>NW_006921599.1:11817094-11840906 GCF_000298275.1 Orycteropus afer afer
TGAGTGGCCACCTAAGATACAACAATTGGTCTCTACTCATATGGAGCAAAAGAAAATGATGGAAATTTAAGAGTCAAAAAAGAAATAAACCCATGAGATGCAAACTACAACCTTTTCAAACCTGAGACCAGGAGAACTAGATGGTACCCAGGGACCAATACCAGCCTTTCTGCCTAGGGACACAATAGAAGACCCCAGATAGAAGAGAAGTAAAAACACTCAAATTCCTTAAGAAAGCCAGACCTACTGAACTGAAAGAGACTAGAAGAATCCTGAAGAATATCAACCTAAGATAACTTTTGAACATGGAATCAAAGCTATCTTTGTGGGTCACCCTTCAGCCAAATAAAAGATTGGCTTACAAAATAAACACCTGTGAGTAATGTGCTGCCTTGAACAATGAACTATGTGAGATCAAATGTTCAACACTTATCCAAAAACAAAGGTGAGAAAACAAGGAAAGGAAGGGAAGCTAAATCAATGGAACTAGAACAAACAGAATGGAAATAATGACAATCCTGACACCTTGTAAAAATTATAACCAGTGGTACAGATCAATTTGTATAATAATTGCTAAAAGGGAAGTTAATTTTCTGTATAAACTTTCACCTAAAACACAACACAATATTATTAAATAATAATAATAATAAAATGCTACCTTAGGAAAAAAGGAAATACCTATTAAACTGAATCAAGTGGGAAAAAAATAGGATGACCTCTTTAAAAAATAAATTAAAAGCCTTCTTGAAAATTAAATAAATAATGTGATTGGTGGGGTTAAAAACTTAAGGTAAAATTCAGGCTCTCTACACCCCAGTTCCTAGCTCTTGGTTTCTGCCTTCCTGGACATCTTGGACAACAAAGCCTTGATGGGCAGCCCAGGGCTTCTTGGGAACTTAGATTTCTTTGTTTTCCTAGCCCCACTGCTGTCCTTGACCTTGCAGTCGTTCTGTTCCTTCCCAGCTCCTACTCCAGCATATTCATTTGTTCATTGAGCACCTTCTTTGTGCAAGAATCAGCAGGCAAGAATATATAAGATGTATTTTCAAGAGTGGATTCTACATGATGTTCATAATACAATAGAGGTCCTCAGGGATATAACAAACCTAGCAAAATAGTTTTCATTAATTTCTTAGTTAGGTCTCTTCTGATAAAAAAAAATGTACAGAGATTTTCATACTTAAGTTGCCATTTGGTAGAGATAAATGATAGGAAGGAAATTATTTTATACTAAATGTATCAATTCTCCAGAACCAAATGAAAATGAATTGTCAGTAGATACCATTACTGGATGTTTACTGAGGTAGATCTCCCAGGTAACATTTGCAGTCTTTCTGTGTGGAATAAGACCTTGTTGTTTTATTCTACAAGAATGTGCAACATTGGTATTCCAAGAATAAAGGTAGAGTCTGCTGAGTGTTTATACAAACATAATATATTTGGAGGGTTGTTGTGTATTGTAGGAATTTATAACAGAGTTAACAATAATGGATATTTACACATAAAATAAGTAACCCTGGTGACACATTGGTTAAGCACTTGGGCTGCTAACCTAAGGTTGGCAGCTCAAACCCACCATTCACTCTATGGGAGAAAGAAGAGGCAGTCTGCTTCTGTAAAGATTCCATAAAGATTTACAGCCTTAGAAACTCTATGGGGGCAGTTCTACCCTGTCCTACATGGTCTCTAGGAGTCGGACTCAAGTCAACAATGGGTTTACACTTAAAATAATGCATAAAACATGTTGCTATGTATGTCAAAGTGTTTTAGGCAAATACTGATTTTCTATATATTTAAAAAAACTAAGTTTATGAGGACAGAAATGTTCATCCATTACTATTATAATGATTTTTACATAAGTTTTGTCTGTTAACTATACTTCAGCTCTGGTTCATTTTTGTAGTAAAGAAGCTAGGAAAGATTCAAGTTATTCAAGTGGGATTAAAAGGAAATGGTGCTCTAGGAAAAGATTTCTATAATCAATAGCAAAAGTTAGGCTGGTGGCACAGTGTTAACCAGAAGGTTGGTGGGTCAAACCCAACAGATGCTCCATGGAAGGAAGATGGGGCAATCTATTTCCATAAAGATTTACCACCTTAGAAACCCAATGGGGGTTGCTATGAGTCAGAATTGACTTGATGGCAGTGGGTTCGTTTTTTGGGTGGTCTTAAAAGAGGGTTGCTGGGTGGTGCAAATGGTCAACATATTTGGCTCCTAACTGAAGGATTGGAGGTTTGAGTGTACCTAGAGGTGTCTCAGAAGAAAGTCCTGGTAATCCACTTTTGAAAAATCAACTATTGAAAACCCTATAGAGCACAGAGTTCTATTCTGACACCTTTGGGATCAACATGAGTTGGAATCACCTTGGTGGCAACTGGTTTTTGTAGTTTTTTTTTTTTTTTGGTTCTTAAAGATGGTGTCATGAAGATTATGTTACCTAATCTTTATCTTTTAATTCAGGCACAATTGCAATTTAAGCCAGTATCTATTGTCTTATATTTTACACATATTAGTGCCATGGGGAATTAGGGAACTAAAGTCACTTCAGTCAAGCTCATAAATAGTCACTGTTTATGTGACTCAAGATAATGCTTTTCTGATTAATTTACTTTCCCTCTAAATAATACTCAGGAGCTCTGGTGGCGTAGTGCCTAAGGCATTTGACTGCTAACCAGGAAGCTGGTGGTTCAAACCCACTAGCTACTCCTCGGAAGGAAGGTTGGGCAGTCTACTTCCGTGGTGATACTGCCTTGGAAACCCAAGGAAGGGTCGCTAGAAGTCGGATCTGACTCCATGACAGTGTGTTTGGTTTTGGTAAATAATATTCACATATTTTCAAATTTTGAATAAACTACTTTCTAAAATATAAAAGCAAACTAACTTTAAGCCAACATTGTTGAATGTTAATATGTTAGAAACAGGAATAACTTTTTCTATAAAGAGCCAGACAGTAATTTAGGCTTTACGGGCCTTATCATCTTGGTCCAAATTAATCAGTCTGCCCTCAAAGCATGAAAGCAGCCATAGATAATGTGTAAATGAGTGTGCCTGTGTTCCAATAAAACTTTATTTACAGAAACAAGCAGTGGACTGTGGTTGGCTGGCCCCCTGTGCTGGAACATCTATTGCACATTCCATTGTCAACAATGAAGCAGGCTGAAATAGAGTCTGTGACAAATGTGAGAGCACATATTCTCTGAATAGTGGACCCTACTCTATTCTAGCTGATAGATCACGCAGAATGTGAGCCAAGTATGGCCAGATCTTTCTATTTTTCAAAAATAGCTGAGAATCTGTATTTTCATGTGATACTTCCCAATTTTTAAAATTTGGCAATTCAGACAACATCACCACCACACTTTGTGTACTCAGCAGAACACCTTGACTGATTGCATTTGGCCCTATTTGAAGTCTTTGCTGCACAGCAATTTTTAAAAATTACTCAAGATGTGTAAGATATAGATGTAGATATTTCTTCTCCTTCTTAATACCAGCAAATATTTAAATACCACTGATTAAGGGGACACATGCTTCTAAGTGACTTATGTGTATTAACTCATGAATTATCCTCACAACAGCCATATAAGGTAGAGAGACATTACTATTTCATTTTGGGCAGAGAGAGGTTGAGTAACTTGCCCCAGGTAACACAGCTAACAAATGGCAGAGCTGGGTTTGAATCTGAGCAACACAAAGGCAAAGTCTCTGCAGATATACCACTATGTTACATAGCACCCCCTGGGGCTGCTTTCTGCTTTTAAAGCTATAATGAGGTGCAGTGATGGTGACAGTAATGATTCATGTCTCCCATGAAGGAGGCCTGAGTTCGATTCCTGGCCAATGCGCCTCAAGTGTAGCCACCACCTGTCTGTCAGTGGAGGCTAGTATGTTGCTATGATGCTGAACAGGTTTCAGCAGAGCTTCTAGACAAGGATGGACTAGGAAGAAAGGCCTGGTGATCTACTTCTGAAAAACAGCCAATGAAATCCTATGGATCACAACAGTCTGATCCACAACTGATTATGGGGATGGCCCAGAACTGGTCAGCAGTTAGTTCTGTTGTGTGTGGTGTTGCCAGTGAGTCAGGGGCCTACTCCATGCAGCTAAGAAAAACAATGAACTTCAGCAATGGAGACAAAATGAGGCAGAGAGATTCACTCTTTCTAACTGGCTCCAGAGTCAAGGTCACTTTCCAGTTAATCTTTCCATTCTGGCTTTGGGGGAAAGTCATGTCTGAGATATTTTATTTAGTGGCTGCCATGAGGCAAACTCCCCTGCAAATGTCATGTTGAGCTTGGACTCAGTTCTGTGAGAACCCTCCATCTCCTGCCTTGCAGGAGATTGGCTGCCTGTTTGGCAGAGAAGGCGAAGCCTGTGTCTGTCTTTTATTCTGCCTCCTGTGTTTGTATTTTGTTATGATTATTACTTTTGTGTGTGAAGTCCGCTGCTCTGGAATTTGGATTATATCTACATACAATATTTAGTTTCATTATTCATTTGACTTTTTTAATGTGTCCTACCAAGCCCCAAGCAAATGACTTCAGATACTCGTGGAAAATTTTTCTCTTAGTCATAGAACTGCATTTTAAAAAAAGGAAATTAAACAGAAATTAAAATTGTGTTGAAGGGGCGCTGAGAATTCATTTCTGAGATTGACTACTGGAAAGCACAGGTTTGAGAGAGAAGTATACATTTTCATTTTCTCTAGCAAACAAATTACGAATTAGGTGCTTGTATCACTCTTATGAAATACAGCTCTGAGTTTCACTGTTGTTTTTTTAAAGATACTCAGAAAGTAATTTCAGCTGCAAAGGAAATGCAGGAGGCAAACAAATTATAGTTCTTCATAAAAAAAAAAAAAAGCAAATACCTCTGGGAGGCCAGTGGAGCCATCCATCACACACAATTTAATATGCAATACTTTATTTAGCAATGCTTACCTTCTAATGTCCAGCAAAGCTGCGTTCTGTTGAGTAAAGAAAATAGTGTTAGAATTCTGAGGTCTTATGAGGCTTATAAAGAGCTCTGGTGGGGCAGGGGGTAAGGCATTTGGCTGCTAACCAGAAGATTAGCAGTTCAAACCCACTGGGTGCTTTGCAGGAGAATGAGGTAATCTACTTCCGTAAAGATTTACAGCCTTGGAAATGGGGCTCACTATGAGTCTGAGATGACTCAATGGCAGTGGATTTTTTTTTTTTTTTTTTTTTTTTGCTGAGGCTTGTTCCAAGAATGGATGCGGTTTCATGATAGAAATAGGGCTAGCCCGGAACTGTACCAGTTTTAATTCAGAAAGGCTTGTGTCCCAGAAGTCCCCTCCATCCCAGGCAACCCTGGATAGTTGGTCATTCTAAAATCTTTGGGCACTATGAGTAATATCCATCTAGTTCCCTGCCTCCACATTCCTCCTCTCCTCAGAGCTAACTTTCCTAGACCTCTATGCACAGGTTTGAGCCCTAGGCTCTGAATCTCATTCAGTGTTTTCCAGACTTCCTTGATCAGACAAATCACCTGGGGGTGCTTATAAAAACACAGATTTTCAGACTCCACTCTTGGAGATTCTTATTCAGAGTTTTGGGATAGGTCCTGAGAATGTGAAATTTACCAAAAAAAAAAAAAAAAAAAAAAAAAACCAGGAAAGCCTATGATTGAAGACATTTGGGAAACATTGGTATTCAAGAGAAATACAAGGACCTCTGGTTTAATGGGAGACTTAGCAGCACTTCTCTTTTTAACGTTTCATTGTGGTAAAACATAGTTCATGGCCATTTTAGCCATTTTCAAATGTACAATCCAGTGATATTATTTATATTCTCCATGTTGTACAACCTTCTCCACTATTCATTTTTAAAACATTTTTTTTGTCACCCCAAACAGAAACTCAGTACCTCTTAAACAGTAACTTTTCATTACCCCCCTCAGCCCCAGGTAATTGCTAAAAAAATAACCCTTTGTCTCTATGCATTTGCCTCCTCTTGATAACTCATATAAATGGGATCATACAGTATTTGTCCTTTTACGTCGAATTTATTTCACTCAGCATAACGCTTTCAAGGTTCATCCATGTCATTGCGTGTGTCAGAACTTCATTTCTCTTTATGGCTGAAGAATATTCCACTGTGGTGTGTACCGCAGCAGCAATTCACTCTGGCTTGGACCTTGGGTCCCTTCTAGTAACTGGATTTCCAGGAGGCTCCCTACTCACAGTTCTTAGGGACTGGTACCTAAATCTTGTTCAAACACTGACCTTTCCTGCTCTGCTGATAGAGATCTTTGATGGTTCCTACCTTTCTGAAACTTGGTACTGCTCTGTTCCTGTGTACTGATGACACCTGCTTGCCCTCAGGTTCACCTCTTGCCCACCATCATCTTTTGTGGGACCTCATTTCACTTCTACCTATAGGTAGGCTTGCCTTTCTTGGGAGTCTGTACAGATCCTGGCCCCTTCCAATTTCTCCCATTAACTTTTTTTAATATTTTAAGAGAGAAAATAGCATGAGAAGAACATAGAGGCAGGAGCTGCTATTCAAGGGTGAGAACTCCTAAGCTGACAGCTGAGGTTGACTTTGGGCCAGGCATCTATCCTATATAAGCTGAAGTTTCTTTATCCATAAAATGGATATCATAATAGTACCCAGCTTCACTACACTATTGGCAGGGTTAAATGAGAAGATATTTGTAAAGCATTTAGCACACACACACACAAAACAAACTCACTCCATCAAGTTGGATCTGACTCATAGCGACCCCTCCTTGGGTTTCCGAGGCAGTATCACTATGAACGTAGATTGTCCAACCTTCCTTCCGAGGAATGGATGGTGAGTTTGAACCGCCAGCCTTCTGGTTAGCAGTTAAATGCCTTAGGCACTATGCCCCCAGAGCTCCCATTTAGCACAGTGACCCATATGAAATTCTCTGTAAAAATAAGCTATCATCCTCATGTTTCTTATTATTACTAGTACTGTTGCTGTCATTGGCTCCTACATGGAAGACCAAGAACTTAGGCTAAGCTTATTAGATATAGCTAAAAAAAAACCCAAAAACAAAAAAACAAGCTCACTGGCACGGAGTGGATTCTGACTTATAGCAACCCCCAAGGTGATAAATCTTTATAGAAGTAGATCTCCCCATCTTCCTTGGAGCTGCTGGTGGGTTTGAACTACCAGCCTTCTGACTAGCAGTCAAATGCCTTAGGCACTGCACCACCAGAGCTCCTTAGATATAGTAAAGACACATTGAATGAAAGCTTTGTGGGTTGGTCTGTGAACCCAGTCTCCTTTCTGTTTTGTGAAGACCAAACAGCCAACTCTCATCTGAATTTTAGGGATATCATAACTCTCTGCTCTGACAACCATGACTGTATCATGCTTTGCTCCATCTCAGTGTGTATGAGTGCTCTTCAAAGAGCAGCATTTACGAGAATCAATTTATCTTTCATTTCTTATCAGAGAAAGCCTATCAGATTATTTTGCCCAGGCAATCTATGATTAGAGGAACAATTTTGCCTCTCAACCTCCATTTATTGAAGAGCAGGATTCACCTGATTTATAATACCTACATGAAAGGCAAAGCCCTCAAAGACAGGAGAAAGCCACTTTGCCTCAACAGAGCCCTTCGGAAGTGCACTCCCATGGCTGGCCATGTGGCTGTTTTTCCAAGTATTTCTCCAGTTATGATGGGAGCTCTGGTAATGTAGTACCTAAGGTATTTGACTTCTAACCAGAAGCCTGGCATTTCAAACCCACCAGCCACTTCTCAGAAGGAAGACTAGGCAATCTACTTTCATAGAGATACCACCTCAGAAACCCAAAGAGGGGTCACCATGGCAGTGAGTTTTTTTTTTTTTTTCCCCCCTCCAGATGTGATATCTCAGCTACCGGCTAGAGCAGGGAAAGTACTATTACAGTGTTAATTCAAGAGCCTCCAAGCCTTCCAAAGAGTGGGTCTAGCAATGCATATGTTTGACTCTTGGTCCTTTCTGTTACTAAGGTCCTCATCAGCAGCATATCTTAGGTTTTTAATAGTGATACATTCTGCACCATCATCTGTCAGTTTGTTATAGTGTATCACCACTATGCCACCAATATTTGAATACCAACAGGATTGCCCATGGTGGTCAGTTCAAAGGAGCTTCCAGACTAAGACAGACAAGGAAGAAAGGTCTGATGATCTACTTTAAAAATTAACCAGTGAACATCCTATGGATCACAACAGAATATTGTTGGATACAGTGCTGGCAGATGAGTTCTGTAGGTTGGAAGGTACTGAAAATATGTGGCAGCTGCAGCAATGAACTCGAGCATTCCAATGATCATGAAGATGGTGCAGGGCTGGGCAATGTTTTGATCTGTTGTACATGGGGTTGCCATGAGTTGGACCTTGGTCCACAGCAGCTCACAACAACCTTCTAATAACATGCTTTAAGATGCTACAGTTTTGCTAGTACTGCACAGGAGATACAAATTAAAAAAGGATGAGCCCTGTGCATTGTGTGATTTACGTTCTTGTTCTGAACCTTTAAGATTAGTAAAGGAGGTCCGAGGATTCTGACTCCACTGGGAACTCCCATGAACTCAAAATCTAGAAGACTTTTCACTAAAATGTCAGGCAATACGATTTTGGTCAGAGACGTACTTTCCCAAGGGAGAAGTGAAAGCAACTTTCCAGCAGTGCAGACTCAAATCGACTCAGCCATGTGGGTGTAACCAACAATGCAACAGTGCCCTTGACCAGGTTTTATGGTATAGAAACCTTTGAGGCACTGGGTTGCAGCTCTGGGAAAGACCATGTTGCTTCTGAGAATCCTTTGAAGGCTCCCTCATGTTGTGAGCCTTCTGTGCTATCTACTCAGACCACTTTTGCACTCACCTCCTCTTCTTGGTACCATAGAGCTTCACAACTGTTGTTAGTTGCCATTGAGTTTGTCCCTGGTTCATAGGGACCCCATGCACAACTGAATAAAATGCTACCTGATTCTGCATCATCCCCATGGTCGTTGCAGATCAGATGGTGCAAATAGTGAATGCACAGGTTAACTGAAAGGTTGGAGGTTTGAGTCCACCTAAAGGCACCATGGAAGAAAAGCCTGGTGATTGATTTCTGAAAACTCAGCCTCTGAAACCCTACAGAGCACAAACCAACTCTGGCACATATGAGGTTACCATGAGACGGAGTTAACTTGATGGCAACTGACAATTACATAGAGCTTAGCACTTTTTATTAAAGGAATATTAGTGTAGGGCTCACTGCTAAGCCAAGGACTTCTGGAGAGTGGAAACTATGTGTCTCTCACAGCTCCTATAATTTTAATGAATGAGGAATATGATGATGATGACACATTAGCAACACTAGAACTAACATTCATTGACAGCTCACTAGGTGCCCAAGCATGGTGCTGAGTCATTTTCACGGGTTTCTCTCTTGACTTCACAAGAGCCCTTTGAGGTAGATACTACTGTAATCTCCATTTTATGCATGAAGAAGCTGTAGCTGAGTAAGATTAACTGGCATGTACTTCTTGGTAGACTAACTGACTTGGTCAGTGACTTAAACAACTTGTGACTGAGTTCCCTCATCTGAGAGATCTAGATATTGTCAATCTTTATGAAAATCCAGTGAAATGCAACAGTGCCCTTGGCTAGGTTTTATGGTATAGAAGGCTTTGAGGCACTGGGTTGCTACAACATAATCCAGATGTTGGATTTGGCTTTTCTTAACAGAGTAGTGTGGCTTTACTTTCTTAGTACGGCAATTTATAATAATGTTATTTGTTTTGTATAAATATATTCAGTGAAGGAGACTTGCTGGCACAGTGGTTAAGTGCTTGGCTGCTAACCAAAAGATTGATACTTTGATGCCACTTAGACACTCTGCAGGAGAAGGATGTGGCAGTCTACTTCTGTAAAGATTTACAGCCTTGGAAACCCTATGGAGAAGTTCTACTCTGACCTACAGGTTCACTATGAGTCAGAATCAACTTGATGGCCCTGAGTTTGGTTTTGGGTATATACGTAGTATTACATACTTTGTTGTTTGTTAAAACTAAGAGACCTGTTGCTATCAAGTTGATTCCAACTCATGGTGACCGCATATGTTACAGAGTAGAACTGAGCTCCACAGAGTTTTCTTGGCTGTAATCTTTTCTTTTTTGGGGGTGGGGGGGGAGGGAAGAAGTAGAGAGAATGCTTATTGAGGAGGCTGGGGTTTTGAACACCTCCTTTCTGCCAGCTGGGCCAGCAAGGGAGGGACAGGATGCCAGGGCTTTGAGCTCTCATAACTTGTGAGAGCTGTGCCCCCCACTCCACCCCACCCCACCCTATCCTTGCCAGGTGCTGACATCTCTGGGGCACCCTTTCTCCCCTGATTCCAAGGCAGCCTGAGGAAAAGTCAGCAGGTGGGCCTGGGAGGCACCCAGGTGCCCCTCAGAAGAGGGTGAAGTGCCGGGAGCTGATGTTCCTGCGCATGAGGCCCAGGGAGCTGATGTTCATGTGAATGAGGACAAGGTGCTGCAGCTGTGAGGCCAGGGCAGGCTGCCCACCCCACCACCACTTCCTGTGCGGCTTCTGGTGCAGGCGACAGGCCTGGTCCACCTTCAGCCAGTGCAGCTGGGCCTGCAAGGCTGTAATCTTTTATAGCAACAGCTCATCAGGACTTTCTTCTGCAGTGCCACTGGATATTAGTGTTAAAGCAGTTCACAAGGTGTTTGAGTGTGCACAGAACATCTCTGGAAGCATACACAAGGAATTGGTAAAAGAGGTTGCCTATGGGGAGAACAACTAGTAGCTGAGGGTGCAGCGTAGATGATGTCTTATTCTCACTGTATACAGACCCTTTTATACTATGGAATTTGGTATCTCATTCATGTAGTGTCTATTTTTGAAAGTAAGATTTTTAAAATATAAAAAGCTGTCCAACAGGAAATACCATGAATTCCCAGAAGAATGAACAAATCTGTCCTGGAAGACATGCAGCCAGAATGCTCCTTAGAAACATGAATGACCAGACTGTCTCACCTACTTTGGTCACGTTGTCAAAAGGGACCAGTCCCTGGAGAAGGAAATCATGCTTGGTAAAGTAGAGGGTCAGTGAAAATGGATGGGGAAGACCCTCAACAAAATGGACTGACCTTGAGAAAGGTCTCCAGCTTCTTGGTACATCTGGATCCTGCATTTGACTGAGTCATCAGTGGTCTGTCATATTGTGTGTTGATCTCAGTACTGTTTAATTAGTGGCCTGCTGTGTTGCTTGATAATCATGGGACTGTGCCATTTTACTTGTTGGCCTTGGGTTTGTCAGCCTCAGCATCCAGAAGCTGCCTGAGTTAAGGGAAGCCTTCAGCTTCAGTAGGCTGGGAGCAAGGGGCAAAGCTGAAGCCCAAGGTCAAGGGGTCTTCACCCAGCCTCTAGAGCTGGCACTTTGAACTCAGACTTCTAGCTTCCTAAATTGTAGGAGAATAAATCTCTGTTCCTTAAAGCCATCTTCACTTGTGATATTTCTGTTAGAGTGTCAAAAAGAAGTGCCCCTCACACTGTTATCTTCATTTTGTGCATAGAGCATAGCATGATTTTTCCATGCTCCGCATAGTCAGAACCTCAGATCATTTGTTTGAACAATTCATATGACAAAATTATGTCAAGTGCCTAGGCCAGTGCCTGCCAGTGGTAGGTGCTCTATTGAAGCTTGTTGACACCAATGGCAAGAGCCCTACTTCAGCCTTCCCCCATTCACCCAGCATCACTGAGTACAGACAGCTTGCTCAGGTGGTTTGTAACCCCAGATGGAATGGGAGCACATGGGAAGGAGGGAGTATAGCACCAAAGAATTATTCCTCTCCTACAAATCTCTCTTAGGCTAGTCATTCAGAATCTATGAAATATCAAGCAATGTAATTGAATCAGGAATGAGCTGTGCCCATTGTGCTCTTGAAATGCCGAAGGCAGAACATTCAGGATCAGAAAAGAGGAATGAAACCCATTTCTAGCAAGTTAAAGTGCAGCTGGGCTCACTTTGCCCTCCCCTACACAGCCTTATTCCTATTTAGCATTTTAGCAAGGAAATTGTGAAAAATTCCCTCCTCTCTAATACATATTACTATGTGGTGGATATGCATCCAGCATTTGCAGTGGATAGAATTGATAACAAGATTTTTGGATGCTCGTCTCTGAGGAGGCTAATGTCCTATAAAAAGGGTAGTACAGACCCCTCAGGAAGGGGCACTGCCCACCAGCTAGAATTTACAACCAAGATGGACATCTACCTGCAACTCCTGCCCACCACAATCTCGACAGACTTGAATCACTAACTTTATTTTAACTCACAGAATTGTTGATGTTTTTCTGCTTCCATTCTCTCCCTTAGCTACATAGATTTTTTTTTTTTCTAGATACCAGACTGAATCCAAGATAAAATTTCAATAGTGAAGAAACCAAATCTCTCCCTCTATAGGCAACAAACAGGAGTTGGAAAGGTTTGAAAGTGTCCTCAATTAGAGGACAGAAAAAAAAAGTGTGACAGGAAGGCCACAGGGAAATGTTTTTCATTTTCAGAAATTCACATAATAGAAAGAACCCATCTGTTGGAAATACTAAATGGTTATTGGTGTGGATTTGGAACAAAGGCTCTGACTATAAACACTAACATGCACATTTCTGATGTTCTGAGTTAAAAAGCACATCTGCTTATTGAGGGTTCAGTTCACCTGGGAGCAAGATTCCAAGCCAGTTAGACTGGAAAGAGAGCCACTTTTCTTGAATCCATTGTGCTTGGGACACCTGTCTACTTGTGATAAGAGAAAGGATCAGCAAAGCTGAAGAATCAGTGCTTGATTGGGTTAGACCAAATGTTGGGTCTGACTTTTCCTAACAGAGCAGTGTGGTTTTATGTTCCTCATGTAGCGATTGATAATAATGTTATTTGTTTAGTATTATATACAAGTAAAATCTCATTGAATCTTCCCAGCCAGCCAAGAGTTAGTTATTATTGACATCATCTTTATTTCACAGAGTCTAAGCATCTGACATAGTGCCTAAGGCAATTGACTTCTAACCAGAAGCCTGGCGATTCAAACCCACCAGCCCCTCCTCAGAAGGAAGGTTGGGCAATCTACTTCCATAGTGATACTGCCTCAGAAATCCAAGGAGGGGTCGCTATGAGTCAGATTCAACTCGACGGTAGTGAGTAAGCATCTTGCTTACATCACATGGCTTATAGTGATACGTATTTGAAACAGGACAGTATGATAATCAGAAGGCCATGTTGGCTTAGTGGTTCAGTGGCCTTTTTGGTTCTGCAGAAATAGCAGAACCTCATTCACTCATTCATTCCAGAAACATTTACTGAGATTCTACAGTATGTCGGGGGCTATCCACACTGTGTGTATGTGTGTGTATGTGTGTCTACATGTGATCCAAATACAAACACTCCAACTTCTGCTAGAAAACACAGACATACCGATGATAAAGTGATGGGGGGAAGGATAGTTATATCCTGATTCTTTTGAGTAAGCTTAGGGGTGGCAATCTCAGGAAAGGCTTCTCAAGGCAGGCGAATCTCAGAGGATTAAGGAGAGTTAGCAGGCAAAGTATTGAAGAACAACATGAATTCCAGAAAACAGCATGTTATGTATGAGGTGTGTATGGTGTGAAGTGTGTGTGGTGTGTGTGTGTGTGTATAGCATTTGAGGTGCAGGTTAATGTGTATTTGTGTGTGAGTACATGTGTGAGGTGTGATACATGTGTGCGAGGTGGACATGTCTGTGTAGTATGTGAAAAGAATATGTATGTAAGGTATGTGTGGTGTGGGGTGTATGTATATGTGAGGTAGACGTGTATATGTAGTATGCAAGGAATATGTGTGTGAGGTAGGTGTAGAGATGTGTGAGGTGGCTATATGTGTGTAGTATGTGAGGAGCATGTGTGTATTTGTGTGAGTGTGAGGAGGGTATGGTGTGAGGTATATATGTGCTTGATGTGTAAATATATGTAGTATGTGAGGAGTATGTGTATATGAGGGAAGTATGTGTATGTAGTAATGTGAAGTATATGTGTGTGTCTTTGTGATGTGTACATGTGCGTGTGTGTAGTAGTGGAGGAACAGGACAGGCAGATCCATATAGCCATTGTAAAATGGAAAACAGGTGGTGATGAGTGATGAGAGTGGAAGTAGACAAGCAGGGGCTACATCATGGAGAAGGAGGTTGTGTTCTGATACTGAGTTTCATGTAAAACACACATTTATAAGATGTAGTGAATTTTTCTTTAGTCTCTAATCATGAAAGCCATGCACACTTAGAGAGAGGAAGGCCATAAAATAATCTCTAAAAAGGAGTAAAGGGCTAAAATTTAGAGCCTAGTAAGTG
Organism: Orycteropus afer afer; assembly: GCF_000298275.1. NCBI lineage: Eukaryota > Metazoa > Chordata > Mammalia > Tubulidentata > Orycteropodidae > Orycteropus > Orycteropus afer. The sequence continues at coordinate 11,831,448 of NW_006921599.1, forward strand.
ATTTGGAGAGGAATTAGGATTAAGAGTTAAGGTGTTCCATGTAGAACCAGAATGAGAATATCACTCATTCCCTTAAGAGATTTTTTTTTAACAGTTTTCACTAAGAAAAATGGCTTTTTTTTTTTTCCTCATCATTTCTCTGATCAGTTACTTGGAAGGAAAATTTCCTTGCGTAAAGGAAGGCAAGGAAATTGCAAAAGACTGTGGGAATTTTGTTGTTTTAAAAAAGATCAATGTGAAAATTAAAAATGTTTATTATCAGAGATAGATTAGCTTGAAACATTTGATATGACTTGGACTCTCTGTTACTGCAAAAAAATTCTCTCTGTAGAAAAGCTTCATCATTTGAAGATAGGACATACATGACAATAGAAAGTCAAACTGAGATATGGGCAACAGTTTGGCATTTCATCCTAGTCAGTCAAGCCTCTGACCTATACAGAATTAGAAATTAAAATGTTAGGACACTTTAGTAGTTATCTATGGCTGCATCACAAATGTCTCCACAATTGAGCAGCTTGAAACTTGCACTGTTTCTGAAGACCAGGAATCCAGGAACGGCTTAGCTGAGTAGTTCTCACACTAGGTTGTGGTCAAGATGTTGCTATAATCCAGAGCTGCAAGCATCTGAAGACTTGTTGGGACTGGAAGATCCACTTTCAAACTCATTTATGTGGCTGTGGGCTGGAGGCCTCAGTTCCTTAGCACATGGCCTTCTCTATAGGACTGCTCATGACATGGATGGCAGCTGCCTTCCCCTGGAGGAAGTGATCCTTCCACCAAGACAGAAGCCAAATGACCTTTATGTCCTTATCTTGGAAGTGATATACCATCATCCCATTCATCATATAGACAAACCCATTGTAGGGGACTACTCAATAGTGTGACTACCAGACCATGAGGGTCATTTGTGTCTCAAAAGAAAGGCAATTAAGCTTATGTTGCATGATAGATTCTTTTGAAGTCTGGCTTATTACTTGTGGGCCTTTAGGCAAGGAATTCAAACTCCTTGTTTTTTAGTTTTCCCATTAGAAATATACCTACTCCTTACTTATCAACTATCTTGTTATCCAAAATATCATATTTACAATACTGAAAAAATCTACTAGCCAACTATTTTGCACATTAATGCTATACATCTGGCAGTAACAAATGCCATGGTGCTAGATGAAACTTACACTGGCTGTGATGGTTAAGGTTATGTGTCAACTTAGCTGGGCCATGGTTCTTAGTGGTTTGGCATTTATGTAATGCTGTAATTTGGCAGTTAGGTAATGATGTATTCATCCTCCATTTTGCAACCTGGTCATTCTTCATTTTTGCATAATGCCAATTTTCATATAACAGCCTGGTCTTTGGAACTTCATCAGGTCAGTAAGTCAGGAGTGGGTAACTTAAACCTATCTCTGTGTTAATTCATTTTAAACCCTTGAAACAGTGCCTAGCACATTATAAGTACCCCAAAGTGTTAGTTTTTACTCTTCAGTTTCCATCCTTATGGTCTTATATTTTAGTTCTGCTCAAGTCAATTGCTCATGCCTTGTTTCCTTCTTTCTCTCTTGCAATAACTTGCTTTCCCTTACAGGGCCTTATCAACATTGATGAATAACAGTTGTTAAATATCACTCCTAAGTTATAGTTTGAAGAGATGGTTAAACTCTTCCTAGTTCCCTGGAATTTCTACTTTGTTATATGTCCTATGATGAATATAAACTCACTGACATTGAGTCAGATCCGACTCATAGTGACACCTCCTTGGGTTTCTGAGGCAGTATCACCACAGAAGTAGACTGCGCAATCTTCCTTCTGAGGAGTGGCTGGTGGGTTTGAACCACCAGCCTTCTGGTTAGCAGTCAAATGCCTTAGGCACTATGCCCCCTGAGCTGGTGCCTTATAAAGACAATTAAGTGTTCTGGAACTCTCATTCTTTGCAACACTATCCATAATTTCTTATTATCTACACAGTCAAATGCCTTTGCATACATAATAAAACACAGGTAAAAAACTTTCTGGTGTTCTCTGCTTCCCGCCAAGGTCCATCTGTTATCAGCAGTAATATCCCTCATTCCATATCCTCTTCTGAATCCAGCTTGAATTTCTGGCAGTTCCCTGTCTATGAACTGGTGCAACTGTTTTTGAATTATTTTCAGTAAAACTTTACTTGCATGTGATGTTAATGGTATGATTCAATAATTTCCACATTCTGTTGGATCGCCTTTTTTAAAAAAAATGAGCACAAATATGGATCTCTTCCAGTTGGTTGGCTAGGTCTTCCAAATTTTTTGGCATAGATTAGTGAGCACTTCCAGTGTTGCAATTGTTGAACTTCCCAATTGAAATTCTTTCAATTCCTAAAGCCTTGTTTTCCACCAATGACTTCAGTGCAACTTAGATTTCTTCCTTCAGTATCATTTGTTCTTTATGATATGCTACCTCCTGACATGATAGAACATTGGCCAGTTCTTCTTAGTTCAGCGACTCTGAGTGTTCTTTCCATCTTATTCTGATGCTTTCTGCATCATTCAATATTTTGCCCATTATAATGCTTCAGTATTGCAATGCAAGGCTTGAATTTTTTCTTCATTTCTTTCAGCTTGAGAAGTACTGAGTACATTCTCTTGGTTTTCTAACTCCAGGTCTTGGCATATTTTATTTTAATACTTTACTTCACCTTCTCAAGCTGCCCTTTGAAATCTTTTTTTCAGCTTTTTTATTTCATCATTCTTCCACTTGCATCAGCTACTCTACTTTCAAGAGAAAGTTTCAGAGTCTCTTCTGACATCTAATTTTCTCTTTTCTTTCTTCTCTGTCTTTTTAATGACCTTTTGCTTTCTTCATGTATGAGGTCCTTGATATCAGCCCACAACTCTTGTGGACTTTGATTATTGCTGTTTAATGAGTCAAATCTATTCTTGAGATTGTCTCTAAATTCAGAACAAAGACAGTACGATTAAAGTCTTATAATTTGTGCTTGAAAGACATTTTTATAGATGAAGATTGAAGTTTCATAAATTAGCATATCTTAAAGTAGAATCCTATACATATGTGTGTGCATATAGAGATAGAAATAGATAGCTGCCATGGAATTGTCTCAGACACACGGCAACCTCATGTACAACAGAATATGACATTTCCTAGACCAGCATCATCCTCACCATCTCCAGCATGTATGAATCTGTTGTTTTAGCTATTGTATCAATCCATCCCACTGACAGTCTCCCACACCCTCACTGTCCTTCTGCTTCACTAAACATGATGTCTTTCTCCAGTGAGTGATCCTTCCTGATGATGTGTCCAAATCAAGCAAGTTGAACATTGTTCTACTGTGATCCATAAGGTTTTCATTGACTAACATTTGGTAATCTGGAAGCTCTGCTAAAACCTATCCACTGTGGGTGATCCTGCTGGTATTTGAAACACTAGTGACATAGTTTCTAGCATCATAGCAACATGCAACAGTCATATATATATTTGTTGTTGTTTTATGCCAATGAGTCAGACTCAACTCATAGCAACCCCTCCTTGGGTTTCTGAGGAGATATCACTATGGAAGTAGATTGCCCAACCTTTATATATATATATATAATTCAAATTAGATAGCAAATCATGCATTAAAACTAATGTCATAATGTCATATTTCCAGGATTTATTCATATGTGTGTGTGTATGTATATATATATATATATATATATATATATATATATATATATATGTGTGTGTGTATGTGTGTGTGTATATATATATATATATATATATATATATATATATATATGAGAGAGAGAGAGAGAGAGAAATCTAATTTCATGTTGTTAATGTCATGTGCCATCGAGTCGGCCCTGACTCATAACAACTCCTCCTCGGGTTTCCAAGGCATTATCACTAAGGAAGTAGATTGCCCAACCTTCCTTCCATGGAGTGGCTGGTGGGTTTGAACCGCCAGCCTTCTGGTTAGCAGTCAAGTGCCTTAGGTATTATGCTACCAGAGCTCCTTCTGATTTCATAGAAAAGGCATTTTTTAAAATAGTAAGGGAATACCAAAGCAGAAGTTTAAAATAACTGTTATCAAAATGGACATGTGAGTATTTTGAGTCTGAATGATAAAGTTTACTTTTTAGGGCAATGTAAGGAATCATTTTACTGATGGCCATAAGTCCACAGGGAACTTTAAAACAGATAAGGGCCACACATAAGTCTGGTCAACTTAATTTGCTTAGCAGAGGCTTTTTTTTTTTTTTTTTTTTTTTTTTTTTATTGTGATTTGGGTGAAAATTTACAGAGAAAATTCACTTTCCATACAGCAGTTCACACATACTTTGCCTCATGACATTGACTACAATTTACCCCCATGCAACAGCTCCCCTCCCACTTCCTCCTGATAGTTACCTCTTCCTGGTGTCCATCCCTCCTCCAGGCACTCCTGCCCCCTGAGCTTTCTCCCATGATTGTTCTCTCCAAGGAGTGTATCAACCTCAGGTAAATGCTCAACTCATGTGCCTGTCTTTTCTTTGGCTGGAAGCCACAGGTGGGGGTTCAATTCCACATCTGAAGGGCAGCTAGGGGCCGTAGTCTCAGTGGTTCCACCAGGCTCTATCAGACCAGCAAACCTGGTCCCCCCCACCTTTTTTTTTCCCAAAATGATTTTGTTCCACATTGCTCTCCCTCTCTATCCAGGATCTCCTACATAGATCCCCTCTGAGTGGTTAGGCAGAGGCTTTCTTAAAGAGAGCTATAAATGTTACTTTTTATTTTTAAATTAAGAACAAGAAACAAGATTTCACACAGTGTGTGCCAATATATACATATATACTTGCTCCAGTTCTCCTTTATGACTAAACAAGGATAAAACCATAAAAAACCAAACTCACTGCTTTCGAGTCAGATCCAACTCATAGTGCCCCCTCCTTGGGTTTCCAAGGTGGTATCACTATGGAAGTAGATTGCCCCATCTTCCTTCCACAGAGCTGCTGGTGGGTTTGAACTGCTGACCTTCTGGTTAGCAGCCAAATGTCTTATCCACTATGCCACCAGAGCTCCTAAGGAAGATTAAAGGAAGGGAAAATAGGAAGAAAAGCAAGGAAAAGGCAAAGACAGAGGGGACAAACTAGAAAGCTCTACTGAAAGAAGTAACATGAAAACAGGGACTGGGTCATTTCTATAGGGGGAGTTGAGCTGATCTTAATACCTTTTACCAGTGTTGAGGATTCAATTCTACATCAACCAGTATCTAGTCTGCCATGATAAAGGCCTAAGCAAAGCCACAAAGGCCTCTGGTTTCAACTATCAGCTGGGATAGGACCTTCCAGGTCCTTTCTGCACACATAACAATTATAAAACTTTAGAGGAAGCATACTTTTTAAAGTGCTTTTGGCTAAGATTATTTTCCTTTTTATTGTTTGCCATAGCTTATTGTCTCTTGGTCTCACAATGGGAACCAGCGACTCAGTAAGTGGTTTGAAAAGTGATCTGGTTTCACTGTTGTCACTGTAATGGCTTTAACATGCCCTACTGATGTGCAATTTGGCAACTTCTTATATAGACTTTTCTGGAGGGGTTAGCAACTCTTAGCCCCATGGCCATCCCAGAGTTAGCTGTTGATTTTGTATATTGTGTTCTTCTTGGCGGCTTAAGATCTAGTTGACCCAGGTTCTGTTATGGGGATTCCAATGCTAAAAGCATTTCAGAACTTTCAGTTCTGGTGGGTAACCCAACCCCCAACTCAACTGGTCTTTAATGGCTTAACCAAAAAACCAGTTGCCCTTGAGTCAGTTTCAACTCATGGCGACACGTGTGTGTCAGAGCAGATTTAACACTTTGCAGAAATAGCAACAGCAATAATAGCAATGCCATTTTGAGTTCATATACTATCTTCAAACACTATATAATAGTTATATCATTGTATATCATCATATATTCTCTCATTTGAGAGCAACAAAAACGTAAGCTCAATGGGGCCAGTGTTATCCTCATTTAGTTATCAAAACAAAACCAAACCCACTGCTGCTGAGTCAATTACAATTCATAGTGACTCTATAGGACACACTACAGCTGCCCCATAGGAGTTCCAAGGATATAATCTTGACATAAGCAGACTGCCACATCTTTCTTCTGCAGAGCTGTTGGTGGGTTCAAACCACCGAGTTTTCGGTTACCAGCCAAGCACTTAAACCACTGTGCTAGCAAGGCTTCTTATCTTACCTATGTTGTTGTTGTTGTTATGTGCCGTCAAGTCGGCCCTGACTCATAGCGACCCCTACTTGGGTTTCCGAGGCAGTATCACTACGGAAGTAAGATTGCCCAACCTTCCTTCCGAGGAGTGGCTGGTGGGTTTGAACCGCCAGCCGTCTGGTTAGCAGGCAAGTGTCTTAGCCACTATGCTACCAGAGTTCCTTATCTTACATATAGAGATTGTAAAAGAAGGGTCAGAAGGCCAGAAGTTTACAGTAACCTACCCAAGCCCACCCAGTGGGTTACAGAGTGAGTTAGAACTCTGTCCTCTTGACTCCATTCCAGCCTTAAGCACATGCAGGAACCCAAGAGGATTTTGTGGGATTTCCTTTACCAGCAGTAAAGAGTGAACAGGTGAATTAGAAAATAGCTCCATAGCATGAAAAGACCACTTGGACAGCAGGTCTTAAGATTGCAACTATTTTCTCTATCCTTATGCTACATGAAGCTGGATAGTTTTAGGATGCTATGCTAGTTTTAAGGGTCTAGTACTGTGCAGAGAAGGCATTGGTGATTCCTGGCCAATGTTTCTCATGTGCAGCAACTGCTCATCTGTCAGTGAGGCTTGTGTGTTGCTATGATGCTGAGTAGGTTTCAGTGGAGCTTCAGAATTAGGAGGAAAGGCCTGGTGATTTATTTAAAAAATTAGTCAGTGAAAATTCTATGGATCACAATAGAACATTGTCCAGCTCCCAACCTATCATGGAGATGGTGCAGGACCAGGCAGTGGTTAGTTTCATTGTATATGACATCACCATGATTTTGGGGCCAGCCCAATGGCAGCTAATAACATACTGTGAAAAGGAACTCCAAGATCTGGGCTGTGCCTTTTTACCAGGGCTTCGAATTGTTTTTTTCTGCTTTGGTTATGGCCAAAGGAGCAAAACTTGTAAAATGTAGATGTATGAGAGCAATAACCAAAACAGGAAAAATAAGGTTGATGCCCTCTTAGAAACATAATCTCCCTCCTAGAAAACAAGGCCAGAGTGCACATTACATAGCATCCAAATCTCTTGATTGTGAGAGTCAGAAACAATAATGCCTGGCTCAAAGACGGTACCCAACCTCGTCACTTTGAATACGTGTCACTCTCCACAGTCCTAAAAGGGCTCACTATGCTTCTTCCACATCCCTCATTTCAGGGCTTTAACTTGTAATTTTTCCTGTTCCAATTATCATTCTGGTACACCATATTGTACAAATTTGGATCTGCTCTGATTTCACTGCGTCAGTCATGACTGAGTTGGTTTAAACAGGTTTAAAACCCTGCTTTTCACTCCTGAGCAGATCTAAGGTTCCTGGGCAATATCTCTCCTTTTTCTCTTAATAGAGAATCCTTAGCCTTTACTACTAACTAGGAAAAAATTGAATTGTTTATGGAATATATGATGGCCAGTTGTATCTCATAAGTAGGATTGTCAGATTTAGCAAATAAAAATACAAGATGTCCAGTTAAATTTGAATTTCAGATAAACTATAAATAATCTTTTCGTATAAGTATGTTCCAAAACATTATATTTTATCCAGTCTATATTTTATCTGACAACCCTCCTAAAAATGAATAAGAACAATAGATATTTGGGGTTGTTTGTCTGCATTTAAAAGCTGCTATGAGCTCTGGTAGCATAGTGGCTAAGGCACTTGACTGCTAACCAGAAGGCTGGCGGTTCAAACCCACCAGCCACTCCCCGGAAGGAAGGTTGGGCAATCCTACTTCCGTAGTGATACTGCCTCGGAAACCCAAGGAGGGGTCGCTATGAGTCAGGGCTGACTCGATGGCACATAACAACATGACAGCCATATAATATTCTTCAGATTCTATTTCCAAGGAATTCCTTGTATTTTAAAAATATTTTTATTTTTCCCATCTTAACTCTAATAAGTCAGTCCTAGGTTTCAGATAATTAAATTGAAAGAGAAAACTCTAATCTCCTTGTGAATTTGGGTTCCAGCTTGTCTTCTACATCTGAATTAATTGAATATTGGAATAGGAGGAGTCTAGTAATTGCATCAAGAAACATTTAATTTCTTTGTCTTGAAACACCTGTGTCCTTCAAGATGAAGCTCTAAATTCACCTAAGGGAGGACCAAAACTTACAATAGGAAATGGAAAAAAAATGAAACAACGTGCCGGTGAGATTAAGATAGACAGAACTGCATGCTGTTTACACAATTAAGTGAGGTGTATGTGATCATCTCCATGGAAACAAGTTGTATGGAGGTGTTCTGAGTATGGGGGAGATCAAAGGTTTGTTCTGATAGAAGGTTTACATATGGAGCTTTAGAAAATCAGATAAAATTGTGATCTCTGTAACAGAAGGTATGAAGGCTAATCCATATCCAGCATAGTATCATATGCATTTAATATTGTTCATCAATTGATATCTGCATTTTTCTTGGAATGCAAGGTCTAAGAGAGTGCACAAGGATGCTGGCAGGCTATAAGGAGTGTATGCAAGATAGGAGAACAGCTTGAAAGCCTGGTGTTTTATGTCAAGTGCAGTTGTCAACCCTGGCTCAGGTATACACGTCTGCACTGTAATGTGATCCATGTGTTATGTGATCCAAGTGGAGAGCCACATTCTACCCCGCTATAGCCTTATACATTATTTTGAAGTGCTGGAACTTTAAATTTGGAACCACTTTCACTCCAAGTTAAGAAAGCAGAATAGACATTAATTAGCCAAGCAGCACTCCTCTTCTGAGGAGTGAATCACTGTGGTCATGGAGATGGAGTGCTATGATTGGAGTATCTTATAACAACAACAACAACAACAACATGGCCACCATGATTCATTGACACATTGAGTCAACAGATATTCAGTGAGGGCCTGCTAGGTGCCAGGCAGTATTCTATGAACTAGGATTTGTCAGTAAAAAAAAAAAAAAAAAATCAAACTCCCTGCCCAGGCAGCTGCCATGGAAAACAGTTTGGTGGTTCCTTAAAATGTTAAACATAGAATTACTATATGATCCAGTAATTTCACTCCTAGGTGTATACTCAAAAGACTTGAAAACAGGGACTCAACCAGATCCTTTTACACCAATGCCTGTCGGAACACTAGTCACAATAGTTTAAAAGTACAAACAACCCAAGTGTCCATCATAAGATAGATAAACAAAATGTGGTGTATCTACACAATGGAATGTTATTCTGCCATAAACAGAAATGAAGTTCTGATAAATGCTATGATATGGATGACCCTGGAAACATTAGACTGAGTGAAATAAGTC
>NW_006921599.1:11841311-11844144 GCF_000298275.1 Orycteropus afer afer
TCCGTAGTGATACAGCCTCAGAAACCCAAGGAGGGGTCACTATGAGTCAGGGCTGACTCGACGGCACATAACAACAACAACAACAACATATATACATATATACGTGGAGCTGTTGTGGTGGTGTAGTGTTAAAGGCATTTGACTGCTAACCAGAAGGCTGGTAGTTCAAACCCACCAGCCCTCTGTGGAAGGAAAACTGGGCAATCTACTTTTGTAAAGATTTACCACCTAGGAAACCCAAAGGGGGTCACTATGAGTCAGAATCTACTCGATGGCAATGAGCTTTTACATATATATATGTTATTGTGTTTTCAGTGAAGATTTACACAGCAGTTTAGATTCCCATTCAGCAATTTCTTTACAAGTTGTTCAGTGGCATTGGTTACATTCTTTACAATGCATGAACATTTTCATTATTACCATTCTGGTTATTCCATTTCTTTTGTATCTCATTATAGAAACTTTTGCCACATTTATTCTTTGTAAAATCAAGTTCCAACATTTTCACGATGGTGGGTTTATCTTGTGAACTTTAAATGATTTCTAAACCAGGAAAGTGTATACTGGCTAAGGCATTTGACTACTAGCCAAAAGGTCGGTGGTTCAAACTCACTAGCTGCCCTGTGGAAGAAAGATGAGGCAGTCTGCTTCAGTAAAAATCTACCTCCTTGGAAACCCAATGGGGGTATCTATGAGTTGGAATCAACTCTATGGCAGTGAGCTTGGTTTTGGAGATTATGAACGAAGCTAGCCCAAAGCAGACCAATTAGGTATTTTGCCTCTCTTGGCAGGAACTTGTCAGTAACAAAAAGATGGAAGCTTGGATAATTTTAATGAGTGTGGCCTGGGAGTAGAAGTTGAAAAGAAGTTTTGATTTATTCTTATATTAGTCCTATTTTATTTTATTGTGGTAAATATATAGGCAACAAAATGTTTTTCATTTCTTCCGTCTTCACATGTACAGTTCGGCTACACTAATTACTTTCATCATATTCAATCTTCACTATTAGCCATTCCTGAATTTTTCCATCACCCTTAAAAAAGGCTCAATGTCCCATAAGCTTTGGGAATTGTTGGAAGGAGGACTTCTTTCCTAAGGGCAAGGCAGATATCAGGGTTCTGGAAGGTCCCATCATCCACAGAAGTGAGGCAGCACTCCCTATAAGGGTACTAAGTCACAAGTGGCTTAGGGACTTTTCCTTGCGTGTTCTGGTCATCTGATTTCCGTCAGTTCCTCTGCCTTGCTAGCTCAGAATTTCTTCTTTAACTCTTTCTTTTCTCTTTAATTTTTAGTGTGATTTGGGTGAAAGTTTACAGAGCAAATTCACTTTCCATACAGCAGCTCACATATACTTTGTCTCATGACATTGACTACAATTTCCCACAATGCAACAGCTCCCCTCTCATTTCCTCCTCATAGTAACTTCTTCCCTTTGTCCTTCCCTCCCATCCACTCCTATCTCCAGAACTGTCTCCCTGTGCATACACAGCCCTTCTATTCTCTCATGATTAATCTCTCCAAGGAGTGTATCTACCTAATGTAAATGTTCAGTTCATATGCCTGTATTTTGTTTGGCTGGAAGCCACACGTGTGAGTTCAATTCCAGACCTGAAGGGCAGCAAGTGGCCATAGTCTCAGTGGTTCCATCAGGCTCTATAAGACCAGCAAACCTGGTTCTTTTTTTTTTTTAATGAGTTTGAGTTTTATTCCACATTGCTTTCCCACTCTACCCAGGACCTCCTACATAAATCTCCCTCCGAGTGGTTGACAGTGGTAGCCAGGCACCATCTAGTACTTCTGGTCTCATAGTCATATAGACTGAGAATAGCATGGTGTACCAGTCGCTTGGACTAACTTTTTCTGTGCATCTTTGGTTTTCTTCATTGTTCTTTGTTCTGGACAAGGAGAGACACATTGTTGCATTTAAATGGCCGCTTGCAAACTTTTAAGATCCCAGTTGGTACTTGCCAAAGCAGGATGTGTAGTAACGTTTTTGTATAGTATGTTATGTCAATTGAGCTTGATGTCCCCTGCAACTATGGTCCCAAGCCCACAGGTCCAACTACTTGCTCCCTCTGGGTAGCTGGCTGTGTCCAAGAAGTGACTATAACCTTGTCCCTTGTCAGCTCTACTATATAACTGGGAATTCTAACAGAACTTACAAATACACTTGTAGAAACATTGTCTGCCAAACCTATACATGGTCATGGGCACACTAACTTCTGCATAGACATACCTAATAGTTCAGCCTGTCCACCCATCTAACCACCTGTAGATCAATGTTTGCCATCACTGAGAACACAGTACTGTATGTGCAAAAGGGTTCATCTTTGTTGTTTTTACCTCCCATGCATCTCTTTATGCCTTTCTCTTCCTCAATGTCACTGTGTTGATCACTCACATTTGGTACATTACCCTTCTTTTCACCCAAATCAATACTTGTCTCTACCTATCTAACAGTGTTCTCTCCCCTCCCCTCCCACCCCTGGTAACCAACAAAGAAAATTTCCTCCCATATATAAACCTTTCCTTAACTTTTTACAATAATGGACTAGTACAATATTTGTCCTCCTATGATTGACTTATTTCACTGAGCATAATGTTCTCCAAGTTCATTCACATTATGCGGTGTTTTGCCATTCTACATTACTGTTTAGGGTTGCATATTATTCCATTGTGTGTATGTACTAGTTTGGTTATCCATTCTTTTTTGTTTGTTTGTTTTTGGTTTTTTTATTGTGATTTGGGTGAAGATTTACAGAGCAAATTCACTTTCCATACAGCAGTTCACATACACTTTGTCTCACGACATTGACCACAGTTTACCACAAT
>NW_006921599.1:11860370-11862406 GCF_000298275.1 Orycteropus afer afer
GTGTGCATTTATTGCTATAAATTGGCCTCTGATCACTGCTTTTGTTGTGTCCCAAAGATTTTGGTATGTTGTGTTTTCATTCTCATTTGATTCAAGGAATTTTTCAATTTCATTTTTTATTTCTTCTCTTACCCAGTTGTTCTTAAGGACAGTGTTGTTCAATTTCCATGTGTTTGCTCTTTTTCTGTTGATCTTCCTATTGTTGATTTCTAATTTGATGGTGTTGTGATCTGAGAAGATGCTTTGCAGTATTTCAATGTTTTTAAATTTATTAAGGCTTGCTTTATGGCCTAACATATAGAGAATGTTTTATGTGCACTGGAAAAGAATGCATATTGTGCTGTTGTTGGGTGAAGTGCTCTGTAGATGTCTATAAGGTCAAGTTGGTGGATTGTATTGTTTAGCTGTTCTGTATTGTCTTTGATGAGTTTCTTTCCAGTTGTTCTATCTTTCATTGAAATTGATGTATTTAAGTCTCCTGGTATGACTGTGGAGTCATCTATTTGCCTTTTCAATTCTGGTAAAGACTGATTTATGTGTTTTGGGGCTCTTTCATTGGGTCCATAGATATTTATTATGGTTAAATCTTCTTCTTCAATTGATCTTTTGATCATTACATAATGTCCTTCCTTGTCTCTTATCATGGTTTTTGTCTTAAAGTCAGTTTGATCAGAAACTAGTATTACCACTCCTGCTCTTTTTTGGTTGCCATTTGCTTGATATATCTTTTTCCAACCTTTGATTTTTATTCTATTTTTGTCTTTGTCTCTAAGGTGTGTCTCTTGTAGACAGCATATTGATGGGTTATGTATGCTTTCTTATCTAGTACGCAACTCTCCATCTCTTGAGTGGTGCATTTAATCTATTGACATTCAGTGTAATTATTGACAAGTATGCATTTGTTGCTATCATTTTGTAATGTAATGTGTTTTTTTGTGGTGTTCCTGGTTTCTTTGTTCCATATAATTTTCTGTGCTAGCTTGTTATGTTTATGAATCATGTTATCATTTCCTTTGTTGCTATTGTGTTAGTATTTGCTAAATATTTGTGCTCATCCTCTTTTTTTTTTTATTGTGATGTATAGGTTTATCATTTTTCTTTGAGGTTACCCTGTGATTTATATTTTATCCCCAAGTTTAGAACAGTCCATTCTACCTTGGAACTCCCTTGACTTCCTCATCATTTAGAAGTTCTGTAACTACACTATTTTTTCCTTCTTTTTGGTTTATAATTGTCCTCATTTGCCAATTGATGTCTCTGGTTCCCTGTTTATAATCTTTGTTTTGTGATTTGGGTAAAAGTTTACAGAGCAAATTCATTTTCTGTACAGCAGCTCATATAAACTTTGTCTCATGACATTGACTACAATTTACCACAATGCAACAGCTCTCCTCCCACTCCTTCCCCATAGTTACCTCTTCCTTGTGTCCTTCCCTCCTGCCCCCTGAGCTACATCCCTGTGCATACACAGCCCTTCTATTCTCCCATGATTGTTCTCTCCAAGGAGTGTATCTACCTAGTGTAAATGTTCACTTCATATGCCTGTCTCTTGTTTGGCTAGAAGCCACAGGTGTGGGTTCAATTCCAGACATGATGGGTATGTGGGGCCATAGTCTCTAGTCTCAGTGGTTCCATCAGGCTCTATCAGACCAGCTTATTTTACTTTGGATACTTCCATAGCTGTGTTGGTTTCTGGGTTATGTCATCTTGTGTGTTAATGGTCGGTTGTTGTTTGCTGTTATTGATTCTCTGTTAAAGGACTCCTTTTAACATCTCTTTTAATTTTGATCTGGTTTTAACAAATTCCCTTAATTTCTGCTTATCTGCAAATCTTTTAATTTCACCATCATATTTGAGGGACAATTTTGCTGGCTATATAATTCTTGGTTGGAAATTTTTCTCTCTCAGGGTTTTATATATACCATCCCATTGCCTTCTTGCCTGCCTGGTTTCTGCTGAGAAATCAGAGCTTAGTCTTATTGGTTGCCCTTTGTAGGTAACTTTTTGTTTTTTCTGTGCTGCTTTCAAGATTCTTT
>NW_006921599.1:11862506-11941619 GCF_000298275.1 Orycteropus afer afer
GAAGAAGAGTTGATGCTTTTGAGTTGTGGTGTTGGAGAAGAATGCTAAGAGTATCATGGTCTACTAAAAGGACTAACAAATCTGTCCTGGAAGAAGTACAACCAGAATGCTCCTTGGAAGCGAGAATGGCCAGACTTTGCCTGACCTACTTTGGTCATGTTGTCAGAAGGAACCATTCCCTGGAGAAGGATATCATGCTTGGGAAAGTGGAGGGTCAACAAAAAAGGGGAAGGCCCTCAACAAGATGGGTTGACACAGTGTCTACCGTGATAGGCTCAGGTGTAGATTACTTTGGAAGTAACTTTTTGTTTTTCCCTTGCTGCTTTCAATATTCAAGGTTCTTTCTTTGTCTTTGGTTTTGGTGAGTTTGATGATGTCTTGGTGATTTTCTTTTGGGGTCTATCCTGTTTGTGAGGCTGGGATAGGACCAGTCAGCATTTCATTCTTTTGTACACAGGGTTGCTATGAGTCGGAGCCGACTTGACAGCACCTAACAACAACAGCAACATAACTAGATTGGTTTCTGGGTCATGTTGTCATGTGTGTTAATCACTGGTTGTTGTTTGCTGTTGTTGGCTCCCTGTCCATAGGATTCCCTGTTGCATCTTTTCTAAAGTTGGTCTGTTTTTAAATTCCTTTAATTTCTGCTTCTCTGGAAATCTCCCAATTTCACTCTCATATTTGATAGACAGTTTTGCTGGGCATGTAATGGTTGGTTGGAGATTTTTTTCTTTAGGGTCTTATATATATAATCCCATTGCCTTCTTGCCTGCATTGTTTCTGCTGAGAAATCAGAGCTTAGTCTTTTTGGTTTCCCTTTGTGGGTAACTTTTTGTTTTTCCCTTGCTGCTTTCAAGGTTCTTTCTTTGTCTTTGGTTTTGGTGAGTTTGATGATGATATGTCTTGGTGATTTTCTTTTGGGGTCTATCCTGTTTGAGGTTTGTTGGACTTCTTGAATGGATATATTCTAATCTTTCATCATGTCAGGGATGTTCTCTTCCAAGAAATCTTGCACAATTTTCTCTGTCATTTTGTTTTTCTCTTCCTGTTCTGGAATTCTCATTACACATAGGTTATTCCTTTTGATGGTATCCCACATGAACCTTCGGCTTTCTTCATTTGTTTTGATCTTTTTTCATAACTGATCCCTTTCCAAAGAAGTATTCAGGTATTTATCTTCAATCTCATTAATTCTGTTTTCCATTGATTCAATTCTACTCCTTTGCCCTTTCAATGTGTTATCTATTTCTGAAATTTTAGTATTAATCTTCTGGATTTCTATCAGTAGATTTTGTATAATTTCTAATTTTCATTTATTTTGTCATTTTGTTATTTTATTTTTTTCTAAAGTTGTTAAGGGTTTTGTCTGTGTTTTACTTAATTTTGTCAGTGTTTTCCTTGATCAGTCTCTCAATCTTTTGAAGATACCTAAGTATAATTCTTTTGAATTCCTTATCAGGGAGATCCAATGCTGCTTCTCCCTCAGGGATGTGTTCTGGGTTTATATCCTGCACCCTTGTTTCTACCACTTTATCTTGCTTCTTTGTGTGGAATGTCATGGTCTGTTGTCTCTGAGACACTGTGATGTTGTTGTATTTAGATCTCTGTTGATTGTTTGTGAAGAGAAGTTAAGGGTGAGTCTGACTTTTCTTGGTGGTCGTTTATTGTTGGCCAGTTGGTGGAGAAGAAAGTGGTGGCTCTCACTCAGTAAGTGAAGGTGCAGGTGTGGTTGCATCCTATGGGCATGATTGCTGTCTCCCACTTAGTTAGGCAAAAAAACAATTGAAAAATCAACAAAAAATTAAAAGAAAGCAGATAAAGAACACACCATATAAACACATAGCAGCAATCACCAAAATAAAAAAAAAAAGAACAGAAAAAAAAAAAAAGCCAAAATATCTTGGGAGGGGAAAATATGAGAAAAGAGGTAGAGTAGGAGGATAATGGAAAAAAAATGGGAAAAATGCAAAAAGAAAACAAGACATGGGGAGAACCATAAGAAAGAAAAAAATGGTAACCAGGAACGGCAAAGAGAGAAAAAGCTGAAAACTAGAACCTGGGGAAGGAAGAATAAAGAATAATAATAAAAGGTGTGCAAAAAAAAAAAAAAAATAGTAATAATAACAACAAACAAACAGAACAAAAAGGAAGAAAAAAAAAAAAACTCTGGGCAGTGTGGGGCAGGGCCCCCAGGCTCTGTTGGAGCACACAGACTTGGATGAAATTCCTGCCAGCCCAGAAGGTGGGTGGGAGTGAGAGGTGGCCGCACCTCCATTCACCAAGAGGGTGTGGGGTATAAGAGTAACAAGGGGAATATCATACCTTTCCAGTGTTAGTGTCCAGAATGTCTTTGTGGTCCCTAACAAGTGGAGCCTATTCTTAAGTCCCTGGAATCTGAGAGAACATTGTCACTTTATATATCTAAAATGGTGGAGATGCTTGTAAACATTCAAAATGGCTGTGCCTTCCAGACAGGCAAAAGTCCACAGCTCAGCTGGTTCCCCTTTTATTCCCCAGCCACCAGTGCAGTGCTCCATGCTGGCTAGCAGGGCTGATCTTTACATCAATTCTCAGGTCCTGACATCACTTGGCAATATTCTAGCTGTCTGCACCATTGGGATCACTGACAGACCACAGCTCAATATGCCTCCTTTTTCAGTCTTTCCATGCAGGTTCTTCTACTAGTTGGAGTTTAGTCCACTTCAGTATCCTTCCCTTCAAAGCTCAGGGCTCCAGGACTATCTTCTGTATCTGTGTTAATTGGTTCACCTTTTCTTTGTTGAAGGGGATCTGTGAAGTTTTTCTGCCTATTCCACCATCTTACTGGAACTCTCCTTCTTCTTTAATTCTTGATATATTTTTTGCATCACTTAAAAATTCTAATTCCTGTTTATTCCAAGATATGCAGAAGTAGTCCAAAACATGGTAGAGTGAACTTAAATATGAGTCACACAATCAAATCTATTTTTAAAAGCTAACAGATTTTGGTCTCTCTCAGCTCTAAGCATGCATTCTTCATATGAATTTTCTGCCCAGACCATGGGAAGGAGAAGCTCAGTCAGATTTTTCCTTCCTTTAAAACATGTACCAGGGATACATCCTTCAAAAGTAATATTTTGCCATTTCATTAAGCCTCAGTGAACAATTTCCTGGCAGCCACCAGTATTCCAAATGTTGATGATTGCTTCAAAATAAGTGTACAAAAGGCCCTCTCAACAGGTAAGTCAATAGAATGGGGTCATCATTGTTATTCCTCCATTTCACAGGTGCTGACCAAGCATCAAATACAGACGTGGCTGTTCCCACTGTCATTCTGTAGGCACTCCAAAGGTTAGATTAATAACAAAACAAAACCAGTTGCCATTGAATTGACTCCAACTCATGGTGACCCTACGTGTGTCAGAATAGAATTGTGCTACAGTTTTCAATAGCTGATTATTTTCAGTAGCTGATTTTTTGGAAGTAGATCACCAAATGCTTCTTCCAAGACTTGGACTGCAAAAAGTATGATAACAAAAAAAAACAAAAACAGTTGCCATTGAGCAGATTCTGACTCATGGCCACACCGTATATGTCAGAGGAAAACTGCCCTCAATAGGGTTTTTGCAGGTGGGATCTTTTAGAAGATCATAAGGCCTTTCTTCTTAGGGCCTTCTGGTCGGGTTCCAATTACCGACCTTTTGTTAGTAGTTGAAAACTTCAGGATATGATAAAAGGGTCTATTTGCCAACAGTCATATCATAATTGTGAAAGAAGTCAGCAGTTCAACAGATATCGCATTGATCCTTTTAACAATTCCTCTCAACTCAGCACATCCCACTGTTGTTGTTAGGTATCATTGAGTTGGCTGTGACTCATAGCAGCCCTATGTACAACAGAATGAAACAGTATCCAGTCCTGTACCTTCATCATAATCTTTGCTATGCCTGAGCCCATCATCGCAGTCACTGTGTCGATCCATCTCGTTAAGGGTCTTCCCCTTTTTCACTGACCCTGCATTTTATCAAGCTTGATAGCTTTCTCCAGGAACTGGTCCCTTCTGATAACAAGACCAAAGTACAAAAGACCCCACTAAGATCTTAATAAAAGGATGTTCTGTTAGAAGCTCAGCCTTATCTTGCTTTGTGTCAACTTCCTCACTTTGTCAAGTTTCCCATCTCTCCTGCTTTGTTTCACCAAGCATCTCTAGTTCTGATGCCCAGCCATCCCAAGGCTTGACATGAAGTATGTAGCATTTCCCTTAGAGTTCTTCCACCAATGTCCCTGGATGTTTACTTTCTTTCCCTTCACTAGTTTCCTAACTGAATTCCACCCTGCTCAGACATCATTAATGGTACTTTATAATTTGATCTTACCCCTTCTTTTTGTCATTTTCAAAACCTTCCAATCCAGAGACCCATTTCTGTAGGCATCTGCTCCTACCTAGCTGTGAGAGAGGAAGCAGCAGTATGACTGGCAGAATGATCTACTCTGGCTTGGCAGTTAGGCAAGATGGCTCTCTCTTTGGGTGTGCTTTCATTTCATTTCTACAAATGGAAAGGTCTGGCAGAATTTGTGTTACTCGCCAGCAGGATATTAATCACTCCCTTCTTCTGTGTTTTATGCTTGCTTTTATTACTGTACATATCACACTGAACTAAATCACTCATTCTCATGTTTGTCTTCCCTGTTAGAGAATGCCAATGTCATCAATTTTTCCATCAACTTAAAGGCATTTAAGGTCACTGATCCCACTTGATTAAAAAGGGAGCAGTAGAATGTTAAAACTTTAAGGTTGTCTAATACAACCTTCTCATTGTTGTACAAGGAAACCCGAGGCTCAGAAACTTGAGTCAATGGCAAATCTTGCTCTAGAATTCAAGTCCTCTGAGCTCACTCAGCAGAGATTAGGGGATATTTGCTGGCTGTAGAATCAGGTTCATCTGTGCTCAAATCCTGGCATGTCTCCTAACAGTTAATAATCTTGGACAAACTATCTTTTTTAACCTCTGTTTCCTCATCTGCAGAGAGGGAACAATTTAGAGTTACCTCAAGTGGTTATGAGGATTAAATTAAATAATACTTGTAAAGTGCCTAGCACAGACCCTGACACCTTAATAAATGGTAGTTCACTCACTTATGAATAGAATTCTGCACACCCCACCCCAAATATGCATGCTAACTACCCCCCCCCAGAAAAAAACAAACTCACTGCCATAGAGTCGATACAACTCATAAAGACCCCTCCTTGGGTTTCCCAGGCTGTGTCTCTATGGAAGTAGACTGCCAGCCTTCTAGTTAGCAGTCAAATGTCTTAGGCACTATGTCACCATCTTATTCAGAAATAAGGTTTTTATTTTGTTATGTTAATGTGGTCATCCCAATGCAGGGTAGATCTTAAACCTAATCACTTCTGAGTTATATAAAGGGACTAGAATAGACATGGGGAGCTCTGATAGCATAGTGCCTAAGGCACCTGACTGCTAACCAGAAGGCTGGTGGTTCAAACCCACCAGCCACTCCTTGGAAGGAGGATGGGGCAATCTATTTCCGTAGTGATACTGCCTCGGAAACCCAAGGAGGGGTCTCTATGAGCTGGGTCTGACTCGACGGCACATAACAACAAAAACAACAACAGAATAGACAGGAAGACATACACAGTGGGAGACAGATGACATATGAGGATGGTCTGTAAGCCAAGGACCAAGAAATACTGGAGGCTACTGACAATGAAGAAAACCAAACCTACTGCCATTGAGTTGACTCCAATTCATAATGACCCCCATTGGGTTTCCAAGGCGGTAAATCTTTATGGAAGTAGATTGCCCTATCTTCCTTCTGTGGAGTGGCTGGTGGGTTTGCAATGCCAGCCTCTGGTTATCAGTCAAATGCCTTAGGGTCATGTTGTCAGAAGGGAGCATACCCTGGAGAAGGATATCATGCTTGGTAAAGTGAAGTGTCAGTGAAAAAGGGGAAAATTCTTAACAAGATGAATTGACAGTGGCTGCAACGGTGGGCTCAAGTACAGCAAGGATAGTGGGGATGGTGCACAACCAGACAATGTTTCATTCTATTGTACATAAGGTCACTATGAGTTGGAGCCAATTCTACAGCACCCAACAACAACAGAAACAACCAACAAAGAAGGAAATCAACACTGCCAAGACCTTGATTTGTATTTGTAGCTTCCAGAACTTTGAGAAAATAAATTTCTGTTCCTCAAAGATAGCCACCTTGGTATTTTGTTATGACCATACTAGGTAACTAAGATACTTCTCTCCAATCCTATATAACTCTGTGTCCATTCATTCCCACATGAATGCTGAAAAGAGTTCTATGCTCTTTTCACTATTTTTTGATTGCTTGAGCAAGTGATAACCACTTTTGTTTTGGGATCAGCATTCCCTATGTAACACATGGATTAATAGAATGGCTACCTTTCAGGTAGCAATGGAAATTTCCTGTGTTGTGCCCTGTGCACAGAAGGAAGTCACATGTTCTGGACCATATTAGGGAATTTGGAATCAAGTGTTCTGTTCTGAATGATCTTTGAAGGTTTTCATCCTTTTATACTTATGTATTGCAGGTAGTAGCACAGTGCAGTACTTCAGAACATGGGCTTCAAGTTCCACAGACCTGGAATTGAACACAAAATCCATCTCTTATTAGCTGTATGGAGTTGGAAACATTACTTGCCCTCTCTCTGGCTCAAATTACTCATCTGTAAGTGGGAACAATGGTGTCATCTTTAGTGGTTGCTGTAAAAATTAAATGAGATCATATACATAAAGTATCCGAAATTTGGTGGGCATTTGGTAATGGTGACTATTATTGATATTATTATTATTATTTCCTCTATCAGAAACACCTCAGAAACCTTTGAAGCATACACCACTTACTTGTACTCTAAAGCTTAGTGGAAAAAAAATCCCATCTGAACTGTTTGGATTTGCCACTGTGCTGGGTACCATGTGTGATAGATTGAATTGTATCCCTCAAAGATATGTATTGAAATTTTACCTCTTGTATCTATAGATATGATCTTATTTGGAAAAAGGATTTTTCCTTCAATATGTTAATGAGGTTGTAACAGCACAGGGGCAGTCCTAAACCTAATCATTTCTGAATTATAAAGAGACCAGAATAGACACAGAGACACACACAAGGGGGAAGAGAGATGCCATGTAATGATTGTCTATAAACCAAGAAATACCAAGGAGTCAAGGAAGGAATTGACACAGTGAAGACCTTGATTTGGATTTTTAGTCTCCAGAACTGTCAGAAAACAAATTTTCATTCATTAAAGCCACTCACTTGTGTTATTTGTGTTACAACAGCACTAAGAACTAAAACACTGTATTTACAGAAAAGTTTGAGACCATGTTCTCTGTTCCTTTAAATCACAATCCATTTAGATAAAAGATGGATTAGGATTTACTTGATGGGAAACATGAATAGGAGCCAGAAAACCTGGGTTCTAATCTCAATTCTGCCATTAACAAAGTATGTGATATTAGACAAATGACCATAGAGTCTGCTTCAATGATCTCAATTGTAATGTGAGATTGTTAGGCTAGATGTTCTTTAAAGAATTTTCCAGCAGCAAGAATCATTCATTCATTTATACAACAGATAATTATTAATCCTAGACAAACCTGCCCTAATGGAGGTTATACTCTACTGTTAAAAGACAGAAAGTAAACAGAACACTTTAGAAAATATCAAATGATGATAAAGCCCATGGGGAAATACAACTGGGGTGGGGAAAAGACAACATTGCTGTTAATTTTACATAGCATGGTCATTTCATCAAAGTTTTTAAGAAGGTAAACAGCAAGTCATGTGGATACCCAGAAAAAATACCTTCCAGAGATGAACTGAAAGAAAGACCCTTAGAGAGAAGCATGTATGCCATGGGCCTAAGAATAGTGAGAAAGTCAGTGTGACTGGAGCAGCATAAAAGAAAGAGAGAGGAGGGGATGGAATCAGTAAAGTGACAGGGGAAATTAAATCCTGTAAGTCCTTGAAGCTATTGTAAATATTGTGGCTTTTGTTCTGAGTGAGTTGGCAGCCATTGGAGGGTTGGGCAGAAAGTGATAATGGTTTGACCAATGTTCCAAAAGATTGTCCCTGGCTACTGTGTAGAGAATAGACTATGCGGAGCAAAGATACAGCAATAGTCAAGATGAAAAATGATGGTGGCTTGGATCAGCATTGATGGGAGGGGGATGGTAAGAAGGGGTAAGCCTCAGGAGATACTTTGTTGTGAGAGCTGACAGGATTTGCTGTTAGATTTGGAGTTGAGTATGAAAGAGAGATGACTCTAGGATAAATCAAGGGTCCTTAGCCTGAGAACTGGAAGGATGTCACTGACCTTTGTTGACATGGAAAATACTGTAGATGGAGCAAGTTTCTGGGAGAAAATCAGGACTTTAACTTTGGATAAGTTACCTATCAGATGCCTCTTAGACATCTAAGCAGACAATTTGATATCAAGTCTGGAGTCTAGGGAAGAGATAAAAATCTAGAAGTTGTCACCTTATGTATGGTATTTACAACCATGGGACTGAATACAAATACTATAGGAGGGAGTATAGATAGGAAAGAAAGGAAGTTCAAGAACCAATTCTAGGGTTCTCTAATGTTACAGGATCAGAGAGATGAGTAGAAACCAGCAAAAGCTCCCCCAAAAAACAGAGGCCAATGAACTAGAAGAAAATCCAGGAAAGTCGGTGTCCTAGAAGCCAAGTGTAGAAAGTATTTCAAGGAACCTTAAACTCTACATCATAAAACAATCTGAAAAAAATTAGTATATGGCATCATACATCCATGCACAGGTGATTAGAATTCATTGTTGCCTGAAGTTCCCAAGGGCTTTGGACAGGCCTAGTATGAGGCTCAGGAGCTCTGGTGGAATCAAATGCCTTGACTGCTAACCAGAGGGCTGGCGGTTCAAACCCACCAGCCACTCCTCGGAAGGAAGATTGGGCGATCTGCTTCTATAATGATACCATCTTGGAAAACCAAGGAGGGGTTGTTATGAGTCGGATCTGGCAGTGAGTTTGAGTATTAGGCTCAGATAGGGACAAAATACCTGGTGGAAGGTGTTTATGCAATTACCTTTCAGGTTTTTCTAATCATGTTATACTTGGGACTGTGTTCTCATAATGAGTTATGAATCAGAGACCAGAATAGGATTTGATGAAAGAAAAAAAATAATAAATTCTCATTTTGGTTCAAAATTCCTCTCAATTACAAGCTATTAATTTTTGTTCCTACAGTTCTTTACATACACTGTTAATTATTTTTTTGCTCAAAAACATGCTGCTGGTTAATACCTAGGAGGGTCAGCTATTCTCAAAATCCTTTTGAAATGCTGAGTTCCAAGTTATGAAAGTTGCATCTCCTAGAAGGGCATCTGGAGATGAAAGTCAGCCTCCCTCTCTTCCTCAGCAATGAATTATATTGACCTCTTTGATTATTACCTCATTTTTAAGAAATGGAAACTCTTTCACAACATTTAATGGGCTCTTCACATGTTATTTCACGTACCATTAACATAACTGGATAGTAAAATTGATGTTTAAAAACCCTACTTATTCCATGAAAGGTGTGAATAAGCAGTGACCATGATTAACACCCAAGATGGAAGAAGAGGGCAGGAGCAAAGCCATCTGGCACAATAGAACAGTTTGGTACACAAGGAAGTTGTTACTCTGCCTGTCTGTTTTGGGAGGAATAACTAATTGTAATAGCTATCATTTATGCTCTACATCCATCCCCTTGCTCAGTATTCACACAAGTCTTATGAGGCAATATTGTCCCCATTTTCTTAAAGAAGACCTATAGATTAAGTAGGTTCCTCAGATCCTACAACCAGCACTGATGGTATCAGATTCATAGTAAACATGTTTTGAAGTACTTGCTTTTGTGAAATTGACCCCATACAGAGCCTCTACCAAAGACTTTGGCCAAGGTGGTCATATTTGTGGCAGATGACCCTTCTCTTTGTGGCTATAACTTATAGAGCAAGGGAAGTCAATGGGCCCATGACAATCAGATCTCTGTGCTGGGAAATTTGAAATTAAGGAGCAGAGAAATGGAGTCAGTTAGACAGATGAGGTGAAAGGAGTGGCATAGAGTTCTGAGACCATGCTGGTCTGTGGGTGGGCAAGAGAGTACCTTGGCCTTCCAACAGAAAGTAGAAAGCATATGCAAAAAGAGAGAGCGACTGTGTAGTTCCAGAAAGCCAGAGAGATGGAAAAGGAAGCTTTCTGGTACTGTCTGATTCCTGGGAGGCCTGCTCCACTTTCTGCTCTTAGATTCTGGAAGGGCCTCTGTGTCTTTCCAACAAGCCTCATTTTTACTCTGCCTAGTTTGAGTGGATATCTTTTCCTTATAACCACTCACTGACTGAATCAGTTGCCAAGCCCGTGCTCTTTCTTTTATATACAGTGTCCCAGTGCCCTTCTAATGAATCCCTCAAAGTCCAGCAACATTCCTGAATGGGCAAAATCTCCTTGTTCACTAACCAAAAACCAAACTCACTGCTGTCAAGTCAGGTCTAACTCACAGCAACCCCTCCTTGGGTTTCTGAGGCAGTATCACTATGGAAGTAGATTCCTTTCCAACCTTCCTTTCAAGGAGTGGCTGGTGGGTTTGAACCACCAGCCTTCTGGTTAGCAGTCAAATGCCTTAGGCACTATGCTACCAGAGTTTATTAATTTTACAAATATATGTTAGATGCTATATTAGTCAGGGTTCTCCAGAGAATAGAACCAGTAGTGTTTTATGTATATATGTGTGTGTGGAGGGGTGGTAAGGAGGGGAGTAAAGAGATTTTTACTTTCTCTTTTTTAAGGAATAGACTTATGTGATTATGGAGACTAGCAAGCCCAAAATTTGTAGGACAGGTAGAAAGGCTAGAAAGTCAGGCAGCAGCTGAAGCTGCCATTCTGAGGTAGAATTTCTTCTTCCTCAGGGAAATCTCTGTTTTGCTGTTAAGGCCTTTCAATGAATTGGATGAGGTCCAACCAGATTTTCAAAGATAACCTCTTTCACTTCAAGTCCACTGATTGTAGATGTTATCCATATCTACAAAATACCTTCACAGCGACACTTAGATTACTGTTTAATTGAATAACTGGGTATGATAGCCTAGTGAAAGGAACTCTGGTTGCTCAGTGCCTAAGGCATTTGCCTGTTAACCAGAAGGTTGGTGGTTCAAATCCACCAGCCGCTCTGCAGACAGAAAGTGGGACAATCTACTTCTGTAAAGATTTACTGCCCCAGAACCCCAATGGGAGGGTGGCTATGAGTCGGAATAGATTTGATGGCAGTGAGCTTGGTTTTGGTTTGGTTATAGGCTAGTGAAGTTGACATATTAAAACTAACCATCAAAGGTACCTATTGTGTTCAGATCCTAGGGAACAGGTTACGTCAACTAGGTACAAGATGAATGACACTACTCCTGGCATGAAAATGTCATCAGTCTGGTGGATGTAGTCTGTGAACACAAATCATGACAGAACAGGAATCAGAAGGCCAGATCACACCTATTTAATAGATATGGGAGATTTCATTAAAGAGCTCAAAGGTAAACTAGACTTCAAAGGATCTATAGGATTTGATGTGAGGTAAGGGTATTTCTCAGGGATTGTGAAGCAGTCTAGTTGCTTGGAAAAGGTTGGGACCCAAGCAGGTATTTTCTTAAGAAGGAGAACAAGTTTGAACTCCCTACTGATCAGCAGCAATTTATGCTCAGAGTTTCTGAGAAAGCTAGAGGTGTGCTTAGAGCCGTGCTTTGGGAAGACTGATAAGTCATAGTGCCTAGGAGGTATGAGGCTGGGGAGGAAGTAGGGGAACCCACTGGCAGTCTGTGGTAATGGTTAGGATTAGATATAATAACCTGAACCATGATGATGGTGGAGGGACTGGAAAGGAAGATAAACCAAGTTAAATCCGCAGCCATTGAGTTGATTTTGACTCATGATGACCCTATAGCACAGAGTAGAACTGCTCCATAGGGTTTCCAAGGCTGTAAATCTTTATGGAAGCAGACTGTGTCATCTTTCTCCAGTGGGTTCAAGCTGCCAATCTCTTTGTTAGCAGTTGAATGCTTAAACCACGGCAGTACTAAAGCTCCTTGGGAAGGAAGACATATGGCTAACAATAACACTGTGATAAAATCGACTTCACTGGCCAGCTGAAAGAAGGAGGGGTCAATGTGTGGGGATTCTGAGATCAAAAGACAGAATGAATAATGATATTAGTCATAGAGATTTATAACCCAGAGGATACCTGGTTTCAAGGTAAGAAATATGGTATTTGCGTTTAGACTTGAATATCGTACAGTGTCTACCATGACATGTTGCACTGAAGTTTGTTATCCTTCCCATTACCCTGGTGTCTTCTTCACGAATATCATCACCACGAACAATCACTTTCAACCAGTCTTTCGATAATACACCAGGGGCAGATCTAGGTTTTGTGGAGCATGAAGCTTACACAACTTGAGAAACTTTTTTTTTTTTTTTTTAAAGAAAATACAAAATTAGAAACAGGGCCCGGAAGAGATCTGTGCAAATGAGGGGCCTGAATTAAGTTTCTTAATTACATTATGTATAATGTTATAAGTCTGTCTTTGCACACCATATCGACTACTAAACATATTTACTCACTTAAGCTCATGTTCATCCCATAAAAATTCTTTACTTGGAGAACTCTCTTTATGTTTCCCTTGAGGAAAAGCTCCCAAATAGTAGGGAGAATGCTAATATTTGGATGTAGTAGCCTGCAGCCCTTCCCTGATTAAAACCAGGCTTACGCTGGCTTCTGGAACATAAAAGTTTCCGGGGTTCACAGAGGGGCATAGAATAGCTACAAAAGGGCTTCTAGGCAGAAGGGAGTATAAGGAGGATGTAGTGTGGGACTGACAACTGAAGGCCAAAGGAAATGTTAAAACTGCTAATGATTGATTGCCAATGGGAAGGGTGACAATGGGGACAAAGGAGGAGGAGAAATCCTGAAATGGAGGAATCAGGAAATAATCAAGTTCACCTAAATTTGGTCAAGATAATGTGTTCTGCAATAGACAGAAGGTGAAACTTCAAGTTATGATTAAGTTCAGTTATAGGAATAAAAAGAGGTTTCATTTCATGCTCACTTGAGTATGAGGCTTGCAGATTTATATCTGTCCCATATATCAAAGCAATTGCCTCTTCTCAGCATGCATCTCTGAAGCATTTCTGGGTTATGGTGAAGATGATATGAAGTGGTATTTCCACCTGAGGCTCTGGCTCTCTTACTGGAAACTACTCTGGGTTCTCAAATGACTGGTTCACTAAGTTTCATAACATTCTTTGTGTGCCTACTCCATGGCTTCAAATCCACTGCCATCCAGTCAATTCCAACTCATAGCAACCCCAATTGGATTTCAGAGGCAGTAAACCTTTACGGAAGTAGATTGTCCAGTCTTCTTTCTGCAGAGTGGTTGGTGTATTTGAACAGCCAACCTTCTAGTTAGCAGTCAAATACCTTACGCACTGCACCACCAGAGATGCTTAGATAAGATTATTTTCCTCCAGGAGCTCACAATCAAGTTGGGAAGTAAGACTACTTTTCATGAAACAGGGAACAATACAAGACCAAGATGTTACAGAAAAGAGACTGTTACTCAGAAGAGAATGATGAATGGGGCTGTAATGGTCTAGGCTTGACTACTCAAAGGGTGGTCCACAGACCTACATGATCAGCGTGACTGGGAGATTGTTAGGAATACAGAATCTCAGGCTCCACCTCAAACCAACTGGATAAGAGCCTACATTTTAATAGGATCCTCAGTCTGCTTTATGTACTTGTAAAGTTTGAGAAGCACTGCTCTAGGGGAGTTGGTGACAAGCTGAGCTTTGAAGAATGGGTGAGATTTGTAGAAGCTTGTTATTAAAAACCCCATATTCTCATCTTTAAAAAAATCAGTTGTTTTCTATATTCATTTAGTAGGTATTGGGTTTCTTTAGGCCTGGGATTTCCATTCAGGCTTTTTAAATGGAATCTTCTCTGTAGCCTTGATATTCCAAGCCAGATATCTAATAAAGGAGCCCTGGTTGTGCATAGTTAAATGCTCAGTTGCTAACCAAAAGATTGGCAGTTCAAACCCACTCAGCCGCTCCATGAGAGAAAAGACCTGGTGATCTACTCTTATTAAATTTAATATATATATTGTTGTCGAGTTGATTTAGATTCCTAGCAACTCTTTAGGACAGAGTAGAACTGCCCCATAAGGTTTCGAAGGCTTTAAATCTTTATGGAAGCAGATTGCCACATCTTTCTACCATGGAAAGGCTGATAGGTTTGAACCATGGACCTTTCGGTTAGCAACCACATGCTTTAACCACTATACCACAAAAGCTTCTCCTTAGGAAGCTTTATGGGCCAGTT
Organism: Orycteropus afer afer; assembly: GCF_000298275.1. NCBI lineage: Eukaryota > Metazoa > Chordata > Mammalia > Tubulidentata > Orycteropodidae > Orycteropus > Orycteropus afer. Next base: position 11,876,925 of record NW_006921599.1, read on the forward strand.
TTACTCTGTCATATCAGGTCACTATGAGTTGGAATCAGCTCGATGGCACACACCACCACCAACAACGTCAAATAAGTAAAAGGAACAGTAGATAAAAGTGGGAGTGGGATGGTATTCATGCAGAAAGAAGATGGAATTCCAAACAGCAAGGTCATTTGGAACAACTACTTAACTAGGTGATAGAGCCTGGTGGTGCAGTGGTTAATCACTTGGCAGCTAACTGAAAGGTCGGCAGTTAACTAGAAAGGAAGGCTGAAAACAATCATGAGAATAAAATCCTACCTGCTTTTCCACCTGCCATTGCATTTGGAAACCTGCTCTGTATTTGAAAACTCAGAGGTATTCTTGCTAGGACATGTGTCAGCAACCCTCCTAGAAACATCCAGACTTAAATTGCAAGGAGTTTCATTTCCAATAGAACATAGCAGTTCATCTCAGACTTGCATGAGAAGGGCCTCTCATGGTTAACAAATTGACATCTCTAACTCCTAATGTTTTGTAGAATATGGATTCTTTTGTTTGGCAGAAGAACTTAAAAAGGTTCTGTCTTATCAGCCTTTGGCTTAAAGAAAATAACAACATTGATGATTTTGGTAGATATTTGAGTTTAAAGAGGTTTCTGTTAAATTTGTGTTTTGTGAAGTCCTTCATAGTCTTAGCTTGACCCCACTCTCTTCTTCCCCTCCTTCTCCTCTCCTGACTTCCCCCTTGCACCTCTCTTTCCCTCCTTCTCCTCCTCTCACTCTTCCTTCTTATCTCTTACTGTGGCTTCTTAAATTGTCTCTACTCTGGCCAAATTTTTCCACACACTTGCTGGATGATCTTCCACCTCTGTTTCTTGTTCGTGTTGCTGTTGTTTTTTGCTGCTTGAATTGTCCTTCCCTTTGCTTCTCTAAAGCTCACATGCCAAGTTCTCAGCTCAGAAATTATCCCACATCTGGATCTCAAAGCCCTTCATCTTTGCCTCTCTAACATCTCCTAGGAGTTTCAAACTTTTAATATTATTACGTGTGTGTGTGCCTTGAACCTTTTATTAGATTGTAAACTCCTTGAAAACAAGAATTTTGTTTTATTTAGCTTTATGTTCTCTACAGTCTGACAAGAGTAGGTGTTTAACAAATGCTTGTTGAATCAGTCTGTAATAATAGTGAGAAATATAAGCAAAAGGGATTCCCGGCAAGACAAAGTGTGCCCAGACATGAAAGTTGAGAGGGTGGGAGGCTGTGGCTTGATCTGTATTTAGAACCAAAACCTGCTGCACTGGAGTGATTCCAACTCATAGAAACCTTATAGAACAGACCGGGATTGTAATCTTTACAGTTTGCAATCTTTACAGAAGTAGATGCCTTAACTTTGTCCCATGTAGAGGCTGGTCAGTATGAACCATCACCATTCAGTTAGCAGAGGAATGCTTAACCATTGAGCAGCCAGGGATCCTTGTATTTAGAACAGGGGTTAGCAAACATTTCCTGAAAAAGGCCAGATAGTAAATATTTCAGGTTTTGCAGAACATGTGGTCTCTTTTGCAACAATTCAACTCTGCCATTGTAGCATGAAGGCAGTGATAGACAGTACATAAATGATACGTATGATTGTGTTCCAATAAAACTTTATTTATAGACAGTAAATTTTGAATTTAATATAATTTTCACATATCATGAAATAGTATTCTGTAAAAATTTATTTTTCAATCATTTAAAACTTTAAAAACTGTTACTAGGTTGCAGACAATAGAAAAACAGGGGGCAGGCAGATTTGTCTCATAGGCTGTAGTTTGCTGACCCTTGACTTAGAACCATAATTAAAATGCTGCAGTTAAAGAAGATTCACATCAAAGTTTTAAGTCAGTCAAAAGGACAATGATTGAGTAAATTATAGTACAATCGCTTATTAAATTCTTTACAGCCAATTAAAATTATATAGGCTATGTAGCAACATAGAAAATGCTATGATAAATTGCAAGTTGAAAAAGCAGACTCCAAAATTATGTCTACTCTGATTATAACTATGTTGAATAAGTCTTGAATAAACTATGTGCAAATTATGTGTGCACAAGGATTGAAAGGGAAAATGAAAGCTGTTTGATTTGTATGATGTTGGGACTGCAAGTAATTTTTGCCTAAATGGAAGTGCCAGGCTTCCTTCCAATTTTCAGGGTCTGTGATGCCTGGGTGGTGCAAAGGGTTAATACACTCAGCTGCTAAACAAAAGGTTGGCAGCACCAGTCCACCGAGAGAGGTAGACCTACTTATGAAAAGAGCAGCCATTGAAAGCCTTATGGAGCACAGTTGTACTCTGACACTCATGGGATCACCATGAGTTGAAGTTGACTCAATGGCAACTGGACTGGGTTTGATGTCATTACATTACCATGGACACTTCAGGTCAAATTAGTTCATCAGCTCAACTCCCTTTGCAGATGAGGAAGGAAGAACACATAACTTAGATTGGTCAGAGGTCTGGAGTTTCAAGTAGTGTTCTAAATAACTATTGTCGTGTAACAAATCATCCCACAATTAGTGACCTAAATCAACCACTGTTTTATTATGTTCATGGATTCAGAAATTCAACCATGGTACAGTAGGGATGACATACCCCTATTCCACAAGGCTTGGGGCCTCAGCTGGAAAGACTTGAATGGCTGGAGGCTGGAACAGCTGTGTTTAGAGAGCCACTCCTGAAATGAATTCCTTACTTGATATCTGGTGACTGGGCAGGGATGACTTAAAGGCTGGGTTCCACTGGGTTCCATCATCACGCCTGCACATGTCCTCTCCACGTGGCATAAGCTTCTCACAGTATAACACTGGGTTTTGGGAGGAACCACGCCAAAAGCAAATGTTCCAAGTGAACCAGGTAAAAACTACATGGCCTTTTATGAACTAGCTTTGGAAATAATATTCTATTGGTACAAGTTTACCCAGATTCAAGAGGAGGAGACATAGACTTAATTTCTAGATGGCAGGAGTGTCAAAGAATTGGCAGACATTTTTCAGTGGGATTTTTTTTCTTCCCTACACGAATCAAAGTTTATTGAAGAGAGGGGAAAAGGGAGGGCTCCTGACGGAGAGGGGTTTTTGCATATGCTAGCCTCCACTTTCTCTTTAATGGGATTTTTAACCTAGAGTTATAAACCCATTGGGAACCCATAAATGGCTTCCAAAGGATCTGAGAAACCCTTGAAGCTATGCAATGTGCTGTATGACCACATGTTCATTTTTCTGTGGTATGGGTTCACAGCTTTCATCCTATGCTGAAAAGTGTCTGTGACCAATAGATGATTAGGAAATACTGGAAAACTGGATCCAGCAGCTGCTGCTAAACAGACAAGGACACTCTTCTTCCCTTTCTGTAACTCAGAGAAAATGTTTTCTATCTCTAGCTTGGCATCAGAGCCAGTCTTTCTCCTTCCCCAAGGCAGCTTCTGCCATCTGCCAAATAGCATTGTTCTGTGACCCTGCTGTCCTTGAAGCCATTCAGAAGTCTCCCCAGGGATTCCAGAATGTTCTAGTTCCTGTGTTCTCAGCAATGGATTGAAAAGCAATGTATCTCCAACCCCTCAAACCGGGGGAGGCTCTCTGACACCACCATTCTAGCAGCACTACAGAGCCAATGTAGGGATTGGCTTGTTTCACAGCTTCTTCCTATTGTCCTTCCATTTTGTTTATCTGTGTTATTTGTATAGGTATGCTTATCTCCTCTACTAGCTAAGAAAATCCTGTAAAAGCAAGTACTTATCTTATTTATTGGTACATTAAAAAATATTTTGTGTTATGTTTTGTATATGAGAATGTTCTCCGGATGGTGCAAATGGTTTGCACTTGACTGCTAACATAAAGGCTGCTGGTTTGAACCTACCCAATGGCAACATGGAAGGAAGCCCTAGTGATCTGCTTCTGTGAAGATTACAGCCAAGGAAACTTTATGGGACACTTCTACTCTATAAACATGGGGTTACCATAAGTCAGAATTGACTTGATGGCAATGAGTTTTTTGTTTATTTGCTTGTTTTTTTGTTTTTTTAGTATGATAGTGCTTAATAAGATTGTTAACTTAAAAACATCAAAGCTGAGCTGCAGAAAATTAAGACCAGATCCCTAAGGACTCTGGTCCCATCTGTGTTCACAAGGTGCTGGTTATTCATGAGGATAGAACACAGGGTTTCAGAGGCTCATCAAGATAGGAATGTCTCATTTGGTGAAAGATGCCAGCTACACATGGGAGCCATAATGGGTCAAGATAAGAAAGGTATTGGGGGAAGTATTGGGAATGAAATTAAAGCTTTTCTTGGTTCTAATCCTAATTCTGTCACCTACAATCAGTGAAACACTGGCCAATGCATTTGGATGCCATATGTGGACCACAGGAGCGAGTCTCTGTGACAAGAGGTAGCTATTGTTGTTGTTGTTTTTGTTGTTATTTGCAGTCAAAATGTCTGATTCCTAAAGCCTGACTGTCTGGGTTTGGATCCTGGCTCCTTTTCTTGTTACCTGTGTGCCTTTGGGTGTTAATAGGCATTCTGAAGCCTCAGTTGTCTCTTTTGTAAAATATCTACTTTCTCAGATCACCAGCCTCCACTGAATGCGCTCCTTGTGATAGGCACTGCTATAGTGCTTGACGTGAAGTAACTCTTTTAATCCCCATAACAACCTTATACACTAAGTATTACTGTTACTAACAATGCGACTGAATGATACAACTAATTACTATGCATATTACTAATGATGCAACTAATGATGCAACTTAGTGTTTTCCTAATAATACAACTGAAGCATAACAGTCACATTGCTGTTAAGGGATACAGTTAGATTTGAACCAGGCCTTCTGGGGTCTCAAAGCTGTATCCTTAACCACTACGTTACCATACAACTAAGTGACTGATGCACCTGAGTGGCTGGGCAGCTGGTGCTTAGCACATAATGTCAGTAAAGATTATTTTGAATCTCATAGACTCATCTTGAAGGTGGGGATAATAACACCTAATTCATTGGTAGAGATACTATAGACAAAGCATTAAGTTTTACATATTAGACTGGGATGCCTGGGGCTTGTTGTTTTTGGAGCTGGCCACATGGCAAGTGGAAGTGTCACTGCATCTGATAACATGGCCTCAGAATACCAGTACCTCTCATTGGTTGCTTAGTCTCTATTCTTTGGTGTTGTATAGCTTGCAAAGTGCTTTGCTCACAGCAGATACTCAAAAGTATGGCTTATTAATATCTCTAAGAACTAGAGGAGCTCTGGTAGCATAGTGCCTAAGGCACTTGATGCTAACCAGAAGGCTGCCAGTTCAAACCCACCAGCCACTCCTTGGAAGGAAGGTTAGGCAATCTACTTCTGTGGTGATACTGCCTTGGAAACCCAAGGAGGGGTCGCTATGAGTCGGGTCTGACTTGATGGCACCTAACAACAACAACAACAAGAACTCATAAATTCCCACCACACTTGCATAGGCTACTTTGGAAGAAGGTGTGAGAGAAATGTTACTGAGGTGTTGGAACAAGAATAAACACACTCCTTATTCAATACATAAGTTCCCAGAAACTCACTTAACGCCTTTTTTTTTTTTTTTTTTTCCTTATTTACGCTTTGGATATTGCCTTCCCTTGTTAATGCAGCATAGCTATTGTCTTGTTCTTAAGTTGCCTATGCAGATCAATATGTCTGCCTTAAACTTCTGGCTGCTATGGGCTGAGGACTGTGCTGTGTCTGTTTGACTTATTGTTAGTGGCACGATGCCAAATACCAGGCTCACAAACATTCCTTTGCTGATTCAGCAGCTTTTGGTCCTGTTGGAAGTAAAATGCAGCCCTGGTTATTTACCACTTTGATTTCTGGCTCTCTGACAAGACACTCATATATCATGATGTTCTGGGTTTCCTCCCGTTTTATTCTTTGGTGGCAGGGGTTATATGCTGAAGAGCAGGAATGATTGTTAATTATGGTGGAGAAAGTTGATCTGGTTTACAATAGATTGTATGTTGTTGTTGTTGTTATGTGCCGTCAAGTCGGCCCCGACTCATAGCGACCCCTCCTTGGGTTTCCGAGGCAGTATCACTACGGAAGTAGGATTGCCCAACCTTCCTTCCGAGGAGTGGCTGGTGGGTTTGAACCACCAGCCGTCTGGTTAGCAGGCAAGTGTCTTAGCCACTATGCTACGAGAGCTCCCACAATTGTATAGGAGTGGGCATATTAGGTAAAGGAGAGTGGCTATTGTTTAGTAAGTGCCACTACAGTCAGGCTTTAGCCTAAGAGCTTTCCAAATGTAATGTGTAAATAGACAGAAAACTCTTGGGGAACCAACGGTTTTATGAAAGGTGTTGGGGGAGCACTCACTAGCTACTTCTCATGTTTCCAGGGACTATCACTAGATTAAAAAGTAACAGCCCTAGTCTCCTGACTCACTCCTTACTCACCTTCCTTCTGGAGGAGGAGTGAGTTAACTGATTGTGGGTTCAACCATATACATGAGTAGTATGGAAGGTTAGATAATGGCCCCCTAAAGATATCAAGTCCTAATCCCTGGAATTTGTAAATGTTACCTTATTTCAAAAAGGCTCTTTGCAGATGTGATTAAGTGAAGGGTTTTAAGATGAGGTGATTATTATGTGCTATAGAGGTGAAGACATACAGAACAGGAAGAGGCAATGTGATCATGGAGGCAGGCATTGGAGTGATATAGCTACAAGCCAGGCAATGTCAACAGCCATGAAAAGCTGGAGCAAGCAAAAAACATATTCTCCCTTAGAATTATAGAGCCCTGCCAACACCTTGATTTTGAACTTCAGTCCTCAGGAATGGAAAAAGAATAAATTTCTGTTGACTTAAGGCACAAAATTGTATTATAGTGGCCTCAAGAAACTAATGCACATGGATAGAGCTGTTCAAAGACTGAAGCCTGGATCTTTGGACTTTTTTTCTTTCTCTCTGCCCTAGTCTAAGGTAAAGCAGCAATCCTAGGTAAATGTGTCTGCTCTACAGAGCAGAACTTTCACTCATATGGGCTGTCCCAAATTCTAGACTTGGGAGATGGGCAGGGAGTGTTGTGGCTGAAAGCATGGGCAAGCCCTTTTGGACACTTGTTATAGCCATATCCTCCAACCTGGATTTCATTAGGATAAAGCTCACATTTGATCTCCATCTATCTGTTGTGTGTCATCAGGTCGATTCTGACTCATAGTAACCCTATAGGACAGAGTACAGCTCCATAGGGTTTCTTAGGTGGAAATCTTTATGGGGACAGATTGCCAGGTCTTTTATCCCCTGGAGAGGCTGGTGCATTTGAACCAATGACTTTTTGGTTAGTAGTTGAGCACTTAACTATTGTGCTATCAGGGCTCCTCCATTTATCTAGCCCTAGTATGTATTAATCTTTCAGTTGGTTTTGACTTGGGATACTGAAGATAGGTGTTATTTATCAGTCCCCTTAGAACCCTAATAGAATGCATGGAAAATGGGTCTGTGGGCTGGTTGGAGAATGAATGCGCCCTTTGTAGATAAGATGTGGTGTCTCACAATTCTCGCCTGAATGAAAAGTCACGGAGTGGAAATATAGAGTGGGAACTCTGGCATAAGACTGCCTGGACTCAGATCTAAGCTCTGATCCTTCCCAGCTGTGCGACTATGGACAAATTAGTCCATCTCTCCCACTCAGTTCCTTCATGTATAAAATAGGGACAAAGATTGAACTGTGTCTCCTATAAATACATGTTGAAGTCCTAATCAATACCTGTGATATGACCTTGTTTGAAATAGGGTCTTTACATGACCATGTATAGGGTTGGAGACAATGTTTCTAAAAGTGTATTTGTAAGTTCTATAAAAATTTTCAATTATGTGGTAGAGCTGACAAGGGACAAGATTGTAGTCACTTCTTGGCCACAGCCACCTATTCAGAGGAAGTGGACCTGTGGGCTTGGGACCAAAGTTTCAGGGGACATCAAGCTCAATGGGCATAACATACTACACAAAAACATTGTTCCACATCCTACTTTGCAAGTAGTGACTGGGATCTTAAAAGCTTGCAAACAGACGTCTAGATGAAATGATGGGTATCTCCTCATCCAGAGCAAAGATGAATGAAGAAAACTAAAGATACCTGGAAACAATTAGCCCAAGCAACTGGTACACCATGCGATTCTCAGTCTGTATGACTATGAGACCAGAACTAGATGGTGCCTAGCTACCACTGTCAATCACTCCGAGGGGGGATCTATGTAGAAGATCCTGGATAGAGTGGGAAAACAATGTGGGACAAAACTCAAAATCATTTTTTTTTAAAGGGTGGGGGACCAGGTTTGCTGGTCTGATAGAGCCTGATGGAACCATCAAGACTATGGCCCCTAGCTGCCCTTCAGGTCCAGAATTGAACCCACTTCTGTGGCTTCCAGCCAAACAAAAGACAGGCATATGAGCTGAACATTAACATTAGGTGGATATACTCCTTGGAGAGATCAATCATGGGAGAATAGAAGGGCTGTATATGCACAGGGAAACAGCTCTGGGGGAGGAGTGCATGGGAGGGAAAGACACAGGGAAGAGGTAACTATGGGCAGGAAGTGAGAGGGGAACTGTTGCATCTTGGGAAATTGCTGTCAATGTCATGAGACAAAGTGTATGCGAGCTGCTGTATGGAAAGTGAATTTGCTCTGTAAACTTTCACCCAGTAAAAATTAAAAAAAAAAAAAAGAAAGAAATAGAGTCTTTAGGAGTTCATAGTAGAGCAGAATGCATCCTAATCCAGTGAGTGGAGTCCTTATAAAAGAGGAAAAGAAACACAAAAACATACGGAGGGAAGATGGCCACATGAAGACAGACGCAGATTGGAGTGATGCATCTACAAGACAAAGAAAACCAAGGATTGCTGGTTATCACCAGAAATGAGAGAGACATGGAACAATTTCTCCCTCAGAGCCCTCAGAAGGAATCCATACAGCCAACACCCTAATTTTGGACTCTCAGCATCCATAACTATGAAACAATACATTTCTGTTCTTATAAACCTCCTAGTCTGTGGCACTTTGTTACAGCAGCCAATGGAAGCTAATGTAGTGCCCCCTCCTCCATAGATATGAGAATTAAATAAACAGATTCATTTAAAGCATACAGAACACCTAAAGCATGTAGTTAGCCCTCAATGGATGTTACCTGTTACTCTCTGAGAAAATGGTCAAGAGAAATGGAGAAAAAGGAGTTCCCAGCAAACCCAGATATAGTTTTTCTTCCTTTTTTCCCTTGACTAGTAATGAAATTTTGACAGTTTGAACCCTGAAGCAACGCTGCAGAAAGAAAGCTTGGCAGCCTGCATCTGTAATATTACAGCCAAGAAAACCTTACGGATTAGGTCTACTCCATAACACAAGGGAATACCATGATTTGGAATTGAGTCATTGGCAATGGATTTTCTTTTTTAGATGAGTTTGGGTAAAATTCAGCTCTGATCCTTCCCAGTGACTATGGTCCCAAGCCCATGGGTTCACCTATTCACTCCCTCTGAGTAGGTGGCTGACTCTAAGCTCTGATCCTTCCCAGCTGTGTGATTGTGGACAAATTACTTCATCTCTCATATTCGACTCATAACAACCCCTTCTTGGGTTTCTGAGGCCGTGTCTCTACAAAAGTAGATTGCCCAATCTTCCTTCCGAGGACTGGCTGGTGGGTTTGAACCTCCAGCCTTCTGGTTAGCAGTCAAATGCCTTTAGTTTCCTATTGCTGCTGTAACAAACTACCACAAACTTAGTGGCATAAGCAATTCAAATTTATTTTCTTACAATTCTGAAGGTTAGATGTCTGAAAACCAAGATTTGGCAAGGCTATTTTCCTTTTGGAAGCTCTAGGCAAAAATCTGTTTCTTTGACTTTTCTAGCTTCTAGAAGCCACTACATTCCTTGGCTCTTAGTTCCTTCCTCCATCTTCAAAGCCAGTAGCGTAGCATCTTCAAATCTGAGACTCTGTTTCTATTGTCATAGCTCCTTCTCTGAGGCATTTGTTTGTTTATGTGTTCTTTGGAGAGATTCCATCAGCTACGGAGTTGAGTTGGCTGTAGTCTCCATGGAAGCCACTTGCCAGGCCTGGAACTGCCATGGTACTGCCGGATGGGGAAGAACAGGCAAACTTTGGATTGCTAGCTGAATGCAGACTGTATTTGCCCAGGGACCTTACAGTTCCTTCTCTGACTCTGACCCTTTGTCTCTCTCTTATAAAGACCCTGGGATGACATTGGACCCACTCTGACAATCCAGGATAATTTCACCATTTCAAAATGATTAACTTAATCACAGCTACTAAGTCCCTTTTGCCATGTAAGGCCCATATTCACAGGTTGTGGGGATTAAGGTGTGGACCTCTTTGGAGGGACATTATTCTACCTACCAGAGTGGTCAGAGAAGGTCCTGGTGAAAAGGTGAGAGGGTAACATTTGAGAGAGGTGAGGGAGTGCACCCTGCAGCTGGCTGGGAAGGACCACACCAAGCCGAGGGAGGAAAGGCACGCCTGGTGTGTTTAAGGAACAGCAGGTGGCCAGATTGGCTGTGGAAAGGTGAGCAAAAGGGAAGGCAGCAGGTACTGAAATCAGAGAAATGGTGGGGGGCCTTATATGTTACCATGAGTTTGGATATGCCAACTCACCCCGTTTGTGAAAGATTGAAACAAAGTTCTATCTCAAAGCCCCGGGGCTTTGACTGACTTGCATAATTCCCCAGGTATTAAAATGTGGAGCTGGGCTTCAAACCCACGCCCATCTGATTTCAAATCTGCACTAGATTTCGAAGTATGGGGTCTCTCTGATCAAACATCTAGTTTACACTTCCATTTAGGGGTTACTTCCTCTGTGAAAGGAGTCTCTGAGTTGTGCAAATGGTAGATGTGCTTGCCAAAAGGTTGCTAACTGCTAACTGCTAACTGCTAACTGAGAGATTGGTGGTTCGAGTATACTCAGAGATGCTGCAGAAGAAAGGCCTGGCAATTTATTTCTGAAAAATCAGCCACTGAAAACCCTATGGAGCAGAATTCTGCTCTGACACACATGAAGTCTCCATGATTTAATGGCAACTGGTTTTGTTCTTTTCCTCAGTAAAGCCTTCTATTATATTCTCACCACAAACTAGGTATTCTTTCTAGATGCTTTTACATCACATCCCATAGTTATTTCCGTGAGACTTCTATGAGAGCTACTTTCATACCGTACTATATTGCCTGATTAGGGGTCCAAATTGACCATTAAACTATTCTCCTTAAAGGGAAGGACCACGTGTTGTTTATCAATGAATTCTTATAACAAAGCACAAAGTAGGTGTTCAGTAAATATTTATCAAGTGAAATTATGAATAAATAGATGAATAAACTACCTCAGTAAATTAATACATGTGTCACAGATTAACAAAAGTTCAAGAAATGTAGCATATATCATTAAAAAAGGAGGTATAGGACATTAAAGAGTCCATGGGAAGCTCAAAGGGCTAATGTGTTTGGCTGTTAACCAAAAGTCTGACACTCGTGTCCACCAGAGGTGCCTTGGAAGAAAGGCCTGGTGATCTGCTTCTGAAAAACAGCCATGAAAACCCTAAGGAGCACAGTTGTACTCTGACATGGGGTCACCGTGAATCAGGGTCAACTATGGCAAGTGGACTTTTGGTAGTGGTACAGGAAGGACACTTTTAAGAAGCTCTGTTGGTGCAGTATTTAAAGTATTCAGTTGCTAAACAAATGGTTGGTGATTTAAATCCACCAACTGTCTGAGGGAGAAAGATGAGGCAGTCTGCTTCTGTAAATATTTACAGCCTTGGAAACCTTATGGGGCAGTTCTACTCTGTCTTAGAGGGTTGCTATGAGTTGGAATCGACTCAATGGCAGTGGGTTTGGTTTTTCTTTTTGTTTTTTATAGACATTTTTAAAAAATGCATACATGGCTCTGCTCATAGCAGCAAGGGTCCCTGCTACAAGAAGTGGATGGATGGAGTAATTTAAGACTAAGAAGTCCCTTCCTAGCAGTGGGAAGCACCCCTCTTAGCCAAGAGAAAAATCTACCTTGCAGTTAGAGAATATGCACATAAGCAGGTGAGTAATAGAAGCTTCAGGGTCTCTTGACATCCTGCAGCCTCTGTGCTTCCTGTCATGACCTTATGGGCCAACAACCAACTCAAAGTCCAAGAGAAGACATTCAGAAGCAACATGCAAATTAAGGGATACAGAGTTTCTTTTTGGGGTGATGAAAAACATTTGGAAATGGATAATGATAATAGTTGTACAATATAGTGAATGCAATTAATGTCACTGAATCACTTACACATGAATAAAATGACAGTTTTTTTTTTTTTTTTTTTTTTTTTTTTGTTATATGTATTTTGCCACAATAAAATTTGAAAAGAGAGAGAGAAGCAACAAGCTTCTCACCAGGCCTTCCTGATTCCATCCAGGAACCTGATGAACACAATTTCCCTCCTCGAGGACATCATGGATGCCTCTCAGGCTCCCTCCCTCAGAAATCCCGTGGTCCAGACATCTGTGTGCTGCCTATAATGATAGCCATGCTGGTGAGGGATTGTTTGATTGTAAGTAAAAGTAAGAATGCCTTGAATAAAGTTGCTGTTTTCCTCTGAAGCTTGTTCACAGTCTGTTTATTCCTCCAGGGACATTCTGAATCTGATTCCAAGAACATACATTGAGATTATTAAAAGACTTTCCAACAAATGCTGGCAGAGAAGAGCTGCTACACCAGTACACTGAGCTGTCTGAGATGGGCAGAATCTTGGCTGCAAGTGCAATCTTGGGGTAGGGGCAAAGGTCCCAGAAGAAAATAATTTCTGGGAGGAGAGCATTTTATAGAGGACCAAACCCCAAATCAAACTTACTGCCATCAAGTTGGATCTAACCCATAGCAACCCCTCTTTGGGTTTCCGAGCTCTGGTGGCATAGTGCCTAAGGCATTTGACTATTAACCAGAAGGCTGGAGCTTCAAACCCATCAGCCACTCCCCGGAAAGAAGATTGTGCAATCTACTTCCGTAGTGATACTGCCTCGGAAAGCCAAGGAGGGGTTGCTATGAGTTGGATCCTACTCAACGGCAGTGATCACTAAGGAAGTAGATTGCCCAACCTTCCTTCTGAGGAGTGGCTGATGGGTTTGAACCTCCAGCCTTCTGGTAGCAGTCAAATGCCTTAGGCTCTATGCCACCAGAGCTCCCTTTATAGAGCAAGTACTAAGTAAATCTTACTACACATAGTACAGGTTTTGACATGGAAGTTCATGGTTTACAGGGGATTTGGGCCAATAAGAAGGGCTTATAGATTTCCATTAGGCTTGTAAGGAAGTGACTCATGGATGAGAATTTGGAAAGAGTGGAGAGAAGAGTCTGTGTGGTAAGAAAGAGAAAGAAAAGAGCAAGAAGAGAGGGATGAAAGAGAGAACGTGTTAGAGCAAGAGAAGATACAAGGGCAAGAAGAAAAGTTTGATCCTCAACCTTTCTCAAACTTTATTCAGTACAACATACACTTCTCTAAGAGGCAATTTTATCTCAAGGAATTAACTTCAAACAGTAAGCTTCCAGTCCAGACTCATTGTTAAATGCTGTGCTTCCCTTTTGAGTTAATGCTTATAACACAGGTAAAGGAGCTCTGGTAGCAAAGTGGTTAAAGCATTTGGCTGCTAACCAAAAGGTAAATGGTTTAAACCCAGCAATAACTCTGTGGGAGAAAGATGAAGAAGTTCACTTCTATAAAGATTTACAGCCTTGAAAACCCTATGGAGCAGTTCTACTCTATACTATAGGGTCTGTGTAAGTCAGAATCAACTCAATGACAGTGGGTTTGGGTATAACAAAGGTTATAACTAGGTAACCCTTGCTCATAACCAGATGAGGATGAAGTTATTTGGCTGGAAGAAGGGCAAAACTTTTTGCCACAGTAACAACAATAGCAATATTAACTCTGCACTAGACACTGCTAGGTTCTGGGGACACTCTTGGCTGTCAGTAAGACCCATTGCCTGACTTCACAGGGGTTACTAGTTAGGGTGGAGGACACATGTTAAATGAGATATGGAAATTTTGAAATAATAAATGCTATGTTCATATTTATATTTTAGTAAGATTGTTCTGGCTGTGTTGTGGAAAAGGCACTAGAAAGGGGCAAAAACATGTAGAGAGAGCAGGTAGGGGGTTATTATAGTAGCTCAGGTGAGATATGATGGCGGAAGTAGGAAAGAGAGAAGTGAATGGAATCAAAAGATATTTAGGAAATGTAGAATTACCATGTGACCCAGCAATTCACTTCTGGGTTCATATCCAAAAGACTTGAAAGCAGGTAGTCAAGCAGACATTGTGTTCACTGATGTTCATTGCAGCATTGTTCACAATAGTCAAAAGGGGGAAACAGATAAATAGATGAATAAAATGTAGTATAGCCATACAATGGAATATTACTCGATCATAAAGAGAAATGAAGTTCTGATACACGCTACAACATGGACAAATCTTGAAAACAGGCTGAGTGAAATAAGTCACAAAAAGACAAATATTGTATGATCCAATAGATAAAATAAATAGATATCTATAAATAGAATAGATAAATGCATAGATATAAAAGTAGATTAGTGTTACCAGGGGCTGAGGGGAGGGAGGAAAGGTGGTTAGTTATTGCTTAAGGGTACCGAGTTTAGGGTGATGAAAAAGTTTTGGAGGTAGAGAGTGGTGATTTGCACACAATGGTGAATGCAATTAATGGAAAAAATTTAAATAAATTACAAAAAGATATCTAGGGGGACAATTGACATGATTTGGATATGGATAGAAGAATGAGGGAGGAGTGTTACTCTCAGTTTCAGACTTGAACAACTGAGTGCATCGTTGTGTGCTGTTGACTCAATTCCAACTCACAGTGACCCTTTTAGACAGAGCTGTGGTTGTTATGTTGTTATTTGCCATCGAGTCGGCCCCGACTCATAGCGACCCCTCCTTGGGTTTCCGAGGCAGTATCACTACGGAAGTAGGATTGCCCAACCTTCCTTCCGAGGAGTGGCTGGTGGGTTTGAACCTCCAGCCTTCTGGTTAGCAGTCAAGTGCCTTAGGCACTATGCTACCAGAGACAGAGTAGAACTACCATATAGGCATTCATAGCTTTACCTCTTTATAGGAAGAGCCCTGATGGTGCCATGGTCAAGTGCCTGGCTTCTAACCAAAAGGTCAACCATTGGAACCTGCCAGCTAAGTGTTTAACCATTACACCACCAGTGTGTGCAATTTACAGAAATATAGGACATTAGGAGAGAAGCAGTCTGTTGGGGGAGTAATGAACCATTTTGGGTGCTATAAGGGGTATGGTAGATTGGCTTACTTGTCCTCTATTTTACAGTGCCTTCCAATGACCCATCCTGGACCTAGGAAATTACCTTTCCCAGACTCTCATACAATTTAAGTTTTCAAATCTGACTCACATGAGTCTTGAACTCAGAACTGAGTTAAATAGAGAAAGGCAGCACTCTGAAGAATCCATTTTGCTGAGCAAATCTATCAAGAGTATGGTGACTCTGGCTCAACTGCTGTGGCCATAGCTGCCTAATACCTACATCAGAGCTAAGCTCATATTTGGTACAGCAGCTTTCTAATTTCTCAGCTTTCTGCTTGTGGCAAAGATAGAAATTCTTCCAGACCATTAATTCTGCAATGCTATTATGTGTGTCATTCCTGGACACCTAGCCTAGAGTCGTCTTCTCCAGTCCTCCTAACAATTTTTAAGCATTCAATTCCCCATAGAAGCCCCTTTCTACTTAAATATCTAGAATGTCTTATGTTTTGAGCAGCTGAAACTTAACAGATATAGAAGCAGTGAGTTTGCAGTACCTGCAAGACATCCATATGTAAATATGTGAATGGCATTCAGATATATGGGTCTGGAGTTTAGAAGAGGTGACTGGATTGGCAATTTGTGAGTTGTTGGCATATGGATTGTAATGGATGAAATCATCCAAGAAGATATTGCCAAGAAAGAATCTGAAGGATGAGAAGAGAAGAAGGCCTAGGATAGAACTTTTGGAAACATTAAAATTTAGAGAAGATTAGAAATGCAAGCAGGCCATCGGAGGAAGAAGGCCAAAAAGTAGGAGGATAACTAGGAAGGGATAGAGATTCTGGAGTGTGGGAGAGATAAGGAGATAGATACTATGAGGGTAGGAGGTGATCTCTTCAATGGGTTTGACCATCCCTGGAGGCGATGTAGGATCAAAGGAAGAGATTTTTTTTTTTTTCATCCCTGGTCAAAGTTAGTCCCCCCTCTCCAATAATGAATAATGAAACATAAGTAAGGTATTATATATGAAATTTTATTACATATTTTATCTAAACAATGGCTTTTATAAAAAAGACATACATGTTTGAATGGTGATGAAGATGAAGTTAGGGGATTTAGAGAAGAAAGTTTGAAAATAAAGGAGAGAGAATTATTATTGTATCATAATAGCTGCAAAAATGTGGAAGGAACAGAAAAAAGATGAGGATACTAGTTTTAGATAGGGTGAAGGATACCTTTTGCACTGTCCCAACAGGAGGGATGATGTGGAAGGAGCACATACATCAAGGACTATCTACTGTGAGCAGGAAGTTGAAGACACCTGGTCTGATTAAATTTACTTTCTTTGTGCTAGCAAAGTTCTCCTTCAGGGTTTGCAGGGACTGAGGGGTTGGAGCTCTGGTGGTGCAGTGCCTAAGGCATTTGACTGCTTATCAGAAGGTTGGTGGTTCAAACTTATCAGCTACTCTGTGGAAGGAAGGTGGGGCAATCTACTTCCATAAAGATGTACCACTTCAGAAACCCAACGGGGGTTGCTATGAGTCAGAATTGACTCATTGGCAGTGGGTTTGGTTTTTGGGTTTTTTGGTGGGGTTGGAGATTTGAGGAGAATAGAAAAGATTTTGATGGTCATTCTGTAGAATGGAAGAGCAAACTCACTAGATTGTGATCAATGTTGAGATGGAGGGCTGTTTGTGATTCATGACCAGGAACTCACAGCTAAACCATTTGTCCAATTGTGGGATTGTGCCTAGCAGCACTCAGACCCTAGCTCACAGGCAGGGGTATGCAGTCACCTCTGTTCATCCAGGGTTGAGGTATTTTCAGGCAGGTAGGATGGAAGGACAATGGCCAAGGGAAACTGACAAGAAAACAAACCAGACATTCTCAATGGGTTTGCAGTGGGTTATGGGAGAGGCAGTACCACACTGCTGTGATGTTTGGAACCATATAGGGATGTTTTGGGTTATCATAATGTGGGGAGTTCTATTGGAATTTAGTGGGCAGAAACCAAGGATGCTAAATGTCCTGCATATGTGGGAGGATACTTCACAACAAATAACTGTCCCCCCTAAATTGCCGGGAGCACCCACTGATGAACAATGAAATTGAGGAAACATGGACCCTGAGTCAAATAGTTAGGGAAGTAAGCCAGGAGGTCAAAGAATGTGATACTGAGCAGGTAAAGATCAGATCTAATGCGGAGAGACTGAGAATACAGGCCAGCAGGGTTAGAGGTCATGGTCAGAGACTGGATGTCTGAATTCATAATTTCAGAGGTGAGACAGTTCCCAGGGATGTGGCATAAAGAATATACTAGTTTGAGTCCTCCAACAATCAGATACCAAGATGGAGTTAGACGTGTGAGAGATTTGTTGGAGGTAACATGGTTAAGGATAAAGGGGATAGTGGACAGGAGTAGGTAAGTAGAGCCCCAGACCATCATGTAGGTCTGACACCTGAGAAAGGAGGAGAATTAGGTAGGAGAAGCAACAGAGTGCAGCTTTGAGAAAGTCCTGGCCAGACGATGGGGAGCCCCAGAGCAAAGGTTGCCTGTTTAAGGAGTCCAGGGTCTATCTCCCATGGTATGAGTCTTGGCCTTGGTATGACCAGGCTAAGGATATGAAGATGCAGCAGATGGAGGGTATCCATCAACCATTGTCCCTAAAGTGAAGTTTCCTTGTAGGGGCTAAGTGATGCACCTCCAGGGCCACCACACAAGTAAGGCTTGGGTTGTTGTTGTTGTTGTTATGTGCCGTCAAGTTGGCCCCAACTCATAGCGACCTCTCCTTGGGTTTCCGAGGCAGTATCACTACGGAAGGCTTGGGTAGTGTGTGGGTAATATAAGTCCCCAAAGGGAAGCAATATAATTTTTTTCTTTTGCTAATATTTTATCCCTAATGCATTGGTGCATTCACACTTTCATTCAAAAGTTTGTAGAATGAACTAATGAATGGATGTTAAGAAATTGAAACAATGGAACATAGGGATAAAGTTGGATCCAGCTCCATCACTTACTAAGTCACCTGTGAAAATGATAAATAACTCTTATCTTGTGGGTTTTGGTGAGGATCACAAGAGATATTACAGAAGAAGCCTCAGCTCAGTGTCTGGCAAATAAAAAACAAACCTGCTGCTGTCGAGTCAATTCTGAGTCATGGCTACCCTGTATGTTACAGAGTAGAACTGCTCCACAGTGTTATTGTATGTTATTTTCTTTTGGCTGTAATCTTTACAGAAGCAGATTTCCAGCCCCTTTCTTCTGCAGTGCTGCTGGGTGGGTGTAAACAGCTAACGTTCAGGTTAGTAGTGGAGCACAAACCGTGTGCATCACCCAGGGACCCTTTGTTTGGCAAATAAGGTCTAATGAATGCTAAATGTTACTGGTATTATTATTTCTGCTCCTTCCGATTATCCTTTGCAATAAAATCTTTTATTGTATCAACAGGCACCGATGTGTTCATATAGTTTGACTGTGAGGATTTCTTTCACCTTCCACATTAGACTCAGTGCTCTACTGGAAGGGGATGAATCCATGTTTCCTTTGCTTTGTAAATCTTCTCAGCACCTAATACAATATTCTAAATTCAACCATTACTTAAATCATGTAGACAGAATAAAGACAAACAAGGGGACGGTCATTGAGCAGACATCATCAGAGACTTAGCTAAATAGTGTCTTGGATGGGAGAGCAAGAAAATGAATATATCACGGGCTGGGGAAGGGAAGAGTTCACCAATCCTGGATAAATATCAACCCAGTCCAAATCTTCTCTGCAGGCAGAGGAAGCAGCTTGTTTTAATGATGAACAAAGACTGTGGTTGCATGAATGTCTCTAGAGGGAAATGTGTTTGTACATTAGACTGGTAATTAAAGGCTCCCAATAAACCAAGTCTCATTATGTAGCTAAGGAGCTGCCTAGATAGCATCTGGCACCAGGTCAAGCGTCTGCTTAGTGCAAAGCTGAATCTCCGGTGTTGTCCTATCCCTGGGGGAAGGGCATGGGCTGGAGAAGGAGACTTCCCTGCCCAGAGCACTCCTGCCTCAAGCGCTCATTAAAATTGCTCTGACTGGAAACAAACATGCACTACTCAGACGTCATTGTTCTCACTTCCAAATAGTTAAACAGGCTATTAAGAAGAGGGCTACCTCAACTCCCTGACTGAGTGAACCTTACAATGGTTCATTGTTCAGATCTCAATAAACCCTATAAGCTTCCTGCAGGTTAAAAACCTCTCAGCCTTGAGGAAAGCTGTTGCCAGTTAGTCTTCATTAAGACAGTCTCTGTTAGAATAAAAGTTCAGATAAGGTAACAATGATCAGTTTCTTCTGCACAAAATACAGCCTGTGGTTTGTACTTTACAAATAATTGTCTAATGATTTTCAATAAGGCAGAGGGATAAAAATACCTTAGCTTCACAAAATGCTTTATAGTTTGCAAATCACTTTCACCTGTGTCTTAGAATTCACTCTACTGTGATTTCTTATCCAGATTAGGGATCATATCAATGTTAATACAACCATCATAACAATTATTAAAAGAAGAAGAAGAACCAACTGACTGCCATGGAGTCAATTCCAACTCATGGTTGACCCCCATTGGGTTTCCAAGGCTGTAAATCGTTACAGAAGCAGACTGCCCCATCTTTCTTCAGTGGAGCAGCTGGTGGGTTCAAACCACTGACCTCTTGATTAGCAGCCAAATGCCTTTACCACTACACCACCACCAGTACTCCTTATGTTGTTGTTGTTGTCATGTGCCGTCGAGTCGGCCCCGACTCATAGCAACCCCTCCTTGGGTTTCCGAGGCAGTATCACTATGGAAGTAGGATTGCCCAACCTTCCTTCCAAGGAGTGGCAGGTGGGTTTGAACCACCAGCCGTCTGGTTAGCAGGCAAGTGTCTTAGCCACTATGCTACCAGAGCTCCCAGTACTCCTTATAGCAACTGTTTTTATTGAGGGCTTTTTGTATACCTGGCACTATTTTAAGAACATTATAAGTAGGGCTATCAATGAAAATAGGAAAATAGGAAGTCAAAAGATGCAACCAAAAAAGATGATGAGTTTGCTTTGCACATATTGCATTTTATGTGCTTGCTGGGAGGAACTTCCTTGCTTGCTGGAATTAACTTCAAGATTGTCCATTATTCTTTCAGTGACTCTCAAGACTTTCCATGATTTAGCTCCTTCTCTGTATTATTCTGATTAAGCCAAACCACTACAATTAATAATAACGCTTATTACAGATCATGTTGTCAGAAGGAACCACTCCCTGGAGGGTATCAGGCTTGGTAAAGTAGAGGGTCAGTGAAAAAGGGAAAGACCCTCAACAAGATGGATTGACACAGTGGCTGCAGCGACGGATTATGAGGATTGGGCAGGACTGGGCATTGTTTCATTCTGTTGTACATAGGACGGTACGAGTCAG
The DNA here is from genome assembly GCF_000298275.1 of Orycteropus afer afer. Classification (NCBI taxonomy): domain Eukaryota; kingdom Metazoa; phylum Chordata; class Mammalia; order Tubulidentata; family Orycteropodidae; genus Orycteropus; species Orycteropus afer. Next base: position 11,897,631 of record NW_006921599.1, read on the forward strand.
AGCCAACTCTACAGTACCTAAAAACAACTTGTTACAGGTGTATGTCCTGTGTGCTGGGCTGTGGCATGAGCAGTTTCTAAACATTTTCTCTTAATCCTCACAACAGCCCTATGAGATGGGTAGAATTACTATCCATTTTTACTACTACTATCACCCACTGCTGTCGAGTCAATTCCAACATGTAACGGCCCTGTAGGACAGAGTAGAACTTCCCCATAAGGTTTACAAAGTCATAAATCTTTACAGAAGCAGACTGTCTCATCTTTCTCCTGCAGAGCCACTGGTGGGTTCAAACGGAATGTCTTAACCACTGTGCCACCAGAGCTCCTTATTAGAAGAGGTTAAGGGATATACCCAAGGTCACAAGGCTAATAAGTGGCAGGCTGGGAATTGAACCCAGGTGGTCTCTTATGTATACATAAGAATCACCTGGGGATCTTGGTAAAATGTAGATTCTGATTGAGTATATCTGGGGTGGAAATGTAAATTCTCAGCAGGGAAATGCAAATTTTCAAACCAGAGTCTGTTTGAGGCCATGTATGAAAGAACCAAGTCTCAGAAAGACAGGTCAGGGGACTCCTGAGGAAGATGGTTTTCATTCTTTAATGTCCAAGTTCATGGTTGTTTTTTACCATGTTGCTACAAATATCAGTGTCCGGTAATGAAATACCAACAGAAGCCATAAGAATCAAGAGTCAGCCTTTTTTTAAAAAAAAAAAAAAAAAATTAGGTTTTACAGAGTCAGATGTTGTTATTTGCCATTGAGTTGGCTCCAACTCATGGCAGCCCCATGTACAGCAGATCAAAACATTGCCAGTGCTGTGCCATCTTCATGATCATTGTTGTTTGAGTCCATTGTGGTGGCTACTCTGTATTTTGAGTGCCTTCCAACCTAGGGCTTACAGAAAGGGTATGGGGGCTGCATTGTCTGACCTCCTCTAACTTCAAGAGGGGGAGAGAGAACAGTCATCAGCATCAGCAGTCCAAAGCTAATTCCTAGGAGGCAGACGTGCTGCCACCCTCCAACCTTTTAATGATGACACCAACCATCTCTTCCATGGCTTCTCTTCTTCTCTGCTGGGTTCAATAATTTGTTGCAATGGCCACATAGAACTTATAGACAATACTTACAATTATGGGGCTCATTAGGGAAGTAACAGGTTACAATTCAGAATCAGAAACAACTTAGGATGCAGTCCTTTAATCAGGACAGTTTCTTCTCAGCCTTACCACAGGCATGCTTCTCTCTGACCTTGGCTTCTGCCCTATTTGGGCAAGGATTACAAAGGCACCTTACTCAGCCAGCAAGCATCCTGCCCAAATGTACTCAGTTTTCTCACTCTGTGGCCCATGAAGCCCACTGTTCTATCTTATACTGGTTTCTTGGTTCTGGTGCCTCTGCTGCCCAGGCTCTGTTGCCAGGGTCTGCTACCCCAGTTTCTCTGCTTCTGCTTCTCACCATCTCAGCCAAGTGTTATAGCTTTTTCTCTGTCCCCTAAGTCAAGGGGATTCAGTTGCAGGGATCTTGAGCCCAAAGGATGCACTCTACTCTTGGTTCTTTTTTTCTTGATGGTCGTGATATCCCCCTTTCCACCTCTGGGATGGATCATTTTAAGCCTAGTGGGATGGCAAAACTGACCAAACCCTACATTAGGGTTCCATGTACCTTGTTTGCATGGTGCTACAGACACAGGGTTGCCACGTACATTATTTGCATTATTAACAAGCTATCAAATCCTTTGGGTGGGCCACAAGTACCTCATAATTGCATTGTCCCACCCAGTCATCTGGTGTGAGTCACAAAGACCGTGGTTAGAAGAGCCATATTAAGTTAATTCCCTGTACTGCAGGGCTTATCTTCCAGTACTATATCAGACAGTGTTTGGTTGGAATCCATAAGGCTTTCATTGGTTAATTTTTGTCAGTAGATTCTTAGTTGATCTTAGTCTGGAAGCTCTGCTAAAACCTGTCTACCACAGATAACCCTGTCATACTGGTGGCATATGTTCCAGCATCATAGCAACACAGAAGCCACCACAAAATGACAGATGGATGGTGGCTGGGCTTGAATGTTGTTGTTAGGTACATCTGAGTCAATTTTGACTCACAGCAGCCCCATATTGACAGAGTTGTTGTTGCTGTTAGGTGCTGTCGAGTCAGCTCTGACTCATAGCGACCCTATGTACAACAGAACAAAACCCTGCCTGGTCCTGTGCCAGCCTCACAATCCTTACTATACCTGAATCCATTAGTGCAGCCACTACATCAATCCATCTTGTTGAGGGCTTCCCCCTTTTTTTTCTGACCCTCCACCTTACCAAGCATGACATCCTTCTCCAGAGAATGGTCCTTTCTGACAACATGACCAAAGTAGGTGAGATGAAGTCTGACCATTCTCACTTCCAAGGAGCATTCCAGCCGCACTTCTTGCAGGACAGATTTGTTAGTTCTTCTGGCAGTAAAGAGTACTTCCAGTATTCTTTACCAACACCACAACTCAAAAGCATCAACTCTTCTTTGATCTTCCTTATTCATTGTCTAGCTTTCACATGCATATTAGGTGATTGAAAATGCCATGGCTTGGATTAAGTGTACCTTAGTCTTCAAAGAGACATCTTTGCTCTTCAGCACTTTAAAGAGGTCTTTTGCAGTAGCTTTGCCCAGTGCAGTATGTTGTCTGATTTCTTAACTGCTGTTTCCGTGGTTGTTTACTGTGGAAACAAGTAATATGAAATCTTTGACAACTTCAGTCTTTTCTTCATTTATCATGATGTAATGCTACTTATTGATCCAGTTGTGAGAATTTTTGTTTTCTTTATGTTGAAGTGTAATCCATACAGCAGACTAGTCTTTAATCTTCATCAGTACTTCAAGTCATCTTCACTTTCAGCAAGCAAGGTTGTGTCGTCTGCATATCACAGGTTATCAATGCAGTCTTCCTCCAATCCTGATGCCACCTTCTTCTTCATGTAGTCTGGCTTCTTGGATTATTTGCTCAGCATGCAGACTGATTAAGTATGGAGAAAGGATACAACCCTCCTTACACACTCCCTTCCTGATTTTAAACCATGCAGTATCCCCTTGTTCTATTCAAATGACAGACTTCTGGTCTATGTACAGGCTCCTCATGAGCATAATTAAGTGTTCTGGAATTCCCATTCTTCTCATTGTTATCCATAATTTGTTATGATCCACAGAGTTGAATGCTTTTGCATAGTCAATAAAACACAAGTAAACATCTTTCTGGTATTCCTTGCTTTCAGCCAAGATCTGTCTGATACCAGCAATGATATCCCTCATTCCGTAAGACAGAGTAAAACTGCTTTATAGGGTTTTCTAGGCTGTAATCTTTACAGGAATAGATCCATCTTCAGATATTTCTCCCACAGAGTTGATGTGTGGGCTTTAATTACCAACCTTCCCATTAGTAGCTCATTGCTTAACCACTATGCCATTGGAGTTCCTCAGAATTGAAAAGTCACTGATTAAAATTTATTTTTCACTTTCCTCCGAGGAAATGCTTATATCACTTATCCAGACAGCAAGAAAATACCAGAAGCCTTATTTTACTTGGCCCCCCTTTCCTACCAGTTGGCCAGATGTTCTTTGGACTTTTTGTGTATTAAACTCTTTAGGATGGAGCTTGCTTTTCCAGGCTCTGCTGTCTAGCTACTGATTGCCCAAACTTTGCCCACATTCCAGCTCCCTGGGCTTCCAGAGGAGCAGGTGTGTGTTGGGGCCAGAAGTGAGACATGAGGCCAGACACTTGCTCCTAGTTTTTCACCCCTGTGCTCTTTCCTCATGTCAGTCAGCCAGGAGGTCAGGGAAAAAAATTTTTTTTCTGGACAATAGAATGAAATGCATTATTATACGTGTAGGTACAGATAATTAGGCCAGTAATGAGATAGTTCTCCCCAGCTCCACTTGAAATAGCTTATTATTTGTTTGCTTTTTACCAAAGCATTAATTTATCTTTTATTTTTTAACTTCTAATTTCCCTCCTCCTCCTATCCCTTGATAACCACTAATCTTTTGTCTCAATGGATTTACTGACATATTCTAAATATTTTATATGTCTCCATTAATCTGTTTGTTGTACTGTGGTGGCTTCTATGTTGCTATAATACTGGAAGCTATGCCACCAGTATTTCAAATACTAGCAGGGTCACCTATGGTGGACAGGATTCAATTGAGTTTCCAGACTAAGACAGACTAGGAAGAAAGGCCTGGAGATCTACTTTTGAAAATTAGCCAGTGAAAACCTCGTGGGCTACGACAGAATATTGTTTGATACAGTGCTAGAAGATGCAAGCATACTAATGATAATGAAGATCATGCAGAACTGGGCAACATTTTGTTCTATTGTCAACTCAATAGCAACCAACAACAACAAAGATATTTTATATAAATAGGATCATACAATATTTGTCGTTTTGTATCTGGTTTATTTCACTTAGCAATGAGACATTCTAACAACAACAATAAAGAAAAGTTGGTTTTTCTGAGGCCTCCTGGTTCTCTCCTATGGAAGTTGAATTATTGGCATGTAAAAGAAGAATTTTCTTCTCCTAAGATCCACCAAAGGAGCTTTGGTGGCAAGATGCATAAGGCATTTGGTTGATAACCAGAAGGTTGGCATTTCAAGTCCACCAGCTGTTCTGTGGGAGGAAAATGAAGAAATTTAGTTCTGTAAATATTTATAGCTTTGGAAACCCAGTGGTCGTCACTATGAGTTGGAATTGACTCAATGGCAGTGGGTGTTCCCCCTCCCCCCTGCTAAGGTCCACCAAAGTTCAAGGGAAAAGGGAGAAGATAGGACTAACCTCTTGATGGTGAAGTGCCAATATCACATTGTTAGAAGAGCATGTAGACAAGAATATCTGTCTCTCTAACATCTATCTAAACCAAATCCTTCGGAAAATACAATCTGCCACACTGATTTTTTTTTTTTTTTTTTTTTTAAATCTCTACCCACTAACCTCTAGTAGTTCACTCTCCCTTTTCCACCCAACCCTGGTAACCATCAAAGAATATTTCTTTTTTTGTGTGTGAAACCCTTTTCTTGACTTTTTACAATAGTGGTCTCATACAATGTTTGTTCTTTTATGATTGACTACCTTCACTCAGCATAATGGGCTCTAAATTTATCCATGTTATGAGATATTTCACAGATTCATCATTGTTCTTCAATGATGAATATCATCAGGAAAAGCCTCTTCCCACTTGCAATCATATTTTTTTTCAATACATATGTGTTAGTGACATACACATAGCATGTGTATATGTACCTTAGTTTGTTGATCCATTCCTCCAGTGATGGACATTTAGGTTGTTTCCATCTTTTGCCTATTGTGAATAGTACTGTAATTAACATGGGTGTGCACATTATCTCTTTGTGTCATGGCTCTTATTCTTCTAGGATATATATCTAGTAGTGGGATTGCTAGATCATAGGGTATATCTATTTTAAGCTTTTAAAATAATTGCCATACTGTTTTCCATGGTTGTTGCACCATATTATAGACCCACCAGCAGTGTATGAGGGTTCCAGTCTCCACACCCTTGCATTTATTATTTATTTTTTCTCTCTCTCTTTTTAACTTTGTTATTCCTGCTGGGCAATCTACTTCTGTAGTAATACTGCCTCGGAAACCCAAGGAGGGGTTGCTATGAGTCAGGTCCAACTTGAGGGCACATAACAACAACAATACTCCTGCTGGGTTGAGATAACTCATTGTTGTTTTGATTTCTATCTCTTTAATGGATAGTGATCACAAGCATTTCTTCATGTGTTTGTCGGCCACCTGAATGTCTTTGGTGAAATGAAAGAAAACATTTTTGAAATTACACCTGAAAGAGCTTCATTCACCATCTTCTGGGCTACTTTTTTTTTTTTTTTTTTAAATCTTTTCCATCTGGGTGTTCATTCTGTCTTTTAACCATAGCTTATAACCAATTTTTAAATATGCTTGGAGAAAAAAATATGATTGCAAGTGGGAAGAGGTTTTTCCTGACAAGAGAATGTCAAAATCACCAAGGATGGCCTTCACTGTCCTTGCAAATGGGATCGAAATAACTAGCCACACTTACTGCTGACCATGAATGAAATGCTTAGTAAATGAGTAGCGTGAATTTGTTGGTGCCACAGACCATAAATGTTACATATCTTCTGATAGTGATATGTAATGTAGTACTATATATGCAGTCTCTGTGAGCTTTGAGATATCACAATTATTTAAATTATCCTGAGAAAATACCCCTGAAGTCACATGTACCTAGAGTAAGTCCAGTGAGGCCATACACCTAATTCTTTTTTTACCACCATCTCATTATTTGACATTTTGCATTTACAACAATAGCAAAAAATCTGCTATCTGACTATTTTGTACATTAACGAGGGGGTAGGTATGGAGGCAATGGCTGTGGAATGTCCTCTCCCTCCAGGAAGTTTTTCCAGGTGGCCTCTGGGAAGCTGGTTTATGTTGCCCCATGCTCTCTGCTCCCTCCTGCTGGCAGGGGTGGCAAGTCCAGCTGTCTGGGGAGGCTGTCTTCCTCATGGCCATGGCCTCTAGGCAGACAGGCAGGCAGTATGAGCCAACAGGTTCTTGTTCTGGGTTCCCAGCTCCTATGCAGCTTGAGGTCTGCAGCTCAAAATCTCTGTGAGGTGGGAAGGAAGGAAAGAAAGAGGCATCTGAGAAGGTGTTTGGCAGAAATTCATGTGAGTTTAATGACATCCCAAAGTGAATCAAACTGGGCCTGAAGCCTCTGCCTTGGTGTGGCTTGCAGGAAACTCTTAGTCTGGGTGACACCTGCTTGAAAGGCAGAGCCCAGTCAGGGATGGTGAACACAGAGCTTACTTACAGGGATGGGAGTTGAGCCCTGGAGGTGGCTCTTCAAGGGAAGCTCTGACCCAGCTCTGGAGGAAGGTGAAGTGATTGAATCACGGACCCTCCAGTTGCACAATCCAGCTTTATCTAGCTTTGTCTCCTTCAAATATCCTACTCCATAGAGGAATAATAGCCGAAGGAATAATAGCTAATAATAGGAAAAATAGCTGTCCTCCTGACAGTGATCAGCACATCAGTAAATCTTAGCTATTATCATTTCTATGATCATATTTTCTAAATAATAATAATTAAAAAAATGGACAAATAGATGGTCTGAAAACTGGAAAAAAAAAAACTTTCATTTTCCCATAATACCAATATTCACATAATAACCTGGTCCTTGGAACCTAACTATGTTGAGAAGTAGGTGTATTTGTTTTCTGACCATGTTTTGGAGCAAAAGTTAGGGAAGTTTGCTACCAATCCCTTTAGAAGGTTGGGGATTTTCCTAACCTTGTGGTTCCTCAACTAAGACACAGAAGCAATGTGTGCACATCTTTCTACCACCTGGGCCCCAAACCCACTCCCACCAACACACACACATATATAACAACTAAAAAAATCTTGAGATTATCAGAGTTCCAGAAAGCACAAAAAATACAGCATTATATACAACTTTGTTTAATTTAGAAACCTTTGTTTCTCAACAGTGGCTGCACATTAATATCACATGGGGAGCTTTGAAATCTTCCCCTGGACATTCTGAATTAATTGTTGTGGGGTGGGGTAGGGTGACAAACTGTCCCTGTTTGCTCAGGACTCAGAGGTTCCTGGGTTATGGAACTTTCAGTGCTAGATCTAAGAACGAAATTGTGACTCAACAAGTCAGTTGACTTGCTGAGGGTTGAACTGTGTTCCCCTAACAGATATGTTGAAGTTCTAACCCCTGGTACCTATGAATGTGACCTTTTGGGAAATAAGGTCTTTGTAGCTATAATCAAGTTAAGATGAGGTCACACTGGTCTAGGCCCTAAATCCAATGCCTGAGATTCTTAGAAGATGATGGAAGTGTAGATACACTCAGGGAAACACCACACAGAGAGTCAGAGATTGGAGTAATGCTTCTACAAGCTGAGCAACTCCAAGGATTCCTGGAAACCACTAGAAGTTATGAGATAGGTATGGAACATATTCTCCCTCAGAGCCTCCACAACAGTCAAAGAATAAATTTCTGTTTTAAGCAACATAGTTTGTTGCAGCAACAGTAAAGAACTAAGACAGTCACTGCAGGTGGAAATGGTTCTTTTTCTAAGGGCTCCTGGTGACTCTTAGGAGTCCCTGGGTGACACAAATTGTTAAGCACTCAACTGCTAACAGAAAGATTGACATTTCAAACCTACCCAAAGTCTCCTCAGAACAAAAGGCTTGGTTTTATTTATTTATGAAAGGTCATAGTCTTGAAAACCCCATGAAGTACAGTTCTACTCTGACACACTTTCGGTCACCATGAGTTGGAGTTGACTCAATGGCAACTGGATTGGTTTTGGTTTTGAAAACCAGTGATCTAAACTCTAAACTTTAACCCACATGCTGAGGACAAGTAACCCAAGACTTGAAAAAATATTACTCTTGTAATTCTAGTATACTAAAAACAAACAAACAAAAATAAGGCCCTTTTTAAATGAGAACTCTGGACCAAAGGCAGTCTTCCCTCCTCTGTGAGAGGCCCCAAAGGAGTCCCCACACCAGGGAGCAGTTTGCCTATTTTCTCTCTTCTCTGGGCTACAGTCACACAATGAGGCCCTATGTTGAAGCAGGGAAGAACTACTGAGTTGATTGTTTTATAATTAAAGAAGGCTCTGGGGGAGATGTTTTGCTCAGGAGCCCAGCATTCCAAACTGGGTCATCACAAGCTGCTGTCTAGTCAGTCCTACCCAGCAGGAAAGATCACGCAGATCAGATGTTCTTTCTTTACTTTCTAGTTGGTTTGAAAATGACTTGTTTACTTCCAACCAAGCTTGTAAAATGACTTATTTACATCCATTCATCTTCCTCCTTGCATTATCAAGCTGGGAGGGAGAGAAGACTATGTGTATCTGTGAAACTTCTGGGGTTTCTGTGGTTCTCAACTCCAGTATAATATTAAATGACCCGGGGAAGCTTTTAGAAATCATATGCCCAGTCCCATCTCAGTCTAATTAAGTCTGAATCCCTGCAGATGGGAACCAGACAATATGTTTTGAAAGCTCTCCAACCAAAAAACCAAACCCATTGCCACTGAGTTGATTCCAGCTCACAGGGACCCTATAAGGCAGAATAGATCTGCCCCATAAGGTTTCCAAGGTTGTAAATCTTTACAGAAACACACTGCCTCATATTTGTCCCATAGAGTTGTTTGTGGGTTCAAACCGCTGACCTTTTGGTGAGCAGCCCAATGCTTTAACCACCACCATAGTTCCAAAATCTTTTTTTTTCTTTTCTCAAAGTCACCTAAAACTCCAGGTGACTTTAATAGATTGTCAGTGTTGAAATATCACTGCCTTAGATTAGAACAGCATCTGCATCTCCCATCGTCTGGAAACTTGTTAGAAGTACAAATTCTCAGGTCCTCTCTTTGACCTACTGAATCAGAAATTGTAGCGGTGGGCCTAGTGACCATGTTTTAGCAAGCCTTCTAGGTGACACTCATGCATGATAAAGTTTGAGAACTAGTTTGCATGATAAGGCTACATAAAACAAAAATCAAAGCCATTACCATTGAGTTGACTCAGACTCCTAGTGACCCCCATTGGGTTTCCAAGGTGGTAAATCTTTACAGAAGTAGATTACCTCATTTTCCTTCCATGGAGCAGCTGATGGGCTTGAACTGCCAACTATCTGGTTAGCAGTCAAATGCCTTTAGGCACTGCACCACCAGAGCTCCTTAAGGATAGATGAATAGATAGATAGATAGATAGATATGTTTAATTTGCGGAGATCTTTCAACTGTTAGCTGTTACCTCTGTTTCTTGTCTGCAGTAGAAACAATTTCTTCTTTCTGGCGACTCTCAGTGATAAAGCAATGAGTTTTGGTGCTGCTGGGATGATCAAATCGAAAACAAAAGACATCCATGGGTTTCTATTTCTGGATCAGGAACCAACAAAGCAAAACAATCTTATGAAGCAATGGAAGATTATTTTGTCTCCTGTAATTAAGTCATCTACCTCATCACTGTGTTACAAGGAAAAGATTTCTAGTCTTTACCTACTATTTCTTTATCTATCATGCTTGGTGCTACTAGGGAAAAAAAAAATTATATATATCTGAAGAGGTTTAATTAGAGAGATAGTGGGTTGGAGCTCCCAAGGGAAATCTATGATATTTAGTGGATGGGGTGTTTATTATGTAGAATTGAGAATCTAAATTCACTCTAATTAAGCAGGCTTGAAATAACCTCTGGAGAATGGTGAAGTGAGGAGGCAAAGAGGAGGTGGGCAGCAGCACTTTGAGCCAAGAGAAGTGAAAGCAAAGATGATTTGCTTCTCTAATCTAGATATTTAAATTTTAGGATTTGAGATTTTTTTTTTTTTTTTTTTTTTGCTCAAGAGTTACTAAGAGGCATGAATGAGTACTTTTGTGTTGGGGAATTTTGAAGATTTGTTCTCTCCTTTCCTTACCTCCAATTTATAGAACCAAAATGACAAGAAAATACAGCTGGCTTTGTACGCATATTGATCATCATCACCAGCAGTTGCTGTCGAGTTGATTCTGACTCATGGTGACTCCACGTGTATCAGAGTAGAATTGTGCTCCCAGGATTTTTCGATGGCTGATTGCTTGGAAGTAGATGAAGGCATCTCTGGGTGGACTCAAGCCTCCAACCTGTGGGTTAGCATCCAAGCATGTTAACTGTTTGCACCACCCAGGGACTCCACACATGTTGGTAAGTTCTTAAACTTTGGGGTCCAGAATGTTATTTTTCTAAGCAAAAATCAAAGTATTTTAGGTGGTGAAATAATACTTGTTCAGATAATAATAATAATAATATATATATATATACATATACATATATATATACATATACATATATATACATATATATATATACATATATACCCACCAGCCACTCCTCGGAAGGAAGGTTGGGCATTCCTACTTCCGTAGTGATACTGCCTAGGAAACCCAAGGAGGGGTCGCTATGAGTCGGGGCCGACTCGATGGCAAATAACAACAACAACATATACATATACATATACATATGTATATATATATAGTAATCTTTAGCATAACATGATGAACTATTTTTCATTTTTCTTCCAAATTAGAAGGTTGAGGATTGGAGACACTAAGTAAATTGCTTACTCAGGTATTAAATGACAGAACTAAGATGCTAACCTACGTCTATCCAAATCTAAGGCCTTTCATTGCTTCCTTGGTCCAGAATGATATTACCTGGAGCTTAGAGTAGTGTAGCCAGATGGCTATTCTATATGTAACTACAATACAAATAGATTAGCCTGGAACTTCAGTCCTAAAGGGGCAATTCTCTCTGGTGTTCCTATCATAAACTGTCTTGTGATAGCATTATTGCAGATTATCTTTTCAAGTTATTTGCTTAACAGGCAGCCCTGGAAGATAGAGGTCTCACCAGGGAAGAGGGCAGATTTGTCTTCTGACCACATTTGGAAGCAAAGCCTGGAAAAATTTGCTAGCAGGCACTTTTAATATTAGGGGTTTTCTGAGTTTGGGGTTCCTCAAGTGAGACACAGACCTACTATGTGCACAAAATCCTTCCACCTGTGCCTGCCTCAGCATTGCTCCCATGGGACTTGGTGGGCAAGGAGAACCAGTGTTGGACGTGATAAAGTCCTTTATTTCTGACTTGGGAGTCTCATGTCTTCTACCAGTGTCTGTGGAACCATGGCAGGCTAACTTGTTAGCTTGCTGGCAGGGTACAATCTCAGACTCTTCACATTTCAGATAGATACTGACTCTTAAACCTTAACACATATACAAGCACATGGTATTCCTCCACACACTTCAGTTCTAAATGAACATGGGCACATGATTGGCGTCTGCAGGTTAGAATCTTCCCACTATTTCCTTGCTTGCCCCATCCACTTACTACGATGATGGAATCTGAGCAGTGACTAGAAGGGAAGAGTGGAGATTAGGAAGAGTGCTTGGACAGATGTTACATTTTTTAAAACCCTGAGGCTCACATATGTCCCAAATTTAAATCCCATTGACACTGATCAGAGTTGAAAGTGACTTTTGTAGTTTAGGTCACTTTTTAGTGAAAGTAGTGAATGTTTTCCTAACCTCTTGTCATTTAACATCTCCAGTGATGGAAGCTCTCACCTGAAAAAGAAAATGAAAGTTTCTTTCAATACTCATCTTCCTGTGATATCTTGGAGCCATCTGGGTGATGCAAACAGTTAAGCACTTGGCTAATTACTGAAAGTTTGTAGATTTGAGTCCACCCAGAGGGACCTCAGAAGAAAGGCCTGGCAAACTGCTTCCAAAAAATCAGCAATTGAAAACTCTAAGAAGCACATTTCTACTCTGCATATGTGGGGTAACTATAGAGTCATCATCAGCTTGATGGAAACTGGTTTTATGATTTCTTCTCATTGGTCTTAGTCCTGTCCTCTGAAGACACATAGACTAAAAGGTTTCTTCAAGGACTCCCCAGCTGTCACATATCACTCCCATGCTGTGGTGGTTATGTTTTTGTGTCAACTTGGCTAGGCCTGGTTGAATGGCTGGGCAGCAGGATGTAGTATTCCCCATGATGAGACTGGTAATCAACTTCATGGTGGAATCTACTATGAGCATCTGAGTAGCTGCCTTTGGGTATGTGGTCTGCTTCCTGTGTATAAGGAGAAGCTTTGAGAAAGGTCTCTAGCCTTTGGCATGCTTGGACCCTGCATGTGGCTGTGTCATTGCTCAGCAGCCTGCTATGCTCTGCCGACCTTAGAACTTACAGTGGACTTAAGTTAATGGCCTGCCATGTGGATTGGTAACATTGGAACTGTGCCTTTTTACTTGTCAACCTTGGGGCTTCTCAGCCTCAGCAGCCAACAGCTGTCTGAGTAAAGAAATGCATCTAGCTCCAGTGGGCCGGGAGCAGGAGGCAGAGCTAGACCCCAAGGTTGAGGGGCTTTCACTCAGCCCCTAGAGCTTGGCACTTTGAACATGGACTTACAGCCTCCATATTGTAAGAGAATAAACTCCTGTTTGTTAAGGCCATCCCATTTGTCGTATATTCCTGTCAGAGCAGCACTAGGTAACCAGAACACACACTCTCCAGACTTCTCTGAGTTAAACATTTTCCACTTCATCAACAACTCCTCCTTAAATGTGGTCATAAGATCCACTGTTGTCATCTTCCTCTGAATATGTTTCAAACATCCATTTAGTCCATCTCTTATCTAAACCAAAACAAAAACCAAACTCACTGCCATAGAGTTGATTTGACTCATAGTGAACCCTCCTCGGGTTTCTGAGGCAGAATCTCTATGGAAGTAGTTTGCCCAATCTTCCTTCCAAGGAGTGGCTGGTGGGTTTGAACCACCAGCCTTCTGGTTAGCAGTCAAATGCCTTACACTGTATGCCACCAGAACTCCTATCTCTTGTCCACATCTTTAAAAAAGAATTGTTTGGTTTTTGAACAGGTAATACTTGAAGACACTAAAAATTCAAAAGATAGAAGTGCAGTTCCTTCCCATTCAGCCTCCACCCCCCATGTCCCTCCTACAACCACTCTGATTAGTTTCTTGTTCTTTCTTTTAAAGATTTTTTTTCTCATATTCAGACTGCATTGAATGGGCTGGACACATAGGAAACAACCAGAAAAGAGGTTTTTTTTTTCATTATTATCTTTAAGCACACTCAGCAGAAAGTTTGTTTTCTTACTTCTTGCTAGCCTATCAGCCAAAAACCTTTAGACATCAAAAGGCCCATTCTAGTACAAGGTCAAAACTTTAGTCTTATGTTCATTATGATGCTTCTCCATTTCCTCCAGCTCAGACTGGACCTCCAGATCAAGGATCAGCAGCCGGAAGTGGAGCTTGGTTCATTACTTCACTATACATCCATCTTCTCTCCCTGATGCTTTTGGTTCCTCCAGGACCAGAGATGGAAGAGGAGTGATTAGAAAGGAAGGCCAGAGTCTTTCTGCATTAGTGCTTCTGTTATTGGCTATTAATGCTCTCTGAGGCCAAGTGCTATATATCAATGTACTTCTATAGCAGAGCACTTCATGGATCCTCAATGGGGTTAAATGAATGAATGAATTGATGTGTAATGGATGAATGAACTCAGCAAGTTAATAGGTGTGTCCTGATTGACAACACATCACAAAACACTAGTGCACACCATTAAAAAGAACATGCAACAAAAAGAGGCATTCACAGCTATGCCTAGTGCACTAGGATCAGGAGGCAGAGGAGGTAAATATATGTGTTCAAGCTTCCACTTTGAACCAATAATGTCCTTTAAGAAAAAGTAATGCCCAATACTGGGTTGATATAATATTAGGTTAGAGGAGAACAGAACTCTGTATTAATACTCTTTATTTTGAACTTTATAATTCTCAGCAGTTTCTCTCATCTTGTATGTAAGCAGCAGACTGGTTTTTAGCCCAAAGCCAGACTTTGTGTTTACTCTTATTAAACTTAATATTTTTAGTTTTGACCCATGTTCCCCCTTCTTGAGATCTCTTTTGATACTTATTATTCCATATATATTTATCCTTCCACAATTTTTCATCTACAAATATAATAAGGTCTTCCATATGTTTATTGACTAATAAAAGTATCAAGTAAACACAAAGCCATTAGACACCTTTCTCTAGGTTGATATATATTCACTTTTATTAAAATAACACCGCTTGGATTCAATATCACTTAGAATTAAATTCAGCTACATAACAACAACAACAACAACAACAACATATTAACAACAGCAAAACTCAAAATAAATAAATAAACAAGATAGAAATTCAGTTCTTTCTTACTTAGATGAAACCTGAAAATAGGCAGTACAAAGCAGGCATGGCAAGGTAGCAAGTACCCAAGGGTCTTCTTTCTTTCAACTCTACCACATCTATCCTCAAGCCCACCTAATGGTTCAAGATAGCTGCTGGAACTCCAGCCATTACACCCATAAGGAAGGAGAAAGAGGAGGAGGCAAAAAGGACCCCTTCCTATTAAGGAGTCTTGAATATATTGGGGATGTGTTACTAAGGATGGAGGAAATAATAGATGTTGGGTTAGACAACTGGCAGTTTCTTCCCGTACCAGGCTACAAATTTTACTCAACTGGAATCTACCTTGCATTTCTTCAGGAAGGTATCTAAAGACATTTTTTAAAATTTCTTGTGAATATTAGGGTTATTGTAACTACTTCAAAAAGAATTGGTCAACATTTAACCATTTTGGGAGATAGTATATGGTCAAGAACTGATGGTACTGAAGAAAAAAGTCCGGGTGCACTGAAGGCACTGGTGAAAAACAAGCCTCCAGGAACTGATGGAATATCCATTGAGATGTTTCAGCAAATGAATGCAATGGTGGAAGCTCTCAATTGTCTATGCCAAGAAATTTCAAAGTTGTCTACGTGGCCAATCAAAGGGAAGAGATCCATATTTGTGCCAATTCCAAAGAAAAATGATCCAACAGACTGTGGAAATTATAAAACAATATCATTAATATCACATGCAAGTAAAATTTTGTGTAAGATAATTCAAAAATTGTTGCAGCAGTATATTGACAGGAGACTGCCAGAAATTCAAGCCAGATTCAGAAGAGGATGTGGAATGAAGGTTATCATTGCTGATGTCAGGTAATCTTGGCTGAAAGCAGAGAATACCAGAAAGATATTTACCTGTGTTTTATTGACTATGCAAAAGCATTCAACTCTATGGGTCATAACAAATTATAGATAACATTGCAAAGAATGGGAATTCCAGAATGCTTAATTGTGCTTGTGATAACTTGTACATAGACCAAGAGGCAGTGTTTCGAACAGAACAAAAAGATACCATGTGGTTTAAAAGCAGGAGAGGTGTCCATTGGGGTTGTATCCATTCACCATACTCATCCCATATCTAGGAGCTCTGGTAGCATAGTGCCTAAGGCACATGGCTGCTAAAACCTACCAGCCACTTCTCGGAAGGAAGGTTGGGCGATCTACTTCCGTAGAGACACCACCTCGGAAACCCAAGGAAGGGTTGCTATGAGTCGGGGCCAACTCAACGGCACATAACAACAACAACATCCCATCTCTATCCTGAGCAATTAATCTGAGAAGGTGGACGATGTGAAGAAGAATGTGACATCAGGATTGGAGGAAGACTCATTAACAACCTGAAACATGCAGATGACACAACATTGCCTGATGAAAGTGAAGATGACTTGAAACTGTTACTGATGAAGATCAAAGATGACAGTCTTCAGTATGGATTAAACCTCAACATAAAGAAAACAAAAGTCCTACCAACTGTACCAATAAACAACATCATGATAAATGAAGAAAAGATTGATGTCAAGGATTTCATTTTACTTGGATCCACAATCAACACTCATGGAAGCAGTAGTCAAGAAATCAATTAGTATTATTGGGCAAATCTGCTGCAAAAGACCTCTTTAAAGTGTTACAAAGCAAAGATGTCACTTTGAGGACTAAAGTGTGCCTTACAAGGCATGGTACTTTCAATCATCTAATATGCATGCAAAAGCTGGACAACAAATTGGGAAGATCAGAGAAGAATTGATACATTTGAATTATGGTGGTGGTGAAGAATATTGAATATACTATGGACTGCCAGAAGAACAAAGAAATATGTCATGGATGAAGTACAACCAGAATGTTCTGTAGAAGCAAGGTTGGCTAGACTTCATCTCTTACACTTTGGTCATACTGTCAGAAGGGACAAGTCCCTGGAAAAGGATATCATGCTGGTCAGTGAAAAAAAGGGAAGATCCTCAACAAGATGGATTGACACAGTGGCTGCAATGATGGGTTGAGTCATAGCAATGATTGTGATAATGGAGCAGGACTAGCCAGTATTTCGTTCTGCTGTGCATGGGGTCTCTATGACTCAGAACCAACTCAATGGAATCTAATGAAAACAGCATAACTATTACAATCCTCTGATATTCCATTCTAGCAATCATATCCAAAATCAAATGTAGTTGTTGTTCTTGTTAGGTGCCATCAAGTCATCTCTGACTCATAGCAACCCCATGCACAACAGAACGCAACACTGTCCAGTCCTGTGCCAGCTCCATGATCTTTGCTATACCTCAGCCCATCATTGCAGCCACGGTGTCAATCCATCTTATTAAGGGCCTTCCCCTTTTCCATAGACCCTCCACTTTACCAAGCATGATATCTTTCTCCAGGGAATGGTGCCTTCTGACAACACAACCAAAGTAGGTGAAATGAAGTTTGGACATTCTCGCTTCTAAGGAACATTCCGGCTGTGCCTCTTCCAGAACAGATTTCTTAATTCTTTTAGAAGTCCATGGTACTCTCTTAACCAACATCACAACTCAAAAGCATCAACTCTTCTTTGGTCTTACTTATTCATTGTCCAGCTCTCACATGCCTAAGAGGTGATTGAAAATACCATGACTTGGTATTTTCATACAAATGTAATTAGTATGACAAAATTTATTTTAATAAACTCATGCTTTTCCTACTGATTGTCATGTTAAGTTTTTTGATTGTTCATAATCCATTACTTTATGATCTATTCTAGAATTTTGGGGGAGTAACATCAAATCAAGTTTTCTGAATGCCACTTCCCCTCTTGGAGAATAGTACACACACTATCTCTTCCATACTGAGCTAACTTTTAAAATACAATCAACCACAAGTTCATAATTACATTCACAATATTTCCTAGTTCTTCAGGTTATAGCTTATATCAGCAGTATTGAAATAAATAAATAGAACCAGTGGAATGATATAGGATATGGGTTCACTCTAGGGATTTGATGTTAGATGTGTGTGGGCTGTTATTTTTGTACCTTTTACTGGAATATGAAGTATGTAGAACAGTAAGTCTAGATGGCAAAGTGGATGTGGAGGAGGGAAGTTAGCATACCCTGGAACCTGCTTCTCTCAGTCTCAAGTTCGGCACTTTCATCATGGACCTAAAGATGCCTTGGCTGAGGTTTGGAGAGTTGGAGATGCATGGTCTGGCTGCTTATGCATGAGACAGTAGACAAGTGATAACATATGTAAGCTACTGTGGTGACCTTCCTCTGACCTTCGGAGGAGTAAAGGAATGTGACAGCTACTTCCTTTTTACTTTCCAAATCTTGTGTGAAATATCTCTTTGGTCCTTGCTAACACTGAGCTGGTAGTCCCTGGGAGATGCCAATGGTTAACGCACTTGGCTGGTAATCAAAAGTTAGGAGGCTTGAGTCCACCCAGAGGCACCTGGTGATCTACTTACAAAACATCAATCATTGAAAACCCTATGGAGCACAGTTCTACTCTGACACACATGATGTTGCCATGAGTCCCAATAGATTTGATGGCATCTTTGTGTTTGTTTGTTTGTTTTTAAATCTGAACCTTATAGGGAAGGGGATTCTGGGATATGTAGTTCCAATGGGCAAAGCTGACATACAAATTTGAAAATCTGAACTTTTTTTTTTTAATTAATATTGTGATTTGGGTGAAAGTTTACAGAGCAAATTCACTTTCCATACAGCAGCTCACATACACTTTGTCTCATGACACTGACTGCAATCTCCCACAGTGCAACAGCTCCCCCCTCACTTCCTCCTCATAGTTACCTCTTCCCTGTGTCCTTCCCTCCCATGCACTCCTGCCCTGCAAGCTGTCTCCCTGTACATACACAGCCCTTCTGTTCTCTCATAGGTGATCTCTCCAAGAGTGTGTCTACCTAATGTAAATGTTCAGCTCATATGCCTGTCTATTGTTTGGCTGGAAGCCACAAGAGTGGATTCGATTCCAGACCTGAAAGGGAGCTAGGGGCTATAGTCTCAGTGGTTCCACCAGGCTCTATCAGGCCAGCAAAACTGATCCCCCCACCCTTTTTTTTTTTAATGGAAAAACTGAACTTAAGGCAGCTAAAAATTCTTGGCTTTTGGTATCTTGTTACCTATTTTTTCTTAACAATGCTCATCTTGTCCTTTCTAGTTTGAAGATTATTTTTCTTTATAGAGAAAAGAGAAAATACATGGAGTAATTCTGCTTTTTCTCTGTCATTCATTAGCATTCTCCTGTAAACACTAAGCAGTCATCTCCACACTTCCTTCTCCTTCTATCTCTGATTATGGTTTAAAAGTCTTCTTTGTCCTCCTTGACATGTCACAAGAGCCCCAGGACTCCTGTAACTTCCCTTTCTGAAGCCATTAGATCAGACCAATTATTTCTCTGAAAAAAATTCAATGTTCTCTCTCTCTCTCTTTTTTTTGGTCTGTGATAAAATCTAAAATAGTGTAGCTTCATTATATCAATGCACTTATATTCACACTAATCTTGCTTACTAGTCATGAATAAGTCTAATGTGGGAGTTTCTCATCCTTCCTCACCAATAGGGACCCCATTATACTAAGATGGTGTAACAGGACAATCTTATTGCCTTTCTGGAACATTTTTTTCTCCTTTAGGCTCCCCTTTATGCAGTTTATTATGTTGTTGTTGTTGTGTGCCATCAAGTCGGACCCGACTCATAGCGACCCCTCCTTGGGTTTCCGAGGCAGTATCACTACGGAAGTAGATTGCCCCATCTTCCTTCCGAGGAGTGGCTGGTGGGTTTGAACCGCCAGCAGTTTATTATAATGTGGACAAAATTGTCTTGGGGTTTATGTGTATGTGGGTCTACAGAAAATAATTTGGTAAGGTGATATGTGTGCAGAAATTTCCCAGTATAATCTTTTTATCTTGCAGAAGTGACTAATTGAGAGCAGTCTTGTGGATGTGGGGGTGGGGGTGGGGGTGAGGAGCAGAGTTGGCCAAAGATCCTAAAAATTCTGGGTAGTTTGTAGCAAATCAAGACTGGAATTGATTCCCCCTGAGGCCCAAGCATCTTGCAGAGAGAAAGAGTCCTTTGCTTTCATGCAAACCCAAGTGCAAATTCTACCAAGATCCTGCAAGTCCCAGGCAAAGTGGTGAGGTAGGTGAGTTTTATCTTTGGGGTATTCTTGCCTCCTTTGGCTCCCCCTAAGCCTTCTTTTAAGAAATCTGAGCTGCTTCTGTCCTTTCTCTCATCACAGAAGAAACAGCCTAAAATTCTTATTCAGTTTAGGTGTGTTGTAGTGAAGCACCAGTCTTACACTCTGTTAGAAGTAAAAACAAAACAAAACAAAACAAATTATTGAAAGGTAGAGAGATTTGTGGATCAAGAGACACTCAAGCACCAAGGCAGGGTTCTATAGTGTTCCTAATTGCAAGAAGAGAGCAAGATTTTTATCAATTGGAGTAAACAAAGGACTTTGTGCTCATAGGCAAGAGGAGATACATGAAAACAGTTAAAGTAGGTTGTTAAACTACAATCTTTCTTAACATTATCATTTCTATTTCCTAAACTCATGGGACATATTAACCAAGGCATTTTTCTTGGGTCAAGCTGCACAAACACTCTCACAAATCTTTGAACTAACAATTCCTTCAGAAGCTAACGTCTTGACCCTTGCTCCTTTTGGGTTACAAGTAGTTAAACTTTTACAAGAAGATGAATGCAGAGCAGCAGAAGCAGAGTTTTCAGGCCAAGTTTGATTCAAAATGGGTTTAATTTAGATCTGGGGCAGCCATTTTAGTAATGCCAAATGCCTTGGTTTTGGGGTTCACTTACTCATTCTCCCTCTTTTGATCAAGCCATTGCTGGGGGTGCAGATCACCATTAAAGGAGTTACCTATCTTCTGTAAGGATTTATTATTTCTTAGATGGTTGCTCTATGTGAGCTTTCAAGACCCCACACACCATCTCTGCTATTAGAAGTGGCTGGGCACCATCTGGTATTACTTTGCTATTGCTTTGAGCTTCATCGTCAGGGTGAGTTGATTTGCATTGAGGAGGGTGTTTCAAACAGCACTATATTAAAGGAACACATTAGTATTCCAATAAAGTCTGATCTCAGAACTAAGTTTCATTCTGTTTAGCAAACTTAGTTACTTCTAGATACACTATTCATTGCATGGCTAGATGTTATGTGGGTTGGCTGTGGCAATGAGAAATGTGGTGCATAGAACATTTAACAGGCCCTATAATCACTGCTAACCAGAAGGCTGGTGGTTCAAACCCACCAGCCACTCCTCAAAAGGAAGATTGGGCAATCTACTTCCTAGGGATACTTCCTCGAAAACCCAAGGAAGGGTCACTATGAGTCAGATCCAACTCGATGAAAGTGAGTTTGGTTTTTGGTTTGGTATAATACAATTAGGAGCTCTGGTGACGTAGTGCCTAAGGCATTTGACCAATAACCAGAAAGCTGGCAGTTCAAACCCACCAGCCACTCCTTGGAAGATTGGGCAATCTACTTCTGTAGAGATACCGCCTTGGAAACCCACGGAGGGGCTGCTATAAGCCAGGATTGACTCCATAGCAGTGAGCTTTTTTTTTTTTTTAAAAATAATACAATTACAGTGATTAAAAGGGATATGCAGCTAGCAGAAAAGAGCATATTCCAGATTTGATACCTTGAGGTAACCAAATAAAGATATCAAAGAAATAAGGTACAGTCATGGAAGGGATTAGTATGTAACTAGGAAGACTTTGTTGTATTTAGAATATCTTATTCTACTTCTCCAGAGGTTTTTATCCATGAACAACATGTTACTGTTGTTGTTGTTAGGTAACATCGAGTTGGCTCTGACTCATAGCAACCCCTGGTTGTGCACCATCCTTATAATCGTTGCTATATTTGAGCCCATCATTGTAGCCACTGTGTCAATCTATCCTGTCAAGGGCTTTCCCCTTCCTCACTGACCCTGCATTTTACCAAGTATGATATCCTTCTCAAACATGACCAAAGTAGGTGAGACCAAGTCTGGCCATTCTCACTCCCAAGGAACATTCCAGCTGCACTTCTTCTATGACAGATTTATTCTTTCTTCTGGCAGTCTGTGATATTTTCAGTATTCTTCACCAATACCACAATTCAAAACCATTAACTCTTCTTTGATCTTCCTTATTCATTGTCCACCTTCCACATGCATATGAGGTGATTAAAAATACCAGGGCTTGGGCTAGGAGCACCCTAGTATTAAAGTGACATCTTTGCTCTCCAACATTTTAAAGTGGTATTTTGCAGCAGATTTGCCCAGTGCAATGCGACATCTGATTTCTTGACTGCTGCTTCCATGGGTGTTGATTGTGGATCCAAGAACAAGAAAAAGTATTAGCAATAGCACAAACTCTTCCTTGTTAAGCTAGAAGGAAATTAAGGGCTATTCTAGCATCTGAAACAATTTTGGCAAGGGATCCTAAGGAGTTCTGTTGAGCTACTATCCCATCAGCAACATTATCAGCAATTTGAGCTATAGTGGTAGATACACTGTGAATAATAATAATAATAAGCCTCACTGCCGTCGAGTCAATTTTGACTCATAGCGACCCCTCCTTGGGTTTCTGAGGCGGTATCTCTACAGAAGCAGATTGCCCAGTCTTCTTTCCGAGGAGTGGTTGGTGGGTTTGAACTGCCAGCCTTCTGGTTAGCAGTCAAATGCCTTAGGCACTATACCACCAGAGCTAAATGGAAACAAATGCTTGAAGAAAAGACCAGCCCCACCCAGGCTATCAGCAATGGCATTATCTGAGAGGGCTTTTCTCT
Organism: Orycteropus afer afer; assembly: GCF_000298275.1. Classification (NCBI taxonomy): domain Eukaryota; kingdom Metazoa; phylum Chordata; class Mammalia; order Tubulidentata; family Orycteropodidae; genus Orycteropus; species Orycteropus afer. Next base: position 11,920,256 of record NW_006921599.1, read on the forward strand.
TTTCTGTAGATATATCAATTTCAAGTCACTGTTCCATTGTAAACTGCCATTATATGAATGGATGCTCATGGGAACCACAAGGGTACCTAGGGTGCATTGTACTCTACATTTTCCAGCCCTCTTAGCATTGCAGGGCCCAGATATAGGGGTAGTCATAGACCTTTCCTCTTAAATAAGCTGATCCTCCACACACAGAAACATATCCAGATGGGGTATGTAACTTATCTGCCCTTAGTTTAGTATTAGGAAAAGGAATGGATTGATTGTCTCTTTCAAGCCAGTCTGCAGTCTATAAATCATCACAAATGGATGATTCTCCAAATTCTAGGTGATTCTGGAGTTGAGCACAGATTGGGGAGTTTTGATGATTAACTATAAGACAGCTAATCATTAGTGAAGAATAATGTGGAGTATTACTAGCAAAAGGATTGCATCATGTGTGAGGAATAGAACATCCATCAGGACCTATCCAAGCATTAGTGAGATTAAACAGGGGCTGATGAACAGGTGAATAATTCTGAAGGTAACCATAATTTAATGTGAATTTCCATTTGAATTATGTTTCAAAAATCAATAGTAAAATTTGGCATGAATTTATAATCTAAAACTGGTATAGCAAGGGGATCAGTATAGTCCCATGGAGATTAAGGGGAAGGGCGACACACCCAGCATTCAGTCAAATTGCTGGTACTGGCTAATGATTGGAAGCTCTGGTGTTGCAGTGCCTAAGGCATTTGTCTGCTAACCAGAAGGCTGGTGGTTCAAACCCACCAACCACTCCTCAGAAGGAAGATTGGACAATCTGCTTCCGTAGAGACACCACCTCGCAAATCCAAGGAGGGGTCACTATGAGTCGAGTAGACTTGACGGCAGTGAGTTTGGTTTTTGGTTTTGGCTAATGATTGAGTTAATTTGATAAAAGCATTTTCATTCCAATATTCAGTGATCATTATGATAAACAGAAAAAGAATACTTATTAAACATTGTGTAATGGAGAAAGGTTAACTAGAGTTATTATAATCAAGAGAAAACACGTTCTTCTTTTAGTAAGTTATCAGGAGATGAACCCAAGTTGGTAAAATAAAGCTAATTTTAAAGTCTGTAAGCAGAGTACAAAAATTACCATTTCTGGCATAAGAAATAAAAGGTTTAACTTACTGGATTAGTGTTAAAGATATTCAATGATTATCAAAACTACTAAGAAATAATTTTACAGGTGTGGAAAGACACAGCTATTAAAATACCAGCAGTTAACAAAGAAAGTCCAAGAATTTCAGTAGCTGTCATATACCCTTGTTCCATGTTTCAGCTGCTTGCTTTTGAAATCATCTGCTTCTTTCTGCTAAGGTGTTTTAGTCTAAGTTTCAAAACTCCACTTGGCTGAGAAGTTTAGATAGATGCTTTGTTTCTGAAGTTTGGGCGAGCTGGTGAGACAGGCTAGTCAATTTGGCAGTGGGAGCAGCCTTACAACCTAAACAATGTCTTTTAAATAAGGCTACAATTTCAGGATTGAGGCCAGATACAAATATTTCATTAAAGGCCCCATAGTTCCCTTGTCTGAAGGCTTTCATCTAGAATGTTCCAAAAACTTCTGGAATAATCAGGCTTGATAATTATATACACTTTTGTCCTTATTTTGTATAGAAGAATAAGTTTTTGCACAATCAATTATTGGGGAAAAGGCCTTGAAAATTGCTTTTTGGTCCCTATCTTGAGCTTCTTTGAGGAGCTCAGCTGTCCTGCATGTATTCAAGACTAAACTATCTTGATGTATTTTCCATTCACGATACTCTAACCATAATTTGGCTTCTTCAGCGCCAATTAACATACGGATTATTTGATTAAAATCAGGCAATGCAGGCTTAAGCTTCAATAAGTATTTTTAAATCTTTAACATTTTGGAAAATTTTTAAAGTGCTATGTAATTCTGGGTGAGCTCAGTGACTAAAAGAAATAATAGAATTCTTTTGATTTTCTCTGGTACTCACTCCACATACCATGGGGGGAATCTTAAAAGGTATTTAAGGAATGACTTTGGACACTCTGGCTTTGGACTCTGTGGCTTTGAATCTTTAGGAGATTCTTCAGGGAAGAAAGGACGTTCAGAAAAAGTGTTTCCAGAGGGGTAAGATGGTAGAGGAAGGTACAGAGAAGTCTCTGCTGGCAGAGGAGCAGAGGGAACTGCAGTGAGGGATGGAAGCATAGCAGGGCTCTGAGTTTGTAATTCTTTTGTTTAGTTGCTTCAGAAACTGTATTCTGTACTTCTTTATTCTATTTTCGGAAGGAAGATTGGGCAATCTACTTTTGTAGAGATACTGCCTCGGAAATCCAAGGAGGGGTTGCTACGAGTTGCATCTGACTCGATGGCAGTGAGTTTGGTTTTTGTTTTCGTTTTATTCTGTGTAGTAAATTTAGAAACAGTATCTTGCAGAGATGTTATTTTGCTATTTTAATGTCTTTGAGAAGCCTCAAGTTACCAATTTAGAAAGGTTTTCCATTGCAATTTCCTAATGTGAGAGCCATTATTTTCTAATTTACTGAGGAGAAAACTGTCTTTAGTTAGGTGTATCAAGCACATGGAAATAAACATGTTGAAGAACTAAAATATTTCTTCACGTAATGAGTAGGAGTTCATGAAGAAGGCTTGGCCTCATTCTTAGATTTGACATTTCCCATGTTCTCAAAGGCCGTGTAAAGGTGACATCTGATGCTTTAAACTAAAGGTTTGAGCTTTCAGTGCATCAGAACCAAACGATATCCCTAATGAAGAGTTGCTGCAGAACATTTTTGGTAGTGTTTTTACCCTGCCTGTTCTCACTGTTTCTAAGAAGATTTAAGCTTTTGAGAATCTTAAAAGATGACCATATGGAATTTAAAACCAAAGAAACTTATGTTCCATTTATTACATTAAAGCAGAAAGGAAAAAGAAAGGCAAATCCTACAATAAAACTCAGGGAAGGTCTATGCAAAGAGACTTGAGAGGTATTTACTCTACTGCAACTCCCCAATCCACCGTGGAGTCAGAGGGCCCCAAAATGACCCAGCCTGGCACTGTTGGCCTGAATCTCTGGTGCCTTGGAAGTTGCAGAAGCAAATTCACCTTTTGGTCCCTTTGTGATCATCAATAAATGTTGTAGCAAAGCACCAGTCTTACACTCTGTGATAAGTGAAAACGAAGAGTTTTACTGAAAGAGACAGAGATTTATGAATCAAGAGATACCCTATCACAAAGGCAGGGTACTGTAGTATTCCAAATTGGGAGAAGAAGGTGATGTTTTTATTACGTGGTGTAAATGAAGGGCTGGGAGCTCTGGTGGCATAGTGCCTAAGGCAATTGACTGCTAACCAGAAGGCTGGCGGTTCAAAACCACTCCTGAGAAGGAAGTTTGGGCAATCTAATTCCGTAGTGATACTGCCTCCGAAACCCAAGGAGGGGTCACTATGAGTCAGATCCCACTCAATGGCAGTGAGTTTTAAATAAAGGGCTACATGTTCACAGGCATGAGGGAGATACATGACAAAAAGTTATAAGGGGATTGTTAAACTACAGTCCTTCTTAACATTATCATTTCTGTTTCCTAGCTCTGATGGCATAGTGACTAAAGCATCTGGCTGCTAACCAATAGGTTGGCAGTTCAAACCCACCAGCCACTCCATAGGAGAAAGACAATGCAGTCTGTTTCAGTAATGATTTACAGCCTTGACAACCCTGTGGGGGCAGTTCTACTCTGTCCTAAAGGATCACTATAAGTTAAAATTGACTTGATGGCAGTGGATTTCCTTTTTTAGCCTCTTAGGACATGTTAACCAAGTCATTCTTCTTGGATCAAGCTGCACAAACACTCTCAACAAAAATCTTTTAACAAATAATTCCTTGCACAGGCTAACATCTTATCACTTACTTTTGGATTACAAGCAGTTAAACTTTTACAAAAGCTGGACTGTCTTTTCAGAGCGGCAGAAGCAGAGTTTTTAAGCCAAGCTGAAGTTTGATTCGAAATAGAGTTTGATTTAGAGCTGAGGCAGCAATTTTAGTCAGGCCAAGTGCCTTAGTTTTGGGGTTCTCTTACGCAGGTGTTAATGCCTCTCTAGACTTTTACATGTCAAGTGAAGGACAGAAAAGAGTCTCTATTGGTAGGAATATAACCATCAGTGGCATCATCAGGGTTGTAACTCATGGTGTCACCCTCACCCCTGACCCATGGATCTCCTTCTATACCAGACCATCCAGAATCCTTAGTAATATTTATTAGCAATTTAATTACAGAATAATATGTGATAAATACAGTTCCAATTTGCTTAAATGTAATGTTTCTTAGATTATCTAAATGTTAACAAAATTGGTTTGTAAAATCTTTCTACACTGAATCACATTATAAGTTATAACATGAATAGTAACTGAGCAGAAGCCATTTTTAATTTTTCTTCTTCTTTTCCTTTAATTCCTACTTAATTCTTTAAAATGTTGTTGATATAGATTCCTAAATGCTACTCACTGCAATATTGTAGCTAAAACACCAGAAAATTTGACAAAATCAGCAACTATAAAAACACTGGTAGCACTGAAAACAGCAGCATGTGGTTATAGCAAGTGCAGACTAAACCATGTGATTCTGAGCATCATTATCATTGGGTAGTACTGAAAGCTGTGCCTGGAGCAGATTGTTGTTGTTGTTATGTGCCGTTGAGTCGGACCCGACTCATAGTGACCCCTCCTTGGGTTTCCGAGGCAGGATCACTACGGAAGTAGATGGCCCAACCTTCCTTCCAAGGAGTGGCTGGTGGGTTTGAACTGCCAGCATTCTGGTTAGCAGTCAAATGCCTTAGGCACTACACCACCAGAGCTCCCTCAGAGCATATTACAAGGTTCAAAAAGTAAATTAGCATAGAATTTTATCCTTCTAGATATATGTAAGCTGGGCTTATGAAAAATGTTTTTGTTACAACTAACTACAGGGATATTTTGATAAAAAATAAATTTCTACTGAAACACTGCACAAAAATTTTATAGACAGTCGTTTCGGTGTCACCTCCTCTGACAATGTCACTCAAAGTGGTCTGCAAACCCCCCCACACACACACACACACACTTCCTCTCAGTGATACTTCTGCAGCCATTCATACCAGATGGGAGAGTTTTGGCTTGGGAATGGGTCTTCTTTCATGTCCCATAAATGACACTGGTGATGTTTGAGAGTTTAAAATCAGAGGCACTTGTTGTGTATAAATAGAGCAGTCTGAAAGTGAAGTCTTAACTCCATTTTAAAGTCTTGGCGTGAGTCTAGAGTCCTTGTTAAGTTTCAAAGCTGGCTTTTCTAACAGCAGTTCTCCTAACCTTGATGTTGACCACATAGCCTAAAGGAGACACTCTTTTTCTCTGAGGTCTACCAAATGCGGAATATCACAGTCTATTCCTGGAGGGTCTTTCCACTATGGTCAAGCAGATGCAAGATGTGATAGCTTATACTTGAAGGGTCTTGATGCACAGACTTATCAATAACTCTTTACAATGGACCCCTAGGAACAGACATGATAGAGAAAACAATTTTCATAGCAGGTTACCTGAAAAACCTGTCCTGCCATTGTCCTGTGACCATCCTGTAATAAACTGAAGAGTACATACACTTGCAATTATATACCCTTAACCAATCATGTAATCTCACTCATGTGTTGTCCACATATCCCTGCTAAATTCCCACATTTAGATATCCTGCCTTTGACTCCCTGATTTTCTTTCAGCCAATTATGATTTTGTTAATTTTAGTTTGTGCTCCAACTGTACGAAATGTTTTCTTCCTCATTGTCTGGTGGAGGAGTCACTTCACTCTGTTTATTTGGATGTCTTCTCAGTCTGGACCTTCTCTATCCCTCAATAAACCTCTTTTGCTTTCACTTAAGCAGACTCTGCGTGATGTTGCTCTACGACAGAATTAATTGTCCAGTTCTCTTGCAGCTTTCATTATTCTTTAAAAAGAATTAATTACTAAAGAGATTTAATCTGCTTCACATTTTTATTGAAGCAACAGTTGTGACTAGACAGATGCTGAAGACTCCTAGCCCTATTTTCGTATTGTCCACACCCACTTTACTTAGGTGGCTTAGATTTAAAAGGCTTCACCCCACCTACAAGACCCAGACCCACAGCCGTTTGCCCCTACTCACCAAAGTTTAACCACTGGAGCTTGGGTTGTTATGATTTCATCAGCCCCATGCTTCTCTCAACTCTGTCTTTTCTTTCTTCTGGGCCCTGAGGGAGCCTCTGAAGCATCACCTTCTTGCTCGACCAGTGATACTGGACTGAAATGTTAGGTAAGATTTATCACATGTGCTTGCTGCTGCTCTCACGAAATTGATTTAGATTGTTTCTCTTAGGAAAATTCCTTGGAGAATTAAGCAAAAAAAAAAGGGAGGGTAGGAGTAGGAAAAAAGAAAGAAAGAGTTGAATTGATGGGCATATAATCATTCTAGACTTTTCATCTTAAATTTTCAAATTTACAGCCAGGAGATTCATTTCCCATTACCCACAGCAGGAGAGAGCTTGAACTGTTATACAAGATACAAGAGCCAAGGTTTGGGGAGGTGTGGCTGGCTATTTTGCAAGCTAATATGCTAAAATTACAATCAGAAGAGCTGCTAGAGCTGAAGAAAGTCTATTATGGCACTTCTCACCAATATACAAACCAATTGCATGTGATGTTGTTAAAATGCATTATTAACTCATTGGGTCTGGGATGTGGCTCCATGTGAAGTTCATGTCGATGGTCCATAGACCACATTATGAGTAGCAAGGACACATAACATCTAAGTAGATGGTAATTGCCAGAGAGTCTTCAAGGGCCATAGCTGTGCCACTATGGTGTCTATCTCAGGTGTTCTGGCCCCATGAACAGTTACGGGTGCTGGGAAACCAAAAAGACTCCTGTGCCCTAGGACCAATCAGCCCTATCCTCTAAGCCCTGACAGTAGGTTCTTTCCTGTACTATACTTTACCATGCTGCTATGCTCTAATTCATTCTTTAATTGAGTTAGTGGAGCTCGACCTTGGCTGTGCACTGGAATCACATGGCACCTTTAAAAATTACCCATGCCTAGGCCCCACTCCCAGAGATTTTGATTTAATTTATCTAGAATATAGCCTGGGCATCTGGACGTTTTAAAGCTCTTCTAGTCATTATATTGTGTAGCCAAGGTTGAGAACCACTGCTCTAAGTAATAATTATCTTAGAAGGAAAGAAAGGGTTAAGGTCTCTTTTCAGAGAAAGAGTACAGATATTTGTTTCACGGAAGAGGGTACACATGGGGATTGTCAACGGGAGAAGTTATGGGGAAAAAAAAAAAGCCTTCAATCCAGAGTAGCAAAAGGGACTGGAAGTCATCAGGTTAATTTTCTATAAAAGTTCTGATCTTCTATGGAGGTCCTATCCCTGCCACCTGTGATAAACCATTAAAGAACATTCAAAAATAGACTGTGGAATGGGTCCTTTTAGGCAGCTGAGAAGGAAGTCCTTGCTGGGTAATTACTATCTTTGATAAGTAAAGACCAAAAAAACAAAACAGTGTTTTGGTTGCCAAAACTCTGACTCTTAGTGACCCCATGTCTTACAAAGCAGAACTGCCCCATAGAGTTTTATTGGTTGTAACCTTTACAGAAGCAAATTCCCAAGACTTTATTCCCTGGAGCTACTAGGTGAGTTTGAATGATCAACCACAATCCATTAGTGACACCCAGGGACCTTACATAAAGAGGACTCTGCAAATTGTCAGCGCTAGTCTGTTGGTCAGTAAAAATCTCCTCTTCTGTTTTCTTCTGGCCGAAGCTCAAATTTCCTCTAAAAGTACTAAGTTGCCATTACTATTTCAGTAGGTGGTGTTTCACAAGGAGACAAGACTGTCTAGCCTACCCCTCCTGGGAGCTCTCCGAGTTTCCTCTCTGATCCCGGAGTCACTCACTTCAAAAGATCCTCAAAGAGAAATTATAGACCAAGACATTAAAGAAAAACAATAACAGCAAAAGTATCTCCTCTTTCTTCATTTACGCATTTCAATTTGTATTGGCATTTACATTAAACCTTACTACTCTATGTCTCCTTGCATTTGATTGATTTCTAGAATGGGATAAGTCTTCTGGAGCTATATTATGCTTTTATCCATAACCTCAGGAATAAGAGCATTCCAACAAAACACATATTGTTGAATTTATTGTGTTTAGATAAAGCAGTGTGTCCAGTTGTCAAGACTCTGGTGGACATGTGTCAAACTGGGTTAAAGTGCCAACAGATCCAAGCATCTCTAACTTAAAGGCTTTTTGTCTTGTACATGGTGGAACAGGAAAATATACCTAATATGTGGCCAATAGTGAATATATTATATAGCATTTAATCTGTACAACAACCCTATTATCAGTTCATTTTATATATGAGAGAATTAAGTTTCTGAGAGGTTAAGTAATTTCAAATGGTTGATGTTCATGGCTGCTAACCAAAAGGTTGGAGGTTTGAGTCCACTCAGAGGCACCTTATAAGAAAGGCCTGGCAATCTACTTCAAAAAAAAAATAGCCATTGAAAACCCCATGGAGCACAGTGTGACTCTTGACACACATGGGGTTTCCATGAGTTGGAATTAAACTCCATGACAACTGGTTTAAGGTCAGAAAGTTGGCAGTATCAGAACTAGAACCCATGGGCTACTCATTATACCCCCTTCCTATCAGGAGAAGTCTAATTATTTCCTTTTTATGGGAGAAGGAATTAGGTTCCCAGTCTAGTTAACCAGCAGGAGGTTTCTGAACAAGAGCAGTTCACAGCTTGCTCAGCTGCCGTAAATCTTGCCATGGTTTTTGTTCTTTCCTTCAAAGTATTCACGAATCTCATCACTATAGGAAGGCATCTCAGCATTTAGGATTTGATGGGGCTGATGTGTTGGTTCCTAGGATTTCTAGGGTTATTACAGGGCTTTAGGATACACACCTCTTGCTTTTCTTTATCCCTCTAAAGACATTCTCAGGGAACAGTTAAAGCAGGCCTACAATTGCATATAAAATCAGAGGACTTTTTTAAAAGTCTATTTTTTTCCCCCAGCAACAAAGCTTAAGTGTGAATCCTTCCCCCTTTCTGAAATCTATAGCATCTTCTCAGACACTGTAATATCAGTTTCACCGTGATTTGTATTAACACATGGATGGCTGGAGTTCTAGAGTAAATCATCATCATTTCTATTTAAGAATGCAATGAAAAATGCAGCAGTCTTAAAGTAACACTGGTTAAAGCAGGATGGAATCCTTCATAAAGGAAGAAAGAGGGCGTAGTCCCACTTTTTCTGTTCCACAATTTGGCCCAGGGTCAGTTTCCCTAACACAAGACAAAACACAGGTTTAGCACAGGGAAGATAAACTCTTCCTTCTGTGAAATCTTGAAATTAATTTACCCAATGACTATTTCTTGCTTATTTGACCTTGCATCATTTTTCTTAGAATTAACTTGCTTTTTCCATTCTGATTTTTCCAGTTCAAATGTTGCCAATCTCTGTGTTTATGATCCTGCCAGGAAAATAGTTAAGGCAGTCAATTTAGTTGCCTTTTGCCTAGCTTATTCCAACAACATCAACAACAAAAAACCCACACTGTTGTCAAAGTAGAACTACTCCTTAGGGTTTCCAAGGCAATAATCATGGAAGCAGACTGCCACATCTCTCCCCTGTGGTTGGTTAATGAGCTCGAACCTCCAACTCAGCAGCTGAGTGCTTTAACCACTGCATCAAAGAGATCCTGTATGTATATATTGCTGTTGTTGTTAGGTGCCATCGAGTTGTTTCTGACTCATAGTGACCCTATGCACAGCAGAACGAAACACTACCCAGTCCCGCCCCAGCTCCATGATCCTTGATATATTTGAGCCCGTGGCCTCAACCACTGTGTCAATCCATCTAGTTGAGGGCCTTCCCCTGTTTTGTCGACCCTCCACCTTACCAAGCATGACATCCTTCTCCAGGGAATGGTCCTTCTGACAACATGACCAAAGTAGGTGAAATGAAGCCTGGTCATTCTTGCTTCCAAGGAGCATTCTGGCTGCACTTCCTCCAGGACAGATTTGTTAGATCTTTTACCAGTCCATGGTAATTTCAGCATTCTTCACCAACACCACAACTCAAAAGCATCAACTCTTCTCCAGTCTTCCTATTTCATTGTCCAGCTCTCACATGCATATGAGGCAATTGAAAATACCATGGCTTGTGTCAGGCACACCTTAGTTCTCAAGGAGACATCTTTGCCCTTTAGCACTTAAAAGAGGTCCTTTGCAGCTGATTTGCCCAGTGCTATATGTCATCTGATGTCCTGATTGCTGCTTTCATTGGCGTTGATTGTGGAACCAAGCAATATGAAGTCTTTGACAACTTGAATCATTTCTCCATTTATCGTGATGCTGCTTATAGGTCCACTTGTGAGGATTTTTGTTTTCTTTATATTGAGATGTAATCCATACTGCAGACTGTATTCTTCAATCTTCATTAGTAAGTACTTCAAGTCATCCTCACTTTCAGCAAGCCAAGTTGTGTGGTCAGCATATCGCAGGTTAACAATTCTTCCTCCAATCCTGATGCCATGTTCTTCTTCATTTTGTCCAGCTTCTCAGATTATTTGCTCAGCATACAGATTAAATAAGTAAGGTGAAAGGATACAACACTTCTTGATGCACTCTCCCTTCTTGATTTTCAACCATGCAGTGTTCCTATTTTCTGTTCTAATGACAGCCTCCTGGTATATAAACAAGTTCCTCATGAGTACAATCAAGTGTTCTGGAATTCCCATTCTTCTCAATGTTACCTATGATTTGTGATGATCTACACCATCAAATGCTTTTGCATAATCAATAAAACACAGGTAAACATCTTTCTGGTATTCTTTGCTTTGAGCCAAGATCTGACATCAGAAACCATATCCTTCATTCCATGTCCTCTTCTGAATCCAGCTAGCATTTCTGGAAATTCTCTATCAATATACTGCAGCAACCATTTTTAAATTATCTTCAGTAAGATTTTACTTGTTTGATAATTTCCACATTGCATGAGATCACTTTTCTTTGGGATGGGTACAAATATGGATCTCTTCCATTCAGATGGCCAGGTAGTTGTCTTCCAAATCTCTTGGCATAGCTGAGTGAATGCCTTCAGCGGGGCATTTGTTTGTTGAAATATCTCAGTGGGTATTCCATCAATTCCTGGAGCCTTGTTCTTCACCAATTCCTTCAGTGCAGCTTTGACTTCTTCCTTTGACACCATTGGTTCTAGATCATATGCCACCTCCTGAAATGGATGAACATCGACCAGTTCTTTTTGGTACAGTGACTCTGTGTATTCCTTCCATCTTCTTTTGATGCTTCCTGCATCATTCAATATTTTGTCCATAGAATCTTTCAATATTGCAACTCAAGACTTGAATTTTTTCCTCAGTTCTTTCAGCTTGAGACATGCTGGGCTGGTTCTTCGCTTTTGGTTTTCTAACTCCAGGTCTTTGCACTTTTCATTATAGTAATTGGCTTTGTCTGTTTGACCTGCTCTTTGAAATCTTCTGTTCAACTCTTTTATCTTGTCATTTCTTCCATTTGCTTTAGCCACTCTCCACTCAAGGGCAAGTTTCAGAGTCTCTTCTGACATCCATTTTGGTCTTTTCTTCCTTTCTCATCTTTTTAATGACCTCTTGCTTTCTTCATGGATGATGTTCTTGATGTTATCCCATAATTCTTCTGGTTTTTGGTCATTGGTGTTTAATACATCAAATCTGTTCTTTAGATGGTCTCTAAATTCCAGAGGGATATATTCAAGGTCATATTTTGGCTCTCGTGGAGTTGTTTAAACTGTCTTCAACTTCAAGATGAACCTGTATATGAGCAATTGATGGTCTATTCCACAATCAGCTCCTGGCCTTGTTTTGGATGAAGATATTGAGCTTTTCTGTCACCTCTTGCCACAGATGTAGTCAGTCTAATTCCTGTATACTCCATCTGGGAAAGTCCACATGTATAACTGCCATCTGTGTTGTTGAAAACAGGTATTTGCAATGAATAAGTCGTTGGTCTTGCAAAATTCTATCATGTGTTCTCCAGCATTATTTCTGTCACCAAGGCCAAATTTTCCAAATACCAGTGATTCTTCTTCATTTCCAACTTTTGCATTCCAGTCACCAGTGATAATTAACACATCTAGATTGCATATTTGGTCAATTTCAGACTGCAGAAGTTGGTAAAAATCTTCAATTTCCTCATCTTTGGCTTTGGTGGTTGGTGTGTAAATTTGAATAATGGTAGTATTAACTGGTCTTCCCTGTAGGCATATGGCTATTATCTTATCACTGACAGCATTGTACTTCAGGACAGATCTTGAAATGTCCTTTGTGATGATGAATGCCACGCCATTCCTCTTCAAATTGTCATTCCAGGCATAGTAGATCACATGGTTGTCTGATTCTAAATGGCCAAAACCTGTCTATTTCAGCTCACTAATGCCTAGTATATCAATCTATATGTATTCCATTTGTTTCTTGACAATTTCCAATTTTTCTAGATTCATACTTCTTATAGTCCATGTTCCAGTTATTAATGAATGTTAGCAGCTGTTTCTCCTCAATATGAGTCATGCCACATCAACAAATGGAGGTCTCAAAAGCTTTACTTTATCCATGTCAGTAAGGTTAGTTCTACTCTGATGATGTAGTTCTTTCCCATCATATTTTGAGAGCCTTCTGACCTAAGAGGCTCATCTTCCTGCACTACATTGGATAAAGTTTCCAGGCTATTGATCAAGTTGCATGGCAATGTATCAGACAGTGTTTCTCTGCTATTCATAAGATTTTCCCTGGCCAATTCTTTGAGAGGTGGAATGCCTCTTCCTTCTTTCTAGTCTGTCTCAGTTTATAAGCTGTGTTGAAACCTGTGCACCATATGCAACCCTGTTGGCATTTGAAACACAGGTGGCACAGCCTGAAGCTTCACAGCAGCAAACTGCCAGACAAGTTTGTCTCCCTTAGCTATTCAAAACCTCTCTGCCTTCCCCTTATGTGGATCCTGCCACTCTGTCTGTCATCCCACAGCTTTTCTTTACCCTGATTCCTGACTCTACACATATATATGTGTATATTAGGTGTTCAATAAATGTAGGTTAATATATTTTTACTTCAGAATCCACAAATGGATGTCATTTGTAATGAATTCTGTAGTGCATTGCCAAGAATTCCCTACAGAACTAAAATACTCTTTTAGCTGGTGGAATGTTAGCAGCTGAGAGTTCACAGGGGAATTTCTCTCCAGGAATTCCTCTTGCCTACAGCTCTGGTAGTGTAGTGCCTAAGGCACTTGACTGCTAACCAGAAGGCTGGCCATTCAAACCCACCAGCCACTCCTCAGAAGGAAGGTTGGGCAATCTACTTTCATGCTGATACCGCCTCGGAAACCCAAGGAGGAGTCCCTATTGGTTGGGTCCAACTCGACAGCACATAACAACAACAGCACAGCCTCTAATGATTGGTCAGTGTAGAAGCAGAAAGACCTAGCCCCCTCACATCAAGGTGGAACATCTCTGAAGGGTTATCTGAGCTCTGAGCTCACATAGACTTGGCTAAGTTCTTTGTTGCAACTGCATCTTGAGTTGACTTCTTCTACCTATTTCTGCTTCCTTTACTCTCCTACAGATCTTGTTCCTAAAAGCATGCCTTAACAAACCTCCTACCCAAGAATCTCTGTTTCAGAGTCTGTTTTACAGGGAACTCAATTTAAAGCATCTTCCAGCTTAAGAATATGTGAGAGAAAATTATATTAGCTACATTTATAAATATAGATATAGATGATATAGATACAGATATAGATCTGCCACCTGTCTGTCAGTTTGCTGTATTGTGGTGGCTTCTGGGTTGCTATGACCACCAGTATTTAAATACCAATAGAGTCTCCCATGGTGGAGCTTCCAGTTTAAGACATACTAAGAAGACAGTCCTAGTGATCTACTTCTGAAAATTAGCCACTGAAAACCCTATAGGTTACAATAGAATATTGCCCTACATAGTGCTGGAAGATGAGCCCCCTAGGTTGGAAGGCACTCGAAACACACCATTGCACTACAATTCACTACAAAGGACATCAATTTTTGGACTCAACAGTAAAAATCTATTAAACTACATTTATTGAGCAACAATGGATTTGAGTATACCAATTATGAAGATGGGACAAGACAACATTTTGTTCTGTTTTACATGGTATCACTGTGAGTTGAAGCCCACTAAGTGGTAGCTAACAACAGAGATACTGATATATTGACATAAATATAGGCAATAGAAGCTGAAATGCAGAGAGTTAAAGGCAATAAAGTAAAATGACACCACCTCTGCATTGTCCCAGTCACTAGCCTAATAGTTGGATCTTTAATGTTTTACTCTCATCACGGGCTCATGAGCTCAGTAAATAGTTATTGAATAAAATAACAGATAAATGTCCATGGACACTCAGTTTGGCCCTGGAATGAGTTTAATGGACTACTAAAAAGGCTTTATTTCCCTTGTTTGTAATGGGGGGAGGGACTTTGGAGTGCCTCTATAACCATTTGCTGTGGAAGCTCTATTTTTGGTTCTGGAATCCCAGGTTCTCCACCCTGCCCTGTGGTGAGAATTCTGGGGCTGAAGAAGAGTTACACAAAGAAAATGTGATCTATCATACTGGGACTGGAGTCAGAGGTGTCAGGTTCTCATTATGTGAGGAGTGAGGGTATTGAAAACCCCTACCTTACCCACTGAGCCCTGGCTGGCTGGAGAACAGGTTCTGGGCATTTGGTTGTTAGGGAGCAAACCCATGAATGTATCATTCATTAATTCATTCAGATTGATATTCAGTCTTCAAGAAGGTGGAGCATAATCCCCACTTCTTGCATGTGGGCTGCGCATAGTGACTTCCGTCCAAAGAGTACAGTATGGAAAGAGGAGAAAAAAGGAATAGTTTATAATGGAGAAAACTTAAAATAGAGAAACACTACTTCAACCAGTTTATCAAGGTCAACATCAACAGTGATAAGTCATGTTGGTAATACATACTCTTGATACGATATGGTGAGAATGGCACTTTACCTCAGTGGTCTTCCTCCCCAAAACACATAACATCCATCTAATCATAATAAAAACATCAGACAAATTCCAAATGAAGAACAGTCTACAAAATATATGACCAGTACTCTTCAGCTGACACATAACTTTGCTTACCAAAAATGAAGAGGACTTGTAGTCAAAGATTACAGCTGTCAGTACTCCTGAAAGTGAAGAAAGAAAATGAAAATCCTTACAACTCAATTGATTCATGATAAATGAAGAAAGAACTGAAATTGTTGATGATTTTATTTTAAGTTCATGGGAACAGAAGTCAAGACATCAAATGACTTATTGCTTTGGCCAAATTTGCTGCAAAAGTTTTCAAGAGCAAAAGTGACACTTTGATAACTAAGGTATACCTGACCCAAGCCATGGGAAAGTCAGACAATGAAAAAGGAAGACAAAAGAAATAAAACAAGAATTGGTGCATTTGAATTGTGGTATTGGCAGAGAATATATCATGAATTGCCAGAAGAACAAATAAATCAGTCTTAGAGGAAATACAACCAGAATGCTCCTTAGATGCAAGGATATCGGGACTTTGACTCACTTTCTTTGGACATGTCCTCAGGAAAGACCAATTGCCAGAAAAGGATATCATGTTTGGTAAAGTAGAAGGTCAGCAAAGACAAGGGACACTCTCAATGAGAGGGGCTGACACAATGGACCCAATAATGGACTCAAACATACCACGGCTCATGAAGTTGTCACAGGACTGGGCAATGTTTTGTGCTATTGTTCATAAGGTTGCCATGAGTCGGTGCCAACCTGACAGCAACTAACAACTCCTCAAAACTGTCAAGATCATCAGAAAGAAGAAAGTCTTAAAAAATGTCACTCCCAAGAGCAGCCTAAGGAGACATGACACTAAATGTAGTATGATATCCTGGATGGTATCCCAGAACAGAAAAAGGACATTAGGGGAAAACTAAGGAAATCTGAATGAAGTAGAGCATTTAGTTAATAACCATATACCATATTATAATGAATGTGCCATGCTAATACATGATATTAATAATGGGAGAAATGGGAATAAGGTGTGTGGGAACTCTCTGTACTGTCTTTGCAATTTTTCTGTAAATTTAAAGCTGTTCTAAATTTAAAAAAAAATTAATCAAATTTTAAACAGTACCATCCTTTAATTACTTTATCTAAGCACTAATAGTTCAATCTTTGTTGAAAAGATTTACCATTGTTTTAATTAGACTTCCTTAGCCTCTTTTTATCATACTGTTAGCTACCTACAAAAGCGTAATTGGTCAAATGGCACCCATGTCTTTGTATTAGTCTATGTCCCTAAGTTATTGCTGCCTAAGTTTTTGAGATTTCTTCACTAGACCTATATTCACACATTTATTCTAATCCAGCAGCCCTCAGTCTTTCCTCTGCCAAGATCCCTATGGAATCCCTATAGAATCATCCTGTTATCCAGGCCCCACTTCTGCTTCCCTGGGGGCAAAAGGTACAGCCAAGGTGGAGGACCACTCTGGGTGCTACTCCACCATGGATATAGTCTGTTTTATAGGGAATTCCTACTTGTCCTACTTCCTACAATTCCACCTATACTCCTACTTGTTGCATTTCAAAAACTTTAATAAAGGCTTCTTTTTTTTTTTTCCTTAGTAGACAGTTTTATTGTAGGATTACTATAAAAAATAGAAGGTAAAGGAGAGTGGCCTTTGTAAAAGATTGTTTATTGGGGTAATATTTTAAGATATGTAATATTTGTGTTGCTGTGAGGCTGAAGGCTATGCCACCAGTATTTCAAATACCAGCAAGGTCACCCATGGTGGACAGGTTTCAGTAGAACTTCTAGACTAAGACAGAAGAAGGAAGGGATCTACTTCTCAGAGAATTGGCCAGTGAAAACCTATGAATAGCAGTGAAAATATGTGAGATGTAATTGGAAAACTTTATGAGTATCCCTGAAACATTGTCCAATATAGTGCTGGAAAATAAGCCCCTCAGATTGGAAGGCACTTAAAATACAACTGGGGAAGAGCTACCTCCTCAAAGTAGAGTCAACCTTAATGACATGTATGGAGTAAAGCTTTTGGGACCTCCGTTTGCCAATGGGGCATGACTCAAAATGGGAAGAAACATTTGCAAATATCCATTAATAATCTGAACATGGAATGTATGAAATATGAATCTAGGAATATTGAAAGTTGTCAAAAAAGAAATGGTGTGCATAAAGATCAATATCCTAGGCATTAGTGAGCTGAAATGGACTAGTTTTGTCCATTTTGAATCAGATAACCATATAGTCTACTATGTTTCCAGGCAGAAAGTGGGAGCTAGTTTGGAACAGCTAAGGGAGACGAACTTGTCTGTCAGTTTGTCGTACTGTGGTGGCATCATTGTCAATCTTTAGGTTAACAGTTGATTGTAAATCACCTGTGCCACTGAGGCTCTTAAAGGACCATTCCCTGGAGAAGGATATCATGCTTGGTAAAGTGGAGGGGCAACGAAAAAGGGGAAGGCCCTCAACAAGAGGAATTGACACAGTGGCTACAATGATGGGCTCAGGTATAGCAAGAATCGTGGGGCTAGTCATAGGATAGCTATGAGTCAGAGACGACTTGATAGCACCTAACAACAACAGTCATCACATAATACAATATTTATTGTAATTAATATGTAAGTATAATTAATAATTACGTATTTGTTAATTTTTCTAGATTAAGAGAGACTATGAAGAAAGGCCTGGTGATCTACTTCTGAAAATCAGCCATTGAAAACCCTATGAATCACAATGGTTCAATCCACAACAAATCATGGGGATGGCACTAGACCTGGCAATTTTTCTTTCCATTATGTGTGAAGTTGCCTTGAGTCTGGGTTGGGGGCAACTCAACAGCAGCTAACAAAAGCAATAACAACATTTATTTATTTAACATAATATTGAAAATACATAACAAGTGGGGACCCTGACCAAGCAGACCTTTGGCAGGAGGTAAACAATTGGTCAGAAGTACATTGGTAGAATATTATCCCTGTTTATTCCTCTCCCACTTCTATTTAACCCAACAAGCAAAAGAGGGGGATATGGAGGGGAACAGAAAGGTACATCATCATTCTTATTGCTGTTGGCTTGCTTAGAGTGATGGAAGGACTGAGGTCTCCAATAGATGAAACCAGACATCTTTCAGCTGTCTTGCTCACTCAGCAGACAAGAGGACAACAAAGTGTGACTCCCAGAACTTGGAAACAAGATGCAAGCTGGTACATCTTAAAGTAATTGGCTCAAGGTTTTTTACCTTCATATTATGATTTCTATTTCTCTTATGGTTTTATCTCTGGTAGTGTAGTGCCTAAGGCACTTGACTGCTAACCAGAAGGCTGGTTGTTCAAACCCACCAGCTCCTTGGAAGGAAGGTTGGGCAATGTACTTCCATAGTGATACTGCCTCGGAAACCCAAGGAGGGGTCGCTAAGAGTCCTGGCCGACTCGACAGCACATTACAACAGCAACATGCTTTGTATCTAAAGAGCTCTGGGGATGTAGTGATTAAAGCTTTTGGCTGCTCCCCAGAAGGTCAGTTCAAACCCACCAGCTTCTCCATGGAAGAAAGATGATGCAGTCTGCTTCTGTAAAGATTTACAGTCTTGGAAACCCAGCGGGGGTTGCTATGAGTTAGAATCAACCCAATGGCAGTGTGTGTGTGTGTTGTTCTTGTTGTTGTTGTTTTGTGTAATTGTTGGCTCTGAAAAACGTGTCCCTTTAACTCCCTAACAGAATCAAAGCTGAATCCAGAAAGACTCATTTCCTTTTACTTTTTGAGCATGACACACAAATAAGGGGCAAGATTACAGGTCTTTTTATTTTTTAAATCTGGACTTTGAGATCCAAAGGACAGATCTGCACAGGCTTCTTCTTCATTACTGGTCAATTGCTTTGACCTATTGACTTGCCATCTGGCTGGGAATTGCCTATTGAGCAAATGTTGATTTAACCTTTTGAATCTCCTGACACTATTCTGAAGTCTGTTCCATCAAGACAAAGTTATTTTAAATGATGGAGAACTGTGTCTTTGCTTATGGTTCCTTGGTCAAAGACAATTTATAGAAAATTGCAATTACTATGTCACATGAATCAATCAATATATTGCCATTTTCATGAACTAGACATGGTAAAAAAAATAATCTTTGTTTTAAAAAGACAATACTAATACCTTCTTCCTTTTTTTTTTTTCCAATTTCTTCTTATATGCTTAAGGAGATACTGTACTGCCTATTAATTTTTCTATAAAATATGATTTATATTAAATAACAAAGATAAAAATTAATTTTGTCTGCATAGTACCTTTCCTCTCATGATTTCAAATGCTTGTTCATTTATTTAACTTTTTATTGTGATTTGAGTGAACTTTTACAAAGCAGTTTTGTTTTCCATTCAATAGTTTATACACCTATTGTTTTATGACATTGATTACAATTCCCACAATGTAATAACTCTCTTCCCATGTTCTCCCTGTGGTTACTCTTTCCCTGTGACTTCTTAACCTATGTATTCCTGCCTACCTAGCTTTCTCCCTGCACAAATGCTGCCCTTCTGATCTCCTACGGTTGGTTGTTCCAAGAAGTGCATCTCCCTCATGTAAATTTTCAGCTCATAGGCCAGTCTCTTGTTTGGCTGAGAGTTAAGCTAAGGGAGTGAGTCCAATTCCAGGCTCTAATAGGTGAGTAGGTGCCATAGCTTGGGGGTTTCACCAGTCTTTATCTGACTGGTAATCCTAGTCTTATTTATGTTTTTGAATTTTGTTCCACATTTTTCTCCCACTCTATCTAGGATCTCCAATTTTGATCCCTTTCTGAGTGGATGGTTCAATTGCTTTTTAAAATGAATCACATATATACTCATAGACTTGTTTTGCTCATTTTCTTCTTCCTTCTAGCCTTAAATTTTTTTATGTATAAAATAAAAACACATTTCCAACATTAAAAATCCTTAAAACTTTGAACTTCTAAGCAAAATATGATAATGTTCTGCTCATAAATAAAAACTACATTTAAAAAATTGAGATAGTTTCCATTGCAATCTGTATAACTGGTATGTGCATCATCCAATATTTATTTCTGCTGTTTGAGTCTATCTGCTCACTAAAGATCTCCAGTTTTCCTTTCATAGACTCCAATGTGGTTTAATTTGGAGTTACAGCATTCTCCTGTAGATAGAATGGCAATGAAAAGACATGCTTTAGTAAAACTTGTATACATGCTGTTCTATTTCATGATAAATGTCTCAGTAAAGTCCCAAATTGATGTAATCTTTTCACTCTCCCCTGTTAATGATGTTATAGAAAGGAGTATTACTTTAGTAAATGATTATTATTTGAAAATTTCTTGTGCCTTCTGAGTGTTTATCACAGTGAGCTTTTAAAATAACTATTCTATTAAAGGGAAATTCAATTGAAAAATAGGTTTGCTTATTTTGAGTTACATATTGCAATATGACTGTGATATTGACTTGATGAGGCTTTATTTTTCTGATTATTATTTAAATTAGTAAAGTAATACTTACTTATAAAAAGGTTCCAGCAGCCTCCCAATCACTCCCTAGAGCAAACCTTTTACTAAAATTTTATAAAAATGCTCTTTATTGAAGTATATACAAAAAAAGTTACAAATTACCAGTTAATGAATTATAACAAAATAAATACCCCAATAAGCAAGCATGATGGTCAAGATAGAAAGTGTCACCCACCAGCAACTTTTATGCCCCCTCTCAATTACTACCTAATCTTTTCTCCCAAATCTAACCACTATTCTGACTTCTAGCATTGTACCAGTACCAGTTGCCATGAAATCGATTCCAACTCATGGTGACCCTACGTGTGTCAGAGTAGAACTGTGCTCCGTAGGGATTATTTATTTATTTTGCTGTTTTGAGAATATACACAACAAAACATATACCAATTCAACAGCTTTTACATGTACAATTCAGTGACATTCATTATATTATTTGAATTGAGAAACCACTCACACCCTCTTTTTCTGAATTGTTCCTCCTCAATCAACATAAACTCATTGTCCCCTGAGGTTCGGTTCCTAGCTAATCTTTTTTGTTGCTGTTGTCAATTTGATCCAATGTAGAAAAATCTTGAAACAGAACAATGCTCAAGGCAGACATTTTCTACTAATTAAGGTAAACTACTGTTTTTTTTTAGGAGCTCTGGTAGCATAGTGGCTAAGGCACTTGACTGCTAACCAGAAGGCTGGTGGTTCAAACCCACCAGCCACTCC
>NW_006921599.1:11941804-11943309 GCF_000298275.1 Orycteropus afer afer
CTTCTGTAGTGATACTGCCTTGGAAACCCAAGGAGGGGTCGCTATGAGTCGGGGCCGACTCGACGGCACATAACAACAACAACAACCCTTTCGTTTTATGAAATATCAGGGGATATTTTTGGTTTAAGATTTAAAGATTATCTCAGGGCAATAGTTTCTGGGGTTCATCTAGCTTCCTTGGCTCTAGAAAGTCTGGAGTCTATGAGAATTTTTAATTCTGTTCTACATCATCCCCCTTTTGATCAGTATTCTTCTATAGAATCTTTGATGAAAACATTCTATAATGGTAACTGGGCACCATCCAATTCTTCCGGTTTCATGGCAAAGGAGGCAGTTGTTCATGGAGACATTTAGCCACACATTCCATATCCTCATCCTATTCCTGACTCTTCTTCTGTCACTCCAAGCAAATTAAGACCAATTGTTGTGCCAATTGTTGGATTGCCACTTTCAAGCTTTTAAGAGCCCAGACACTACACTGTGAACTGTTGTTGTTGTTGTTATGTGCCATCGGGTTGGCCCCGACTCATAGCGACCCCTTCTTGGGTTTCCGAGGCAGTATCACTACGGAAGTAGATTGCCCTATCTTCCTTCCGAGGAGTGGCTGGTGGGTTTGAACTGCCAGCTTTCTGGTTAGCAGTCAAGTGCCTTAGCCACTATGCTACCAGAGCTCCTACACTGTGAACTAGGAGGTAAAATAGCAGAACTAGAAATGTTATTAGGCCAATTAACTAGGATGTCCCATGAAACTATGATCCTAAACCTCCAACTGAAGGAATAGAATCCCAGGAAGATTTTAATTGTAAATAAGCATCCTCTGCAGATACTTTTTTTCCCCCATAGAATTTTCAATGGCTGATTTTCAGGAACAGATCACCAGGCCTTTCTTCCAAGGCATCTCTGGGTGGGCTCATACCTCCAATCTTTCAGTTAGTAGCTGAGTGTGACTTTCTAATACTTTAGGTTAGTTTGTTTTATTTTCCTTTTTTTTTTTTTTTTCTTTATATAAGTGAAATCATACTGTATGAACGGTCTGGCTTCTTCACTAACCATGTTTATGAGATACATTTGTGTCACTGTATGCAGTTAATTTGATTCATTATTATTGCTTTAATTTCCTTGTGTTATTCTAACACAAATAAGCTATCTATTCTACTACTGATAGATAATTTGGTTGTTTCCATTTGGAACTACTGTAAATAATATTGCTTGGACATTTTTGAAAAAATGTTTTGGTATATATATGCAGCTTTCTCTTAGCTGTATGTCTTTGAGGGGAATTGCTAGTTTAAAAGGCAAGCATGAATTTAGCTTTAGTAAATACTGGCAAACAGTTCACAAAGTGATTACGACAATTTTCCACCAGCAGAATATGTGTTCTTCTTGCTCTACACCCAGCCCATCTCATAGTGTTGTTGTTGTTGTTGTTGTTGTTGTTATGTGCCGTCGAGTCAGCCCTGACTCATAGCGACCCCTCCTTGGGTTTCCGAGGCAGTATCACTACG
>NW_006921599.1:11944099-11945949 GCF_000298275.1 Orycteropus afer afer
CAAGTGCCTTAGCCACTACACTACCAGAGCTCCCTTATTTGGTTTAGTACGTATGAAATAGTATCTAATTATGGTTTTGATTTGCATTTCCCTAGTGATTAATGTCAATTCCAACTCATAGCAACCCCCTTTGGGTTTCTGAGGCAGTAATCTCTATGAAGTACATTGCCCCATCTTCCTTCTGCAGAGTGGCTGGTAGGTGTGAACCGCCCACCTCCTGATTAGCAGTCAAATGCGATAGGTGCTACACCACCAGAGATCCTTCAGTGATGAATGACATTGAACATCTTTCATGTGCTTATTGGCCATTTGTGTATTATCCTTGTAGAAATGTCTATTCAATTCCTTTGCTCATTTTTTAAATTGAGCTGTTTTTTTGTTGAGTTGTAGGAATTTTCATATATTCTAGATATTAAACCCTTACCTGATATGTGGCTCCCAATCTGCAGGCTGTCCCTTCACTTTGTTGATAAAGTTGTTTGAAGCACCAAAGTGTTTAATTTTGATAAAGTCCAATTTATCAATATTTCATTTTGTTGCACTTGCTTTAGGTGTCATATCCTAGAATCTATTGTCGAAAACAATGTCTTGAAGATTTGTCCCTATTTTTCTTCTAAGAGTTTTATTGTTTTAGCTCTTGCATTTTGGTCATTGATCTATTTTGAGTTGATTTCATATTTGGTATGAGATATGGGCCAAACTTCATTCTTCTTCATGTGAAAATCCAATGGTACCATATAATAAACTTTTAAAAACCATTATTGACTTCTTCTTATCTAAATTCCTTCAGTATTAAAAGCAGTATTTTTGACTTCCCATTTTGAAAGATGAATATTTTAGCTCACCTTCACTATCTCCAAATGCTCTTCCTCCATCATAACAATTTGTGTTAGTTATCATTATTCTGACTGCAACTTCACTCTGGGAGTGGAATTCCATTTTGGAGTGAAGCTATAATTGTGTCTATTGTGGAAGCTGTAAAGCCCTGCCTACTCAATGGAACTTCTGCCTCCCTTTAGCCTCCATATCCTTCCCCAAGAAAACTATCTACTCTCTTCAAAATATAATCATTGGAGCTCCAGCTGGGAGAAAATGGCTACTCTATACATGGAGTAGGAATTCCTGGGTGGTGCAAATGGTTAAAGTGCTCAGCTGCTAACAGAAAGGTTACAGGTTTGAGTCCACTCAGAGGCACCTTAAGAAAAAAGCCTGATGCTGTAATTCTAAAAAAATCAGCCTTTGGAAACACTATGGAACAGTTCTACTCTAAAACACATAAGGTTGCCATGAGTCAGAATCGACTCAGTGGCAACTGGTTACTGATTATACATGGAGTGGGAAGGCTGGGCCTGACTGTTACAGCTCTTCTGTTGCTTGTCCTTGGGTTAACTATTCTGATCTCTGCCCAGGCCAATATGTGCTGTTCTTCACCACTGCCAAAGACCTTCTCTGTGCAAGGGACAGAGGTTGCAAGCTTCTCACTTACATGTTTGCACTTCTGTACTACTTTACTTTGATATATCAACATGGTCCCATCTGTTTTCTGACTCCCAGAAATTTATCCAAGTTAATCAAAATCTCTGTTGATGACTATCTTTTTAACAGCTTTCTAACAGACATGTTTATTCTTTGTACATCTCTACCACCATTTAAATAGGATCTTGAGAGTAAGGAAAAGCAAATGTGTGTGTTCAGCCTGCCTTCTTCAATTAGGGTTATACTTGTAGGCTTAAAAATATTTCATTCTGGACAGATACATAGACCAATGGAATAGAATTGAGAACCCAGATATAGATCCATCAACCTATAGTCAGCTGATCTTTGACAAAGACCCAAAATCCATTAAATGG
>NW_006921599.1:11947947-11949609 GCF_000298275.1 Orycteropus afer afer
TGGAACCACTGAGACTATGTCCCCTAGCTGCCATTCAGGTCTGGAATTGAACCCACACCTGTGGTTTCCAGCCAAACAATGTACAGGCATGTGAGTTAAACATTTACCTCATGTAGACACATGCCCTGGAGAGAACAATCATGGGAGAAAGAAGGGCTGCTTATGCACAGGGAGACAACTCAGGGGGCAGGAGAGTATGGAGGGATGGACACTGGGAAGAGGTAACTATGGGGAGGAAGTGGGAAGGGAGCTGTTGCATTGTGGTAAAGTGTGGTCAATGACATGAGACAAAGTATATGTGAACTCCTGTATGGAAAGTGAATTTGCTCTGTAAATCTTCACCCAAATCACAATAAATAATGAAAAAAAAATTCATTCTGTCAATAAAGCATTTCCCTAACACAGAATCCAAACCAAACTCACTGCCATCAAGTCAATTCCAACTCATAGCAACCCCCACTGGATTTCCAAGGCAGTAAATCTTTACAGAAGTAGATTGCCCCATCTTTCCAAAGAGTGGTTGGTGGATTTGAACCGCCAGCCTTCTGGTTAGCAGTCAAATGCCTTAGGCACACCACCACCAGAGCTCCTTTAACATGGAAAGAGAAAATATTATATTAATTTTCCAATGGAAAAACTTAGGGGTCCAAAAAGTCAAAATGACCTTGTCTAAGATTACCTTCCTATCAATTAGTATGAAGGAGATCTGGTGGTACAGTGGTTAAAGCATTCAGCTGCTAACCAACAGGTCAGCAGTTCAGACCTATCAGCTACTCCACAGGAGAAAGATGAGGCAACCTGCTTCTATAAAGATTTACTGCCTTGGAAGCCCTATGGGGCACTTTTTCTGTCCTATAGGGTCACTATGGGAGCTCTGGTGGCATAGTGGCTAAGACACTTGACTGCTAACCAGAAGACTGGTGGTTCAAACCCACCAGCCACTCCTTGGAAGGAAGATGGGGTAATCTACTTCCGTAGTGATACTGCCTCGGAAACCCAAGGAGGGGTCACTATGAGTCAGGTCTGACTCGACGGCATATAACAACAACAACAACATAGGGTCACTATGAGTCAGAATCCACTTGATGGCAGTGGATTTGATTTGGGGAACAATTAATATAACATAGTTATTAGAAGCTTGGTATTTGAGTCAGACAACCTGGGGTAGAGTCTAGGTTATACCACTTAGCTGGGTGGCAATGGGGAATTACTTTAACTATCTGGGCCTCAGTGTCCTTGTCTGTAAAAAGGGGATAATGATAGCTTCCTTACAAGGTGTTGTGAAGATTGCAGTGCTCCACAGAGATCCTGGCATGTATTAGTATATTAATGGTAGCCCATAGCAGCAACAGCAGCAATGGCAACAGTAGCACATCCCAGTCAGGAGACATGATTCCTGTCATTCTGTCTTCTCTCATACATAGTTGTTCTAATTAATCAGAGTTATGAAAAGTTGATGGGCTCATGTTTTGTTTGGATGACCTTCAATCCCACTCTCTGGTCTAATCTCCAGGTTCCAGGGAGCATAAGGAAGATTTGTTGTTGTTGTTGTTAAGTGCCGTCGAGTCGTTTCCGACTCATAGCGACCCCATGCACAGCAGAACGAAACACTGCCCTATCCCGCGCCAGCCCCACAATCCCTGCTATACTTGAGCTCATCGT
>NW_006921599.1:11949949-11996456 GCF_000298275.1 Orycteropus afer afer
TAGTCCTCAAGGAGATATCCTTGCCCCTCAGCACTTGAAACAGTTCCTTCGCAGTTGACTTTCCCAATGCTACACGTTGTCTAATGTCCTGACTGCTGCTTCTGTTGGCATCGATTGTAGAACCAAGCAATGTGAATTCCTTGACAACCTCAATCTTCTCTCCATTTATTGTGATGCACAATAAATGGAGAGAATAAGGAAGATAAGACAGTACAAATTGAATACAGATGATGGACTAGCATAAATGTATACATAATAATGCCCTGTGTTTTTATAGCTAAGATTGTTCCAGTATTTATCTTGTTTATTCTTCCAAAGCATGATGATATATGCAGTTTAGATATTTATTGGACATTTATCTGTTGTTGTTTTTGTTATGTGCCGTCGAGTTGGACCCAACACATAGCAACCCCTCCTTGGGTTGCTGAAGCAGTATCACTACTGAAGCAGATTGCCCCATCTTCCTTCCGAGGAGTGGCTGGTGGGTTTGAACCGCCAGTCTTCTGGTTAGCAGTCAAGTGCCTTAGGCACTATGCTACCAGAACTCCCAAACTTTTATCTATGACTTTTTTTTTAGTCACATTCTGGGTGTTTTTTGGGGATGGTAGTGGTAATGATTTTCCCACCTGACACAGGTTTTCTTAACGACCCATTGAAATCAAATACACTTTTCCTGATATAGAAGCTTTTGTTCTAAATTATAGAAATACTTACTTTTAGTAACTGGCAGTTATGCTTTGGTAAACATAGAGTGAAAAACACTGTCCAACATAAGAATTTAAAATTTTGACCTCTTTTTCTTTATGTATATATTTTTAAATAACAAGGCAATCCTACATAAAACTCCGATATGTACAATAGACCAAAAGTAATACTGCTCTGGTTGAAATGGGTTTGGAGACATGAATTCTATTCACTGGGAAACCCTTTTGCCATCAGCCACTGCCACCTGGTAGCTGTGGAACCATATGTTCACACCTCTATGGTTCTAAGATAAAGAGTCTGAAAACTTATTTCAAGGACATGATTTTCAGTTTCTATGAAAACACTACCACTTTTAAGTGCCTTCTATGTGTCAGACCAAGATCTGAAATAGTTTAATCCTTCCAGAAGGCATTAAAGAAAATTGCCATTGAATCAATTTGAACTCATGGCAATTCCACTTGTGTTAGAACAGAATTGCACTCCATAGAGATGTTTAAAAAAAAAAAAAACTTTTTTAAAGAGCCTTAATTAGCAACCTAGAAAATTTGTATTCACATTAGGAAAGAGGCCCCAAAATCAACACCAACTTGTCAGGCTGGAGCAGAGTTTAAACCAGGTCAGACCCACTATGGCTCCAGCTACAAAATGCTTTACATCCTTGTAATCATGTTGGGTAGGAATTGGCTTCACTGAATCCAAGGTTTAATTCAAGGGCATTCGTGGCTTCCTCAATTTTCAGCTTCTCTCACTCTCTCACTGCAGGTGCCGCTTAGCCATAGACTGGAGCATACACTTGATCCTTGACTTGTACAAGTAGGAGCCATAGACCACAACCTTGATGAAACTCAAGGATTCCAGAACCTTCAGGTCGAGCATAGTTTTGCTCACTTGCTTGAGGTATGGGAATTGAGATCCACTTGGGCTAAATACGGCTGCCAGTAGCCATGAAGGGACCTGGAACACCTGGGATCTTTCAAGTATTCAGGAGGTTTCACCCACAGTGGGACATCTTTGCATTCTGGACAAGCTTCTGTCTTGAGTTCCTTGCAAACAAACACATTCCAATAGAGTCTACACTTAATTGCTGTTCCACAGTTTTTAATGGCTGATTTTTTCAAAGTTGGTCACCAGGTCTTTCTTCTGAAGCACCTCAGGGTGGACTTGAACCTTCAGTCTTTCAGTTAGCAGTTGAGTGTATTAACTACTTGCACCCGCCAGGGATTCCATGCACAGCATTGTTGTTGTTGTTATGTTCTGTCGAGTCGGAGAGAACTGACTCATAGAGACACCTCCTTGAGTTTCTGAGGCAGTATCACTATGGAAGTAGATTGTCCCATCTTCCTTCTGAGGAGTGGCTGGTGGGTTTGAACAACCAGCATTCTGGTTAGCAGTCAAGTGCCTTAGGCACTATGCTACCAGAGCTCACAGCATTACTATTCTGTTATTATAGTAAAGAAACTAAAATTATAGTAAGGAAACTAAACTTCAAAGTGGTTAGTAACTTACTCAGTATCCCATAGTTAATAAATAGAAGATTTGGCTTTATACTGACTCCAAATTCTATGCCTCACAACGACAAGAAAATCTCTTAAGTTCCTTTCTGGCAATAAACTTCTATAATTTAAAAGTAATTTTAATGAGAAGAGTACAAACATTGAGCAAAATATAAAAACTAAGTCAAAACCCAGAGCAAAAGGAATCATAGTACAAAGAAAAGAGAAAATGTGAATGAAAAAGAGAGATCAATTTTAATTAGTCAGCTTTCTCTAGCACTGGCTCTTTCTAAATTTGTTATAACTCAAACTCATTGCCATCGAATTGATTCTGACTTAGAGTGAACCCCATCGGGTTTCTGAGGTGGTAAATCTTTACGTAAGGAGATTGTCCAATCTTCCTTCCATAGAGCAGCTGGTAGGTTTGAACTGCCAACCTTCCGGTTAGCAGTCAAATATCTTAGACAGTACACCACCAGACTGCCTTAAAAAATTGTTGTAGAAATAAATATTTCTTCTAGATGTTTTTCTCCCAAGTAAGTTTGCTTGGTTTCATTTTTTTCAATAGGATTAAAATGTTACTTGTTTTCCTATCCATTGCCATTGGGGATGTGTTTAGTTTATGGTTGATTGATCTACTTGCAGATCGTTCTATCAGATTCTGTTCATTACTAAATTCCTGGAATCTCACTATGTTCAAGGTATTGCACTAATTGCCTAAAGGTATAATCCCTGTCCCTACGACTCTTACAAGCAAGTCAGAAAAAGAGAGAGATACCTATAAGAGACAACAAAGAATTCATACTACCTGTCTTGGACATCTGAAGACATATGTGTCCTGGTCAAGTATCTCTGGCTGATAAACAACTTTCATTCACTTGAGGCACACTGTTAGAGATTCAGGAATAATCAGAGAGACTTTGGGGAAGGTCCCATAATCTCAATGTGGAGACAGTCTTAAGGAAGTCATGTTATGTGTCTCTCCCACAGGGCAGTGAGTTCCTTAAGGAGTCTCTGTTTCCATGCCCCGTACCACAATATTTACAACATGATATTGCTTGTCAACTAAACAAAATCTGAGATTAAAAAAAATAAAGCAGGGTGTCCACAGAAAAGTGTTAAGGAAAATAATTGTAAAAGGCAGTATTTCACAAACTTAGATAACTACCATCTTCACATTAAGAATGTAATAAAAATTAATAGAAAGGTAAACAAAACAAAATAGAGTCTAGAAACAGACAGACAAACACATTTAAGGTATTCTAAAGGTGTTGTTGTTGTTGTTGTTGTTATGTGCCATCGAGTTGTACCCAACTCATAGCAACCCCTCCTTGGGTTGCCGAGGTAGTATCACTACAGAAGTAGATTGCCCAACCTTCCTTCCAAGGAGTGGCTGGTGGGTTTGAACTGCCAGCCTTCTGGTTAGCACTCAAATTCTAAAGGTAGTATCTCAAATATCTTAATAAAAGGTATTTCTCATGGAATATCAACAACAACAATAGCAAAACCAAAAATCCCTCCAAATAGATTAAAGATCTCAACATAAAAAATGAAAAAATTTTTCTGAGAAAATTTGGGTCAATTTCCAAAGTAGCAGTTGGGAAGCATTTATGTAACTAAATATTTAGAACAAAAAAGGGGAAAGACAGATAAACTTGTCCAAGTAGGAATAAAATATACCACCAGCAAAGTGAAATGACAAATGACAAACTGGGAGAACTATCTGCAACTTAGATCAATAAAGACTAAGCTCCCTAATAACATTTAAAGTACTCTTAAGAGAAAGGAACAGCAAATGGATTGAAAAATGGACAAAATACATGAACAGGCACTGCACAGGAAGAGAAAGGAAATGGCTCTTGCACATATAAAAAAAGTGTCCAGCCTTACTCATAATAAGAAAAATTCAAATTAAAATGGTACTGAGATATTTCTCACCATAATACTGATGAAATGCAAAAGTTGAATAATATGTTTTGTTGGTTGTGGAGCATCTGACACTTCACATGTTACAGGTGGGAGTGCATAATTGTGCAAGCTCTACAGAGGAGAGTTAGCAGTATGGAACAAAATTGCATGTGCATTTACTCTTTGACCCAGCAATGTCATCTCTAGGAAACACCCAAAATATACTTCCACCAATACAAAACTAATTTACACAAAGCCATTAATTATAGAATTACCTGTAATAAATAGCACAGGATAGGAAATTATGAATATTCATCAAATAGGGACTAGTTAAACTAGAGTACATCAACACAATACAAATACTTAGTAAACATACAAAAAGAGTGAGAAAGAACTCAATAGAAATGGAGTGTGTTCTCAAGGACATATTGTTAAGTGAAAAAAGGTCCGAAGCAGTGATGTTGTATGCTATTTCTGTGTATAACATCAGGGGAAATGAGCATACAGATATACAATATTTTGCTTATATATGTATGTATGAACGTATGTATGTTCTGATCTTTTGCAGAAAGAAACACTAGAAGGATAAACTAGAAATTATAGTTACCTATGCACCACCCACTGTCAGTTTGGTGGCTTGCCTGTTGCTATGATGCTAGAAGCTATGCCACCAGTATTTCAAACTTCAGCAGGGTCATCCACGGTGGACAGGTTTCAGCAGAACATCCAGATTAAGATGCACTATGAAGGATGGCCTGGAGATCTACTTCTGAAATATCACAATGAAAACCCTAAGGATTATAAGAAAATACTGTCTGATATAGTGCTGGAAGATGAGCCCCCTGGGATGGAAGGCACTCAAAGTACACAGTGACACAGCAATGGACTTTAGCATACATAATGATAGATCATGAAGATGGTGCAGGACAGGCAGTGATTTGTTCTCTTTCACGTGGAGTTGCCGTGATTAGAGCTGACTTAAGGACAGCTAACAACAACAAGGAGCTCTGGTAGCGTAGTGTCTAAGGCACTTGACTGCTAACCAGAAGGCTGGTGGTTCAAACCCACCAGCCACTCCTCGGAAGGAAGGTTGGGCAATCTACTTCCATAGTGATACCACCTCGGAAACCCAAGGAGGGGTCACTATGAGTAGGGTCCGACTCGAAGGCATATAACAACAACAATAACATAGTAACTTATGTCATGTATAGGGAAGGGAGAGGGATATAGATGGAAATGAGACATCTCTAAGAATGTCTTTTTATATAGTTTTAATTTTGAACCATGAAAATGAAATGTATCACACAGTCAAAAATACAATTAAGCAAAAATGAAAATGAATATGTTAACAAGATCATTAAATGGCCATGAGAAATCAGAAAGATCTTAAGCTGAAATCTTCTCATAAAATGATAACCACCACATGACACCTCTGGTACCCAGCAACCTCTGGAAATAAGGAGAATTAAAGTTAATCTGAGGTGCCCAGCAAAGGGTTTATGGCCAGTTCTGAGGACATCCGGGAGCTGAAATTATCTAGAAGACTGTTCAGTGGCTCTGGAGACAGGCTGCCTTGGGTTGAATCTGCCACTCACTGTTTCCGGGGAAGTGGGTTTAACAAAGCAACTTGAAAAAATTTGAACTGGCAAAGGCTGTATGATAGACATATTTACAACAATGACAAAAAGAAAAACAAAGAGTAGCTGCTAAGGCTGCTTGTTTTTGTTGTTAGGTGCCACGAGTCAGCTCTGACTCATAGCAACCCTATGCACAAAAGAATGAAACACCACCCAGTCCTGTGCCATCCTCATAATCCATGCTATGCTTGAGCCCATCACTGCAGCCACTGTGTCAGTCCATCTCATGGAGGGTCTTCCTTCTTAGCTGACCCTCCACTTTACCAGGCATGGTATCCTTCTCCATGGAATGGTTCCTTCTGGCAACATGACCTAAGGAGGTGAGAGGAAATCTGGCCATACTTGCTTCTAAGGAGCATTCTGGCTGCACTTCTTCCAGGTCAGATTTGTTCATTCTTCTGGCAATCCATGGAATGTGCAGTATTCTTCACCAACACTACAATTCAAAGGAATTGACCCTTCTTCAGTCTTCCTTATTCATTGTCCAGCTTTCACTTGTATATGAGTCAATTGAAAATAATCTGGCTTGGGTTAGATGCACCTTAGTCTTCAAAGTGAAATCTTTGCTCTTCAACGCTTTAAAGAGGTCTTTTTCTGTAGATTTTCCCAGTGCAATAATATGACATCTGATTTCCTGACTGCTGCTTCCATGGGCATTGATTGTGGATTGAAGTAAAATGAAATCCCTGACAACTTCAATCTTTTCTCTGTTTATCATAATGTTACTTATTGGTCCAGTTGAGGATTTTTGTTTTTGTTATGTTTAGGTGTAATCCATACTAAAGGCTGGAGTCCTTGATCATCATCAGCAAGTGCTTTTAGTCATCTTCAATTTTAGCAAGCAAGGTTGTGTCATCTGCATATTGCAGGTTGTTAATAGTTCTTCCTCCAATCCTGATGCTGCATTCTTCTTCAGATAGTTCACCTTCTCAGATTATTTGTTCAGCATAGATATTGAATAAGTATGGTGAAAGGATACAACCCTGACATACATCCTTCCTGATTTTAAATGATGCAGTATCCTTATGTTCTGTTTGAACAACAGCCTCTTGTTCTATGTACAGATTCCTTATGAGAACAATTAAGTGTTCTAGAAATCCCATTCTTTGCAATGTCTTCCATAGTTTGTCATGATACACACAGTCAAATAATACCTTTGCATAGTCAATAAAACACAGTTAAACATCTTTCTGGTATTCTTTGATTTTGGCCAAGATCCATCTGACTTCAGCAATGATATCCCTCATTCCACATCCTCTTCTGAATCCAGCTTGCATTTTTGGAAGTTCTGTCAGTATACTGCTGCAACCATTTTTTTAATTATCTTCAGCAAGATTTTACTTGAGTGTGACATTCATTGGGAGCTCTGGTAGCATAGTGCCTAAGGCACTTGACTGCTAACCAGAAGGCTGGTGGTTCAAACCCATCAGCCACTCCTTGGAAAGAAGATGGGGCAATCTACTTCTGTAGTGATACTGCCTCAGAAACCCGAGGGGTCACTATGAGACAGGTCTGACTCAACGGCACATAACAACAACAACAAAATGACATTAATTATATTGTTTGATAATTTCCACATTCTGTTGGATCACCTTTCTTTGGAATGACACAAATATCTATGTCTTCCAGTAAGTTGGCCAGGTAGCAGTCTTCTAAATTTCTTGGCATAAACAAGTAAGCATCTCCAGTGCTCCATCTGTTTGTTGAAACATTTCAATGGGCATTCTATCAATTTCCAGAGCCTTGTTTTTCACCAATTCCTTCAGTGCAGCTTGGACTTCTTCTTTCAATACCATTGGTCTTGACCATATGCTACCTCCTGAAATAGTTGAACATCAACCAATTCTTTTTGATACAGTGACTCTGTGTATTCCTTTCATCTTCTTTGGATGCTTCCTGCATTGTTCAATATTTTGCCCATAGAATCTTTCAATATTGCTAGTTGAGGCTTGAATGTTTCCTTCAGTTCTTTCAGCTTGAGAAATGTTGAGTGTGTTCTTCCCTTATGGTTTTCTAACTCCAGGTCTTTGCACATTTCATTATAATACTTTACTTTGTCTTTTCAAGCTGCCCTTTGAAATCTTCTGTTCAGTTCTTTTATTTCAGTATTTCTTCCATTTAGTTTGGCTACTCTGTGTTCAAGAGCAAGTTTCAGAGACTCTTCTGACATCCATTTTGGTCTTTTCTTCCTTTCCTGTCTTTTAAATGACTTTTTGCTTTCTTCATGTATGATGTGCTTGATGTCATCCCACAACTTGTCTGGTCTTTGGTCATTGGTGTTCAATGCATCAAATCTATTCTTCAGATGGTCTCTGAATTCAGGTGGAATATAATTAAGGTCATATTTTTGCTCTCAAGGACTTGTTTTCATTGTCTTCAACTTCAACTTCAACTTGTATATGAGCAGTTGATGGTCTGTTCCACAGTCAGCTCCTGGCCTTGTTTTGGCTGAAGATATTGAGCTTCTCCCTCTCCTTTTTCCACAAATATAGTTGATCTGATTTCTGTATATTCCATCTGGTGAAGTTCATGTGTATAGCACTCATTTATGGTGTTGAAAAAAAATGTATTTTCAGTGAATAAATTGTTGGTCTTGCAAAATTCCATCACACAATCTCTGGTGTCATTTCTATCACCAAGGCCATGTTTTCCAACTAACAATAATTCTTTTTTTATTTCCAACTTTCACATTCTAATCATCAATAATCATCAGTACATCTTGACTGCATGTTTGGTTAATGTCAGACTATAGAAGTTGACAGAAATCTTTAATTTCTTCATTTTTGGTTTTAGTGATTGGCAAGTAAATTTGAGTAATAGTAGAATTAACTGATCTTCCTTGTAAGCATATGGGTATTATCTTATTACTGACAGCATTGTGCTTCAGGATAGATCTTGAGATATTCTTTTTGATGATGAATGTAGCATCATTTATCTTAAATTTGTCATTCCTGACATAGTAGATCATATTATTGTCTGATTCAAAATGGTCCATACCAGTCCATTTCAGTTCACTGTTGTTGTTGTTGTTATGTGCCGTTGAGTCGGACTCGACTCATAGCAACCCTTCCTTGGGTTTCTGGGCAGTATCACTATGGAAGTAGATTGCCCCATCTTCCTTCTGAGGAGTGGCTGGTGGGTTTGAACCGCCAGCCTTCTGGTTAGCAGTCAAGTGCCTTAGGCACTATGCTACTAGAGCTAATGCCTAGAATATTGATCTTTATGCATTCTATTCATTTTTTATAATGTCCAGTTTTTCTAGATCCCTCATACTTTCCACATTGCAATTATTAATGGATGTTTGCATCTGTTCCCATTTTGAGTCATGCCTCACTAGCAAATGAATGTCCTGAAAGCTTTACTCCATCCACGTCACTAAGGTCAACTCTACTTTGGGGAAGCAGGTCTTCCTCTGTCATATTTTAAGTGCCTTCTAAGGTAAGGGGCTCATTTTCAGAAACTATATTAGACTATGTTTCATGGCTCTTTATAAAATTTTCCAGTACTATATCAGAAAGACTTTCAGTGCTATTCATAGGGTTTTCAGTAGCCAGTTTTTTCAGAAGTGGATGGCCCCATCCTTCTTCCCAGTTTATCTTCATCTGGAAGCTTGACTGAAACCTGTCCACCATAGGTGACCCTTCTGATATTCAAAATACTAGTGGCATAGCCTTCAGCCTCACAGCACATGCAAGCCACCACAATATGACAAACTGACAGACAAGTGGTAGAGGCTGCTTATGTATGACCAAATACTGCATGGATTTAATTGCTTGGCTGGAGGTTTAGGGTCGTGGTTTCATGGGACATCCCTGTTAATTGGCCTAATAACATGTTTAGTACTTCTGTTCTACTTCCTAGTTTGTTGTGTAGTTCCTGGGGTCTTAAAAGCTTTCAAGCCACAATCCAAGGCACAACAATTGGTCTCTATTCACTTGTAACAACAGAGGAAGAAGGAGTTAAGAATGGGAGGAGAATATGGAATGTGTGGCTAATTGCCTCCATAAACAACTGCCTCCTCTGTCATGAGACCAGAAGAACTGAATGGTGTCCACATACCATTATTGAACATTTTGATCAAAGATTCTATAGAAAAATGCTGATCAAAAGGGGGAAAATGCAGAACACAATTCCAAATTCTCTCAGACTCCAGACTTTCTGGAGCCATAAAGACCAGATGAACCACTGGATGAACACAAACTGGTGAATTATATGCTAAATATGTGTTGATTATTATTATCCATTCATTCATGTGTGAGTGAATGAATATATATGGCTTCAATATTGATTTACCTAAATATTATTGTTTTTTGTTTTCTTTCCTTTTTCCCTAATCAGTCTGACTCAGAAATTAATTGTCATATATGGGATCTGAATCTAATTAAAACAACTTTTGTTTTTTTAAAATTGGAAATGGTCATGTCTTTTTCTGTTTGTTATTGTTGTAAAAATAGATATAATACAACATCTGCCAATTCAACATTTTTCACCTGTATAATTTAGTGATATCAATTATAGTCACCATGTTGTACAACAACTACAAATTGCCATATTTTCCATCATCCTAATTGAAGCAAATTAAGAACTAAGAACAAAGAGCTGCCTCTTATTTCTGTCGATGCCTTTTGTGCCTCACTTGCTGACATCTTTGGCAGACCAAGAAGTAGGAGGTGCTTCTCCATCTCCACCTCTTCCTGAGACAAAAATATATGAGTGAAAAATGTTCTTTGGCTTTAGTGGTTGGTGGGTAATTTTGGAGGCTAGATGAATCCCAGAAACCATCACCCTGATATAATCTTTAAGCCTTAAATGAAAAATATCCCTTGAAGTCTTCTTAAAACCAAAAAACAGCTTAACTAATAAAAACTGTCTGCCTTGAGCATTGCACTCTTTGACGATCTTGCTACATGGGATCAAATTGACAACAACAACTTGAAAGATTAGCTAGGAAATTTAGGGGGCAATGAGTTTATGCTAAATGGGGAGGACAGTTTGGAAAGGAGTTTGAAAATGGTTTCACAACTCGAAGAATATAATCAATGTCACTGAATCGTACATGTAGAAACTGTTGAATTGTGCATAATTTGCTGTGTATGTTATCAACAACAACAAATTTTTTTAAAAAGCAACTTGATCCCTGAGTCTGTTACCTCATCTATAACTGGGCATAGTAACACCTTTCTCAAACTGCAACCCCCATATCCCCCCAAAAAAACCTACTGCTGTGGAGTCAATTCTAACTCATAGAGACCCTATACAACAGAGTAAAGTTGCCCTATAGGATTTACAAGGCTGAGCTCTGGTAGCATAGTGCCTAAGGCACTTTACTGCTAACCAGAAGGCTGGCAGTTCAAACTCACCAGCCAGTCCTCAGAAGGAAGGTTGGGCAATCTACTTCCATAGTGATACCACCTCAGAAACCCAAGGAGGGGTCGCTATGAGTAGGGTCAACTTGACAGCACATAACAACAACAACAAAATCTGTATAGAAGCAGACTGCCACGTTTTTCTCCTATGAAGTAGCTGTAGTTCAAATTGCTGACCTTTCAGTTAGCAACCAAACATTTAACCACTGCTCCATCAGGGCTCTTTACCTTTCCCACAGGTTACTATAAAAGCTTAAGTGAAATATTGTTTCATTTAGCTATAAAATACTTTTTGGCCCATACAAAATTAGTCTCTTCCATCCTCATAGACCAGTCTGTCATTTTGTGGTACTGTGTTGGCTCGTGTGTTTCTATGATACTGGAAGCTATGTCATTGGTATTTTGAATACCATCAGGATCACCCACGGTGGACTGGTTTCGGCAGAGCTTCTAACACAGACTAGGAAGAAAGACCTGGTGATCTACTTCAGAAAATCAGCCAATGAAAAGCTTATGGATCACCATAGAAACTGTTCAACTTGCTTTGGATACATCATCAGAAGGCATCAATTGCTAAAGGAGGACATCATGTTTGATGAAGCAAAGGATCAATGAGGGTGTGGAAGACCTTGATGAGATAGACTGGGACAATAGACACAATGATGGACTCGAACATAGTGACAATTGTGAGGCTCACACAGTACTGGGCAATGTTTTGTTCTGTTGTACATAAGGTTGGCATGAGTTGGAGTCAACTTGATAACAGTGAAAAAGAACAATCCTTGTTGTGGAAGGACCTACAAATCCCAGGAGCAAAAATTAACCATGGGATCAGCAGCCTAAGAAGGAGAGGGCTTCAAGAGAGACACACATCTTTTGTTTATGGCATATTTAGCAGTGTAGATTCCAGTCTCCCAGATTCTGTAAATGCTATAAATTGCGAGGTCCCCAGAGGGCATGGAAGGATATTTCCAGAAGGATGTGCTGTGGAGACTGGGAGGCCCTGAGAACATTTGTCCAAGGATCCAGAATTTAAATCCAGTTACTCATGGCATCTGTTGTCGGCTTCCTTTTTCCTCTACAATGCAGTTTCCCTTCCTCTCTGGAATTCTCTAGAAGCTGCCATGAAGGAGTTTAGATTCCTTTGTTTCTGTTTGACCTTTAACTGAGATAAGGGATTAAATGTCTACAACAAGGGAAGAAATGAGCTTTGGAAAAGTCTGCAAAAGATTTTTAGATCTTCGAGCTCAGTTTGCGTGAAATTGGAAGCTTGATCTGGGATTATTTTTTTGCTCATATATTTTTGCCTCAGAAAGAGGTGGAGCTGGAGAAGCACCTCCTGCTTCTTGGTCTGCCAAAGATGTCTGCAAGTGAGACACAGACAAGGGCTGACATAAACACGAGGTGTCTCTTTGTTCTTAGTTCTCAACTTGCTTCAATTAGGGTGATGGAAAATTTGGCAATTTGTGATGGTTGCACAAACATGGTTAATGTTATTGATATCACTAAATTGTGCAGGTGAAAAGTGTTGAATTGACAAATGTTGTGTTACATCTATTTTTACAACAATAAAAAAGGGAGACATGACCATTTCCAATTAAAAAAAAAAATTGTTTTAATTAGATCCTGATTCCAGGTGTGACAATCAATTTCTGAATCAGACTAATTAAGGAAAAAGGAAAAGAAACAAAAGACTGTAACATTTTAGTAAATCAATCTTGAAGCCAAATTCATTCATTCATTCATTTATCATACATGAATGAATGAATAATGATAATGAACATGTACTTAGTATCTAATGCACCAGCTTGCATTCTAGTTGAGGAAGATAGAGACTAAGAAGCATGAATAAGGTACCTACATGGTTGAGAGCAGAGCTGAAAGAAATCAGGAGGGGTTTTAGGTTCTTAGATTTGGAAGGAACCTAGAGGTTCATCTCATGATACCCCTCATATTGCAGATCAAGAAACTGAGGCCCAGAGCAGACCTATCCAAAGCCTTGCAGTTAATTAAGAGCCAAGAGTAGGCCCCAGGTCTCCCAACTCCAAGTCTAGTGCTATTTCCATCACAACATGCTGGTACCGAAAACAACTCTCAAGTGCATGGTAGAAAAGCAAAAGTCCAGAAAATGTTTTTATTTGGTATGATAGAGAAAGTGAGCTCAAACGGAGCTCAAAGCTTTAAAAATATTCTGTAAGCCAAATTTTTCTCTCTAAAACTCCGGAAGAAAAGAACTCTTTAAGGCCAGGTGCTGGGTGGGAGGGGAGAATGTACTTAATTAATCATTCCATGATTCACTCATAAATATGGGCTTCTTGGGATAACATCCATCAAGATCCCAAAAGAAGGCTGCAGGGTGCTCCCCCACCCATATTAAAAAAATAAATTACCTTACTACTTATATACTGACTTCCTCTTCAAACTGTGTCCCTTTGAATAGGAAGGCCTAGTGATTGTGCTTGAACTTGGATTCACTTGGTCTCTATGGCAACCACAGTGAATCCCCACAAGTCATGAGAAAAGGGCACTTGACATCCTGAAGCACAATAGACAGGCACTTTATATTATATTCATTTCTCTCAGTGCTAGAAGGGTGAGCAATGGGAAAAGAAACCATCAAATACACATTCCACAGCTGTGGAGTAGAAACTTCTCTGCACCAGCCTGATGCTTTAAGCTGTTACTGAGTTCAAGAGTCATTCATGAATATCACCACTCATAAGTGACAGCCTCAGATTGCTCCCTGACACTCTCTACCTCAAGCACAGGCAGAATTGGACCTAGATGTAATTCAGGTGTGTCAGAAATTGGGTTGACTGCATAAGATAGACAATGCAAAAGAACAGTGCCTTGAACACTTGAAGTTTTATTCTTTCACATAAAAAGCCTGGAGGTAGGCAGTTAGTTGTTGTCAGCTGCCATTGAATTGGCTCTGATTCATGGTGACCTTGTGTACAACAGAACAAAACACAGCCCAGTTTCCTTCATGTTGCATGATCTTCAAAATCATTGATTGGCTCAAGTCTATAGTTTCACCCACTGTGTATTTTGGGTGCCTTCCAGCCCTATATCTGGAATATTCTGTGGTGAACGATGGATCAGTGGTGAATTTTCATAAGTGCACCACCAGGCCTTTCTTCCTAGTCTGTCTTAGTCTGGAAGCTCTGCTGAAACCTATCCACCATAAGTGACCCTGCTGGTATGTTTCCAGCATCCTAC
The DNA here is from genome assembly GCF_000298275.1 of Orycteropus afer afer. Taxonomy (NCBI): domain Eukaryota; kingdom Metazoa; phylum Chordata; class Mammalia; order Tubulidentata; family Orycteropodidae; genus Orycteropus; species Orycteropus afer. The sequence goes on from NW_006921599.1 coordinate 11,964,278, forward strand.
CAACATGCAAGTCTCCACAAACTGACAGATAACGGTGAAGGAACACTCCAATGCATGTATGGCTGCCCAAGGATGCCTTTAAGGAAACAAGCCTCCCTGTAGAAAATTGTTCCACTATTCCTAGGGTATAGCTCTCTTTTTCATGGTCCAAAAGCTGTCACATTCCAGGTAGCAGGAGGAGGAACAGATGATGCAAAAGGCACAATGGGTGTGTGTCCAGTTTTCACTCAAGTTGCCACACAACTTTTGTACTAACTTCTCATTGACCAATACTTAATTCTTTGGCTGTAAATGGTTGCAGGGAAGGTGGACAGTCTTTATTCTTGATGGTCTCATGTCCACGTAAAAAGCAGGCATTCTATTATAAGGATGGAGAGAACATGGATACTCAGGTAGCCAGAAGTCTGTGGCATGATATGGAATCTATTCCTTTAAGAGCAGTCATAACCCTTTGAAGTCCCTTAGTCCAAACTATAGGTCAATATTTTTCACTGTGGCCCCACTTCAACATTCTTCACATGTATAATTCATTGCCAATAATTATGCTCATCATGTTGTGCAACCATCACCATTATTTGTTTCTAAATTTTCCATCACATTTAACAGAAGCTCATTGTCCTCTAAGCAGTGAGTGTCCTAATTCCTCTCTCTCTCTCCCATCCTTGGTAACTACTAATAAACTTTGGTCTCTATATATTTACCTATTCTAGATATTTCATATAGGTGGAATTATACAATACATGTCTTTTTGGGTCTGACTTATTTCACTCTGCATAATGTTTTCAAGGTTCATCCATGTCATAGCATGTATCAGAACTTCATTTTCTTTATGGTGAGTACTATTCCATTGTGTGAATATACCACATCTTGTGTATTCATTCAACTGTTGATGAACTTTTAGGCTGTTTGCACATTTTTTGCTATTGTGAATAGTGATGCAGTGAAAATTAGTATACAAGTATCTGTTTGTATTATAGCTCAATCTTGGCTGCCAGATCTGGTCCATAAGACCACTGGTAAATTATATTTTATGTATAATTGTGTGCCTGTGATCCTAAGGTTGCAGTATTGGTGCAGAGCTTACCTCTTCATATACACCAAAAAACAAATTCACTGCCGTTGAGTCGATCTGACTCATAGAGATCCTTCCTTGGGTTTCCAAGGTGGTATCCCTTTGGAAGCACATTGCCCAATCTTCCTTATAAGAAGTGCCTTGTGGGTTTGAACCATCAGCCTTCTGGTTAGCAGTCAAATGCCTTAGGCACTACACTGCCAGAGCTCCCTATCTCATAGTATGTTGTTGTTGCTGTTATTTGCCATAGAGTCAGCCCCGACTCCTAGTGACCCCTCCTTGGGTTTCTGAGGCAGTTATGACTATGGAAGTAGGATTGCCCAACCTTCCTTCCGAGGAGTGGCTGGTGGGTATAGTATAGAAGCCATTATATAATGAAGTTATCAGGCAGAGGAGCTGGGGGGGGGGGCATCTGTAGCATCACTTGATGCAAGCTGAAACTTGTGGGCAGATGTGTCACCAGGTGGATATGGCCTTGTGTTATCCCTGAGGAGCAGTATGCTTGGGCCAAGGCATAACTGGGCACATCATGAGGCAGAGAGATGCCCTCTCCCCCACTGCACTCAAGAATGACAGAGAGACATACTGACTGCCTGGAACCAAAATGTCTGAGCTGAGATGCCACCTGCTGAGGGGGTGCTGAGAAAATGAGCACCTGCAGGCCTCACAGTCCCATGGGAGACTGGATTCAAGTGCAGCCTCCCCTGCTGGGTTATTTATAGGATGATCCTGCTTGTCTGTCCCCAGGATTAGAGAGCATCAATTTTCAGGTAGTCTGGGCTTACAGGAAGGAAGGCAACAGCAGAAAAACTTAGAATAAGAATCTCACATTTCAGTCTTTGAGGTTCAAAATATAGTTATGAACTCCTAGCAGATATAATAGGTTATCAGAAAGGGTTTTGTATCTCAGTGCCTGGCTGCTGGATATTAAAAGCAAATGTTTTGGCCATAAGCAACAGACTTGAGGAAAATGCATGACCATAAGGATATAAGAGCTGAGTTTCTCAACCCTTAAGCTTCAATTCTGTCTGGGGACAGGTGAGAACACAGGGAGGAGAACTCTAAAGGAAGGCAGTGGTAGAGCTCTGCACCTTGCTGCCTCCAGCCCCAGCTGAAGGACAAGCTGGGGAACCCCAGGACAGGCTTGGAGATTTTGTACCCTGAATTTCAACTGGGGCTCTGAAAAGTGGCAAACATAGGAGACTGGAGTAGAAATGACAGCACAGGATGTTATGTTGTTGTTTGGTGCCATCGAGTCAGCTCCAACTCATAGCAACTCTATGTACAACAGAACAAAACACTGTCCCATCCTGTGTCAAACTCACAATCTTTGCCATACCTAAGCCCATGGTTGCAGCCACTGTGTCCATTCATCTTGTCAAGGGCCTTCCCCTTCTTCGCTGACCCTCCTCTTTATTAAACATCATATCCTTCTCCAGGGAATGGTCCCTTCTGAAAACATGACCAAAGTAGGTGAGACGAAGTCTGGCCATTCTTGCTTCCAAGGAGTATTCTGGCTGCACTTCTTCCAGGACAGATTTATTCATTCTTCTGGCAGTCCATGTTGGGTTTGAACCACCAGCTTTCTGGTTAGCAGTCAAATGCCTTAGGCACTATGCTACCAGAGCTCCCAGTACTTTCAGTATTCTTTGCCAACACCACAACTCAAAAGGGTCAACAGTTCTTTGGTCTTCCTAATTCATTGTCCACATTTCACATGCATATGAGGTGATTGAAAACACTAAGGCTTGGTTTGGGTGCACCTTAGTCTTCAAAGAGACATCTCTGCTCTTCAGCACTATAAAGAGGTCTTTTGCAGTAGATTTGCCTGGTTGCAATAGGTTGTCTGATTTGTTGACTACTGCTTGCATTGGTGTTGGTTGTGGATCCAAGTAGTATGCATTCTTTGACAACTTCAATCTTTTCTCCATTTATCATGATGCTGCTTATTGGTCCAGTTGTGAAGATTTTCATTTTATTTATGTTGTGGTGCAATCCATATTGCAGACTGTAGTCTTTGATCTTCATCAGTAAATATTTCAAGTCCTCTTCACTTTCAGCAAGCAGACTTGTGTCACCTGCATATTGCAGGTTGTTAATGAGTCTTCCTCCAATCCTGATGCCATGCTCTTCTTCATATAGTCCAGCTTCCTGGATTATTTACTCAGCATACAGATTGAATAAGTATGGTGAAAGGATATAATCCTGACACACTCCCTTTCTGATTTTTAAACCATGCAGTATCCCCTTATGCTGTTTGAACAATAGCCTCCTGGTCTATGTACAGGTTCCTCATGAGCACAATGAACTGTTCTGTAATTCCCATTCTTCTCAATGTTATCCATAATTTGTTATAATCCACACAATTGAATGCTTTTGCATAGTCAATAAAACACAAGTAAACATCGTTCTGGTATTCTTTGCTTTGAGCCAAGATCCATCTGACACCAACAAGGGTATCCCTCTTTGTAGTGGGTAAAATAGTGTCCTCCACACCAAATTATTTCCACTCAAAACCTCAGAATGTGACCTTATTTGGAAATAGAGTCGTTACACATGTAATTAAGTTGGGGTCATACTGAATTAGGGTGGGCCTTAAATCCAATGACTGGTGTCCCTATAAGAAGAGGAGAGGACACAGAGGCATACAGAGAAATGAAGGTCATGTGAAGATAGATACTAGGATTGGAGTGTGTTTCCAAAAGCCAAGGAACTCCTGGAGCCACCAGAAGCTGGAGGAGGCAAGGAAAGTAGTCTTCCTTTAGGTTCTGCACAAGTGCCACCATGATAACACCTTGATTTTGGACTTTCAGTCTCCATAACTGTGAGAGAGTACATTTCTGTTGTTTTAATCCACCCAGCATTTCGATGGCTTTGGAAGGAGAGGTCCTTGGGTGGTACAAATGGATTGCTCTTGACTGCTAACCTGAAGATTGGTGGTTTGACCCAGCAGTGCCATGAAAGAAAGGCCTGGAGATCTGTTTCTTGTAAAGATTATAGTCAAGAAAACCTGATTGGAGCACTCTGGAACATATAGAATTGGCATTGACTTAATGCAAATGGTTTTAGGTTTGGTTTTGGAGGACAAAGAGGGACAAATTCTGAATTGACTAAGGAAAACTAGAACTGACCAAAGTAAGTCATTTTTGCCATTAGGAGACATGAGGTCAAGACAGAGACTACATTTAGTTATAACAAAATAAAGAACCCTCTGTGTTGGGCCCACCTGAGTTTATGGCTTGAGAAATTTGAACTTGCTGTTAAATAGTATATTAACCAGGTTATTTAAAAAATTATCAGACTTTACTTCTTATGCACTTGAATTGAACACTAAGAGAAAGGTGTTATCCTTCTTGGCAGGATCTCATGTTAATAAACAGAGCTCCTATGAGGTTACTCACAAATATTTATAAATAATATTTTTTAAAAATCTAATGGACCCATTTATTCAAATGGAGGCAGTGATGGTTCAGTGGTAGAATTCTCACCTTTCATGCAGCAGACCTGGGTTCGAGTTCAGCCAATGCAACTCATGCACAGCTACTACCCATCATCCATGGAGGTTTGCGTGTTGCTATGATGCTGAACAGATTTTAGCAGGGCTTCCAGAATAAGTGAGACTAAGAAGAAAGGCCTGGTGATCTACTTCCAAAAAAATCAATCAAATCAAACAATGAAAACCCTATAGATTACAACAATGCAATATGCAACTGGCTGTGGGGATAGCACGAGGTTGGGAAATGTTTTGTTCTGTTGCGTATGGGGTCACCCTGAATCAGGGGCCAGCTCGACTGCAGCTAACACAATTTAATCAGACATTATTCATATTTTTGGATGAACACCTGCAAAGAAGCTTAATCAAGAACATCTTCCAAAAAGGGAGGAATCAACCTACCAAGGACACCCAGAGAAGAGATTTCCATTGGGCCTTTTCAGTCTTCTAGTTAATGCTAATGTCTTGTTGCTTGATCTCCAAGACAGATTCTCCTCCTTCACTACATTCTCAGTGGTTCCCAGAGAGTGCCACAGTCTCGGCTTCACAGGACTTTAGTCAACCTCTCCCCTTCCCAACATCTTTGGGGAAAGTTGGGTACCACTGGCCTGAAATAATGATAGGTGTACCTCCCAACAGGGAGTCTCAGTGGTGGTTCCCTTACTTGATTATTTTGACTCCTCATGCTCTCATTGAACTTCTTTCTGTAGCCATTTAAAAAACAAACAAACAAACAAACTATCTGTAAATGTCTTCATGGAGGTAACCAGGTGGTTCCCCCAGACTCTGGCCTGCGGACTCTTACTTCCAGTCACTTAATTAGGGTCAATTTCCTCTAGCTGATGGCTGTGAGACTCAGGCACATTATCACCTCTCCTAACCACAATTTTTCTCATGTATGTTGTTGTTAGGTGCTGTCAAGTCAGTTCCAACTCTTAGTGAAGCTATGTACAACAGAATAAAATGCTGCCTGGTCCAGTGCCATCCTCACAATCATTGCTATGTTTGAGTCCATTGTTATAGCCATTGTGTCAGTCCATCTTGTTGAAGATGTTCCTCTTTTCACTGAGCCTCTACTTTACCAAGCATGATAGCCTTCTTCAGGAACTGGTAATGTCCAAAGTAAATTAGACAAAGTCTCACTACTCTTGTTTCTAGGGAGCATTCTGGCTCTACTTCTTCCAAGACAGATTGTTCATTCTTCTGGAAGTTCATGGTATATTCAATATTCTTCACCAAGACCATAATTCAAAGCAATCAATTCTCCCCCTTCCTTCTTTACTAATCATGCAGCTTTCTTACACATATAAGCCTTGGGTCCGGTGCACCTCAGTCCTCAAAGTGACATATTTGCTCTTCAACACTTTAAAGAGGTCTTTTGCAGCAGATTAGCCCAATGCAATACATTGTTTGATTTCTTGCCTGCTGCTTCCATGCCAATTGATTATGGATCCAAGTAAAATGAAATTCTTGACAATTTTAATCTTTTCTCCATTTATCATGATATTGCTTATTGGTCCAGTTGTGAGGATTTTTGTTTTCTTTCTATTAAGGTATAATCCATACTGAAGGCTGTAGTCTCTGATCTGCATCAGTATGTGCTTCAAGTCTTCTTCATTTTCTGCAAACAAGATTGTGTTTTCTGTGTAACACAGGCTGTTAAAGGATCTTCCTTCAATCCTGATGCCATGTTCTTCTTCATTTAGTTGAATTTCACAGATTATTTGCTCAGCACCACATTGGATAAGTATGGTGAAAAGACACATGTATAAAAGTGGGATACTCATACTTTTCTCATGGAAATGTTGTAGGGATTAACATTAATCTTCACATCTTACACACCGTGGGGGCTCTTGGCATTTCTTTCCCTTCTTGATGACTCCTCTAGAGTGGAGAAAAATGCATGAGAAAGTGTCCCCCATCTCCAAGACCTATACACTGGAATCATTGACTAGCATTTGTTGAAGTTCTGCTATAATTAGTGCTATTTGTTTAAGCCATCTGTAAAATGATGTATTCATACTTAAAAACCAGTTTCCATCAAGTCAACTCCAACTCATGGTGATTCTATGTGTGTCAGAGTAGAACTGTGCTTCATAAACTCTCCTGTGGCTGATTTTTTGGAAGTAGATCACCAGTTCTTTCTTCCAAGGCCCCTCTGGGTGGACTCAAACCTCTGACCTCTAGATTAGCAGCTGAGCATGTTAACCACTGGCACCACCCAGACACTATGTGTTCATATATGGCTCTTCATTTTTAAGAAGCCACTGGATATTTGACTTCTCTTTAGTAGGAGTACTGGGAACACTTGATTTTTCTCAAACAGAAAACTGATTTTTTTCAGTTAAAGAACTGTGGCCAAGCTATAGGAAATCTAATTGACATACAAGAGCCCATTGTTTCTATGGTAAGTATTGAATTCTGTTAGATAAAGATCAGAGAAATGCTGCTAATATCCCAGTGGATGTAAAAATAGTTGGGGTAGCATGGTTTCATTATCTAGAGGAAGAGTTAGAAGACTTTAAAAAAAATCTAGCTAAGGACTATTCAAAGTTAATCACGGTCTATTTAAATAAACAGCAACTAAATATACTCGGAAGGAAGGTTGGGTAATCTACTTCCGTAGTGATACTGCCTCAGAAACCCAAGGAGGGGTCGCTATGAGTCGGGTCTGACTTGACCACACATAACAACAACAACAAATATACTGGACTTATACAAAGAAAGGAAAATAGAAAGCATTTCTTATATTGGCTATTAAAGTAAAGGACACAACATAGAACTTTATTTAAAAAATATACAGTAAAAAATAAAATGTTATACTATAAAATTTTAATTATCTGGAGCCCTTCAGAGATGAGCTGATAGCTCACTTTTCTATATAGCTCAGGATTTATATCTTCAAGCAATGATTTTTAAGACTTGAAATGGAAATCTCTCTAGAATAGACCATACTCTTCTGTCCATTCTTAGAATATACGGAATGTAATTTAGCCTTCTCTTCCTAACTTTGGGTCTTAACTAATTCATATTAATATCAACTATTATGCCAAAAAAAAGAACTCCGGTGGCACAGTGTATACGGTATTTGACTGTTAACCAGAAGGCTGGTGATTCAAACCCACCAGCCACTCCATGGAAGGAAGATGGGGCAATCTACTTTTGTAAAGATTTACAGCCTTGGAAACTCAATGGGGTTGCTATGAGTCAGAATTGACTTGATGGCAGTGGGTTTGGTTTTGGTATTATACCAAAAACCAAAGCCAGTGCCTTTGAATCCACTCCAACTCATGGAAACCCCCTATGTTTCAGAAGAGAACTGTGCTCCATAGAGTTTTCAAGGCTGTGACCTTTTGGAAGCAGATCTCCAGACCTTCCCACCAAGATGCCAGTGGGTGGGTTCAAACTGCCAACCCTTTGGTTAGTAGTCAAGCACTTAACCATTTGTGTCACCGAAAGATTCCTAACTATTACACAGCCCTCTGTTAATACAATGATGACCTCAAAATCAGAGTAGGTACATAGGCTGTTTGCCTGTTTATTAGTTCCCAATAGCTATGTGTTTATTTCTCTCTTCTCTCACTGTCTGGCTGTCACTTTTCCCTTTCTTCCTCCTTAACTCCTTTGTAATTTGGAAAGTAAAGTCTAAGTTCATTAAAGCTATTTGTAAACTAAGAGTAAATTGATTCTGAATGAACATCTGCAGGTTTTAAAGGAAGGGATATAAGCCTTAATGACTGGACTTTATGTATTTTATTTATTCAGAGACTTTTTTCATTTATGTTTTACTCTGCTGTTTCCTGACTATACTTTGTTATCAAATGATAGCAGTGTATGTGAAAGCTTTTCATAAACTATAAAAACAAAGAAACCAAACTCACTGCTGTGGAATTGAATCAGACTCATAGTGACCCCTCCTTGGGGTTCTGAGGTAGTATCACTATGGAAGTAGATGGCCCAATCTTCCTTTTGAGGACTGGCTGGTGGATTTGAACCACCAGCCTTCTGGTTAGCAGTCAAATGCCTTAAGTACTACACCACCAAAGCTCTTATAAAGTGCTATACAAATATAAAATAGGGTTAGTACCTATAGGGACTTTTGTATAACCTGCATTTTCAGCCAGCTCTCCTAGTCTCTGAACAGATTATACTTGTATACACACTGGTTCCCATTACTATGTGCCTGGAATAATAGAGTGAGGCTATTCATACTTTTCTCTTGGAGATACTGTAGGGTTTAATATAAATCTCACCACCTGCCACATAATGGTGGCTCCTTGGTGTTTCTTTCCTTTCTTGATGTCTCTTCTGGAGTAGAGAAGAATGCATGAAAGATGTAAAACCAGTAGCTTAGGAAAAAAAGTATACCTAAATGGCAGGTTTTACATTGAAGAGACATTGTTGGCTAAAGATTAACTTTTGCAACAAGTCCAGTGTGGCTTGCTTGCCACTGGACTTGCCAGTGGGTCCTGGTGTGCTCCAAGCAGAGCTCCAAGGTCTCCTCAGAGTCCCATGGGGCCAGGGGTGTCTGGAGCCCTCAGGACAGCCTCTTTTTGCTGTAAGCAGCCTTAGAGGTCTATCCCAGCTTGCTGTACAAGTATTACCATTTTCTATATTTGTTATAGTGTGAAAAATGCTGAGAAGCATGGATGTAAGGTGGTTATGCTGGATTGCAAGAAGAAAATTTTAGGGGTATGAGTGACTTAGTTGGTGTTGTTTGTTGCCATTAAGTCAGCCCCAACTCATGCCAAGCCTGTGTACTATAGAATGAAACGCTGCCTGGTCCTGTGCCATCCCCTGTTCATCCCCTGCCGATTATGTTATGATCCAGATGGGTGGTGGTTGTGCTTGATGTGCATTGCCGGGAATTGAACCTGGATGTCCTATAGTGAAGGTAAGAATTCTACCACTGAACCACCAATATCCCCAGATGGCTTAGTAGTCCCTGCTTATGCATCCTCTGACCTGCTTTTTCCTGGTGCACTTCACTGAGGACACAGTTTCATTCTAGTTAAAGTAAACAGGAACATCTGTAAGACAGTGTGGTCTGAGGAGTTTACTCTCACGGAGTCAGTGACCCACCCCTGTGTGAAACAACTAAGCTGGTCTGATTATGTGGGGATTTTTTAATTGAATTAATTAATTCAGCATGTATATATGGGGCACAGACACTGTAATAAACTCTGGAGACACAAAGATGAATAACACAGGATCTCTATCCCAAGGAATTTGAAAGGGAGATGGACATGTATACAAATAACTGCAATATAATGTGATGAAGGAAAGTGCCACACAATTCTGACCATAATATAGGGACATCTGCCCTACCTTTTATTTCTCCACCCAAACAGGAGAGGAACATAGCATGGCAACAAGATTCTGAACACCACTAAACACCTCATGACATATTGCTGAGTTCCTGTGTCACGGTTCTGTGTGGTTTAGCAGCTTATTACACGATCAAAGAATCATGGTCTCATTAAGTTGCTCATTCTGCTTATCTCTGAGTCTCAGGAGACCCCTACAATGTCTGACCCATTTTACCACAGAACAGGAGATCAGGGTTGAGGTGGGTTCTTAGCAAGCCACAGTTACAAACAGGAAGCCAGACTGAAAACAGGGCACAACAGAGAGGTTTTCTTCAGAGCTAAACCTGGAAGGTGGACTTGTTTTCTGCTTTTCCTTCCACCGAAACAGTGGTGATTGAAAATTTTCCATTCCGAATTAGTTAAGATTTTTGTTGAGAAATGTCTGGAATGGAACAGATAGACCCAAGCAGGTTTTAATTTTATCTTTTTTTTTTAAGTCAGCCATTATGATAATTTTTGACCTAAGAGAATGGAAGGAAACCAAGCAAGTAAACAAAGCCATGTCTAGTGATGGCATGGTAAGTCCTTCGTTTTGAAAATCCAATAATATTTTGAGCTTCAAAAAGAACCGTGTTTAGTCACAATGTGAAGGTTGTGGCTTTCCTCTCAACAAAATGGTTTGAGATTTAGTTCAGGTAAAATTTAAGAGGGCTTTGTTCTCTGAATACCTAAAATCTTTCGAGTCAATCTGGGTTTACCTCTTCTACCCAAAAATGTCAACAACTAATGTTAATTGAGCATTTGCCAGGGACAGTGCCAAGTATTTACATGGATTACCTCTTCTTAGTCTAAAACCAAGATATTATTGATGAGTCAAATTATATATTACTTTAGACTTTCTCACAAGCGTATTTTGTTGCCTGATAAAAGATTCAAGAGATATAAAAAGAAGAAAAATAGGCCCTCTTTTAATGCAGTAAGTAGGCATCACTGCTGTCTGCTGATTATCTAAAGCTCACCATCGCTTTAAGAACATGTTCATTACTCCTTCCAGGCCAGGCAGATTTAGAGTCCACATGCTCTGAGGACAGAGCTGTGTTTCTTAGTCAGGATTCACTACAGATACAGAACAAGTGAGATATATCTATGTATAGAGATAGAGTTTTACTTCAAGAGATTTATTCACAGGACTGTGGGGGCTGGTAAGTCCAAAATCCATAGGTCAGACAACAGGCCAGAGACTCCTGTAGACGTGTATCCCATGATCCATAGTTCAGATCATGATAAGAGTGAAGAGTAAGAGCAATCTGGCAAAATGTCTAAAGGCAGAACACACCATAGGGAAACTCTCTCTCTTTTTTTTTTTTGTTCTTAAAGTGTTCAACTTATTGATTGAGGCCCACTCTCCTAAATCTACTTTACTTGAGGCCAACTGACTTAATCATGTGTAATTGTCAGCAACTAGACTAGTGCTTGACCAAACAACAGGAACCAAACCCTAGCCCAGCTGACACATAAAATTAACCATCACACTTGTGTTGATTATAAATTCAGATTCTACTTTGTACTTTATAGAACCCAATCAGTGAACTTAGGTCTCCCATGTTTGAGGCAAATGTTAAATTGGCTGAGAGATAAAAACTTTTAGAACAAAGTACACTTTTGTGGTTTTGCCCAGAGAGGTTCACATTGGTGCCTCGTATATCTGAAATAGAGACACTCCTGGACTAATGAATATTCCATCCACTCAAGCAACTCAAAGGCCTGAACTTCCTCTCCAAGGCAGCCAGCTCACCAAGCTTTGGTCACATTGGCTTCCTTTCTGTCCTTTAAACATACTAAATCCTTTCTTGCACCAGGGTCCTTGCACCTGCTGTGCCCTCTGCCTGGAAGGCACCCAGACGTTAGCTCTTTTTGAGCCTAATTCTTCTCAGTCTTCATCCTAGGAGGCTGGTGAGTCAGTGGTTAAAGTATTAGGCTGTTAACCTAAAGGTCAGCGGTTCAAACCTCCCATACACTTCATGGGAGAAAGTTTTGATAATTTGCTTCCATAAAGATTTACAGTCTTGGAAATTCTATGGGAGCCACTTACTCTGCCCAATAGGGTTGTTATGAGTTACAGTCAACTCGATGGCTGGGGGTTTTTATTCTCATTCTTCAAGTATCTGCTCAAAATTCAAGATATAGTTCCTTATCACCTTAACTAAAGTAGGTCTCTCCAAATTGCCTATTACCAAATTATCTTAAGTTACCTATTATATTTGTTTCCACGTGAGCGTTTATTCCAATTTGTAATTGTTTACTCATCTATAGTCTGACTCTCTTCTCTGCTATGTAAGATTCACAACAGCAGGTCTGTGTCCCTCTTGTTCACTACTGAAACCCCACTGCCCAGTACAATGTCTGGCACCTAGTAGTTGCTCAATGAACATTTATTGAGTGAATGAATGAATTAATAAATGAAGTATAAGTGAATAATATTGAACTTAGCTATATTAGTAAAATGAAATGTTATTGTTGTTGTTGTTATGTGTTGTCAAGTTGGACCCGACTCATAGTGACCCCTCATTGGGTTTCCAAGGCAGTATCATTATGGAAGTAGATTGCCCAACCTTCTTTCTCAGGAGTGGCTGGTGGGTTTGAACTGCCAGCCTTCTGGCTAGTAGTCAAGTGCCTTAGGCACTACGCTACCAGAGTCCTCCAGTAAAATGAAATATGAGATAATATATAAACCTTACTACATTTATATTGAGGTTCCTGGGCAGTACAAACAGTTAATGTACTTGGCTGCTGACTCAAAGGTTAGCAGATGTATCTCAGAAGAAAGGTCTGGCCATCTACTTCCCAAAAATCAGCCACTGTAAACCCTACGGAGCACAGTTCTACTCAGACACTCATGGAGTCAACATGAGCTAAGATCAATTTGATGGCAATTGGTAGTACATTTATATTGATGTTTCTCTGAAAAATGTGCCCCATGTGAATGCAAACTGTGCTGGGCTGGAGACTACATGTAAGGGTAAAAATGTACCGGGGTGTAAAAAACACAAATGGTAAACAAAGATATTAAATTTGCCTCTGAAGAAGGATAAGAAAAGTCTGCATGCCTTGAAAAATCTTTAGGTCTGAAATATTTCATCTACCAAAATCTTGTCACTCATCACTTTTTCCCACTCTTATGACTGCTCCTGAGAAAATAGAAATGTCCACCCACATTCCCAGTTGCCTCATGTTCCCTATAAAAATTGGAGGAGAGGAAACAGAGGAGAATGGTTATGGGAAGAAGGTTTAAAAAGCTTCCTTTTATAAGGCATGGGATTTTGAATCTATGGAAATCAGCAGCTGACACTGTAAGCTGTTGGGCACCAGAAAATGAAGCCACAAAATACAATGCTAATTTGATGAATAGAACCAAAAAAAGAAAAACAAAACTCAACTGCTGTCGAGTCGGATCCGACTCATAGGGACCCCTCATTGGGTTTCCGAGGTGGTATCACTATGGAAGTAGATTACCCAACCATCCTTCCAAGGAGTGGCTGGTGGATTTGAACCACCACACTTCTGGTTAGCAGTCAAATACTTTAGGCACTATACCACCAGAGCTCCCATTTGATGAATAGAGGAGGGAGGATATTTGTTAGGAGCAGCCTAGAGTTGCTTGGAAGTTACAAGAGATTGCCAGGTAATAAGCCTCAGTCCACAGAAGGAGAGAAGATTAAAGGAGTGTGAAAAACAAAAACAAATAATAATCTTGGTCCTGAATCCTAGTCCCCAGAGACTATGAGGCTAAGATGGAGGTCAAGTCCCAGAGGGAAGAGATGGGACTGCAGTTTGGGGAAAGTCCTGGGCTCTGCTGCTTCTGATCCCATATATAGTAAGCAAACCAATTATTGTAGAGTCAATTCTGGCTCATGAAGACCCCACATGTGTCAGAGCAGAACTATGCTGTGTAGGGTTTTCAGGGGATGATTTTTCAAAGGTAGATCACCAGACCTTTCTTCTGAGATGCCTCTGGGTGAACTCAAACCTCCAACCTTTTGATTAGCCACTGAGGTGGTGTGAAGTGGGTTTGGAGCCAGCAGCCAGAGAAGGGAACCAGGAAGAGAGATAGGTGGTGCATGGTGGATTCAGAATGGCTGAGGGATACCACCAGGAAGTGAATAGAGTGGTTTGGAACAACTAAAGGAGATGAACTTGTCAGTCAGTTTGTCATGCTGTGGTGGCTTGCATGTTGCTCTGAGGCTGGAGGATATGCTACTGGTATTCAAATGCCAGCAGGGTTACCCATGGTGGACAGGTTTCAGTGGACCTTCCAGGCTAAGACAGACTTGGAAGGAAGAGGCCCATCCACTTCTCAAAGAATTGGCCAGTAAAAACTTTATGAATAGCAGTGAATATGTAATTCTGACATATTATGGATGTCTGACATATTATTGAAAAACTTTATGAATATCCCTGAAACACTGTCCAATATAGTGTTGAAAGACGAGCCCCTCAGATAGGAAGGCACTCAAAATACAACTGGGGAAGAGCTGCCTCATGCGAGTAGAGACAACCTTAATGATATGGATAGAGTAGAGATTTTGGGACCTCCATTTGCTGATGTGCAATGACTCAAGATGAGAAGAAACACCTGCAAACATCCATTAATTATCAGAACATGGGATGTATGAAATATGAATCTAGGAAAATTAAAAGTTGTCAAAAATGAAATGGAATGCAAAGAGATTGTTATCTTAGGCACTAATGAGTTAAAATGGACTGGTTTTGGACATTTTTAATCAGACAAGAATACGATCTACTATGCCAGGAATGACAAACTGAAGAGGAATGGTGTGGCATTCATCATCACAAAGAATGTATCAAGATCTATGCTGAAGCACAATGCTGTCAGTGATAGTATAATATCCATACACCAACAAGGAAGACCAGTTAATACTACTATTATTCAAATTTACACACCAACCACCAAAAGCAAAGATGAGGAAATTGAAGATTTTTACCAACTTCTGCAGTCTGAAATTGACCAAACATGCAATCAAGATGTTGTATCATCAGTGATTAGAATGCAAAAGTTGGAAATAAAGAAGAATAACTGGTAGTTGGAAAATATGGCCTTGGTGATAGAAACAATGCTGGAGATCACATGATAGAATTTTACAAGACAACAACTTATTCATTGCAAATACATTTTTTCAACAACAAAAATGGTGGCTATTCACATGGACTTTGCCAGATGAAGTACACAGGAATCAGATTGACTACATCTGTGGTAAGAGGTGATTGAAAATCTCAATATCTTCAGCCAAAACAAGGCCGGGAGCTGATCGTGGAACAGACCATCAACTGCTCATATGCAAGTTCAAGTTGAAGCTGAAGAGAGGAGCCAAAATATGACCTTGATTATATCCCTCCTGAATTTAGAGACCATGTAAGGAATAGATTTGATGGATTGAGCACCAGTGAATGAAAACCAGAGGAATCATGGGATGATATCAAGAATGTCATCCATGAGGTCATTAAAAAGACAGGTCATTAAAAAGCAAGAGGTCATTAAAAAGACAGGAAAGGAAGAAAAGTCCAAAATGGATGTCAGAAGAGACTCTGAAACTTGCCCTTGAATGGAGAGTAGCTAAAGCAAATGGAAGAAATGACAAGATAAAAGATCTGAACAGAAGATTTCAAAGAGCAGTTCAAGAAGACAAAATCAATTATTATAATGAAATGTGCAAAGACATAGAGTTAGAAAACCAAAAGGGAAGAACACACTTGGCAATTCTCAAGCTGAAAGAACTGAAGAAAAAAATTAAGCCTAGAGTTGCAATATTGAAAGATTCTATGGGCAAAATATTGAATGATGCAGGAAACATCAAAAGAAGATGGAAGGAGTACACAGAGTCACTGTTCCAAAAAGAAAAGGTTGATGTTCATCCACTTCAGGAGGTGGCATATGATCAAGAACCAATGGTGTTGAGGGAGGGAGTCGAAGCTATACTGAAGGAAATGGTGAAAAAGAGGGCTCCAGGAATTGATGGGATATTCATTGAGATGTTTCAACAAATGGATGCTGCACTGGAGGCAGTCACTCAGCTATGCCAAGAGACTTGGAAGACAGCCATCTGGCCAACTGATTGGAAGAGATCCATAATGCACCCGTTCCAAGGAAAGGTGATCCCACAGAATGTGGAAATTATCAAACAATATCATTAATATCACATACAAGTAAAATCTTACTGAAGCTAATTCAAAAATGGTTGTAGCAGCAGTGTATTGACAGATACCTTCCAGAAATGCAAGCTGGATTCAGAAGAGGACATGGAAAGGGATATCATAGCTGATGTCAGATGGATCTTGGCCTAAAGCAAATACCAGAAAGATGTCTACTTCAGTTTTATTAACTATGCAAAAGCATTCAATTGTGTGGATCAAAACAAATTACGGATAACATTGAGAATAATGGGAATTCCAGAACATGTAATTTTACTCATGAGGAATTGTACTCTATTGTACATGGACAAGGAGGCTGTCATTCAAACAGAACAAGGGGATACTGCATGGTTGAAAATCAGGAAGGGAGTGCATCAGGGTTATATCCTTTCATCATACTTATTCAACCTGTATACTGAGCAAATAATCTGAGAAGATGGATTATATGAAGAAGAATGTGGCATCAGGATTGGAGGAAGAATCATTAACAATCTGCAATATACAGATGATACAACTTTGCTTGCTGAAAGTGAGGATGACTTGAAGCACTTACTGATGAAGTTTGAAGACTACAGTCTGCAATGTGGATTACACCTCAATATGAAGAAAACAAAAATCCTCACAACCAGGCCAATAAGCAACTTCACAATAAATGGAGAAAAGTTTGAAGTTGTCAAAGATTTCATATTAATTGGTTCTAAAATCAACACCAATGGGAACAGCAGTCAAGACATCAGATGATGTATTGCACTGGGCAAATCTGCTGCAAAAGACCTCTTTCAAGTGCTGAAGAGCAAAGACGTCTCCTTGAAGACTAAGGTGCACCTAACCTAAGCCTTGGTATTCTCAGTTGCCTCATATGCATGTGAGAGCTGGACAATGAATAAGGAAGACTGAAGAAGAGTTGATGCTTTTGAATTGTGGTGTTGGTGAAGAATGCAGAAAATACCATGGACTGTTAAAAGAACTAACAAATCTGTCCTGGAAGAAGTGCAGCCAGAATGCTCCTTGGAAGCAAGAATGGCCAGACTTTGTCTCAATTATTTTGATCATGTTGTCAGAAGGAACCATTCCCTGGAGAATGATATCATGCTTGGTAAAGTGGAGGGTCAACGAAAAAGAGGGAGGCCCTCAATGAGATGGATTGACACAGTGGCTGCAATGATGGGCTCAGACATAGCAGAGATCATGGGGCTGGCACCAGACTGGGCAGTGTTTTGTTCTGTTGTGCCTAGGGTCACTGTGAGTTGGAGCTGACTCGACAGCATCTAACAACAACATCAACAACACTGAGGGTGTAAACTATTTGTATCACCCAGTGACTAATAAACTATTGTTGTTGTTGTTGTTGTTATATACTGCCGAGTTGGACTCAACTCATAGCAAACCCTTCTTGGGTTTCCGAGGCAGTATCACTATGCAAGTAGGTTGCCCAACCTTCCTTCTGGAACTATCCAAATCTTAAAGGTAGATAGGAAAATGACTACACCCCAGATTTTAAAGTGGCCATTACTGTGTAGGGAGAAAGATATTGGTGTGATTCCTGGTCCTTCTGTCAGCAGAAGAATAAGCTGGCAGCTAATTCCTTGCCATTGAGCTCCCTTGGGGTCTTGGGAAGCATGTTGTTGGATGGCAGTCTTACAAACATAACCTCTACAGAGCTGCCCATCTCCTTTAATATATTCCAAGCACTATTTGAGAATTGCAAAGTCCTGTAGAGATTCAGAGAGGGAAAGACTTCTGTAGACCAGGAAGACTTGAGGAATGAGCTACCTGCAAGGAATAAGTAAGCCTAACTGGGTTGAGAAAGAAAGGTATTCTAGGAGATGAGAGGACGAGAACAAAGGTGTAGAAGAAGGAGTAGAGACAGTTGTAAAAAAAAAAAAACTGATGTGGAGACTAGATACATTTCATTTAGAGGAGAGGAAAAAGTTAGCAAGTCATTGAGGGCTCACAGAGGAAAGCAGAGTTCTCACCAGAGGAAAGAGTGTAAAAGGTGGAAGCTGATGACAAAGGAGACACACTTGACAAATACCGTTTTTGTGAAAGACTGATAAGCTTTACCTACACCTGAATGAGGTATTCATATACTTACCAACAAATACCTGTTGACAGCCCATGATGTTGCCAGGTATCATCATCCTAGCACTAGGAACAAACCAGGGGTGACCATAAATAAGAAGTCCCAGGGTGGTGCAAATTGTTTGCACTTGACTCCTAACCTGAAGGTTGGAGATTCAAATCTACCAAGCAGCATCACGAAAGAAAGGCCTGGCAATCTATTTCCATAAAATTACAGCCAAGAAAACCCTAAAGAGCAATTCCACTCTGTAATAAATGGGATTGCTATGACCAGGAATCAACTCAATGGCAATGGTTTCATTTTACTTTTTACTACAGAAAAAAAATCCTCACAACTAGACCAAGAAGCAACATCATGATAAATGGAGAAAAGACTGAAGTTGTCAAGGATTTCATTTTACTTGGATCCACCATCAATGCCCATAGAAATGGCAGTCAAGAAATCAAATCACATATTGCATTGGGCAAATCTGCCACAAAAGATCTCTTTCAAGTGCTCAAGAGTGAAGATGTCACTTTGAGGACTGAGGTGCACCTGACCAAAGCCATATATTTTCAACCACCTCATATGCATGCAAAAGCTAGACAACGAATAAGGAATACCACAGAAGAACTGATACCTTTGAACTATAATGTTGGCAAAGAATATTGAATATGCTATGGACTGCCAAAAGAATGAAGAAATCTACCTTGGAAGTACAGCCAGAATTTTCCTTAGAAGTGATGATGGCAAAGCTTCATCTAATGTACTTTGGACATGTTATCAGGAGGGACTAGTCCCTAGAGAAGGGCATCATCTGGGTAAAGTAGGGGTCAGCAAAAAAGAAGACTACACTTAATGAGATAGATTGACACAGTGACTCCAACAACGAGCTCAGACATAGCAACAATTGTGAGGATGGTCCAGGAATGGGCAGTGTTTCATTCTGTTGTACATAGGGTTGCTGTCAGTTGGTATCAACTCAATGGTACCTAACCTTGAACATAGATAAAAGCAAACAAAAATCCTTTCTTTCATGGAGTTTACATGGGAAATAGAAAGCAAACAACAAAATAAGTACAAAACCAAAACCAAACCCACTGCCATACAGTTGATTCTGATTCATAGTGACCAACATTGAGTTTCCAAGGCTATAAATCAGTAAGGAAGTAGATTGCCTTGTCTTCCTTCCATGGAGCAGCTGGTGGCTTTGAACCACTGACCTTCTAGTTAGCAGCCAAATGTCTTACCCACCATGCCACCAGCACTCCTTAAAAAGTAAGTCAGAAGGTGGTAAACACTATACAGAGAATAAATTCATATCAGAGAGTGAGGGGTAAGGTGATGGGAAAGGACAGTAGTATGGGAACCCTTTTGTCTTGCACCTACAAAATCAAATAGCTCTACTTTCCAAGGTTTCACTCAATCACTCATTTATTAATTCATTTATTAATTCTCTTTACTCATGCTTTTTTTTTTTTTTTGCCAGGTATTGTTCTAGGGACTGGAACAGAACTACAAACCACACAAGCAAAACTATACCTCAGGGAGCTTATGGTCTAGTAAACAAATAACAGATAAATTAATAATGTAATTGTAAGTAATGATTTATAATGATGGAGAAAAATAACAATCATGATATCCTTCTCCAGGAAATGGTCCCTCCTGACAACATGACCAAAGTAGGTAAGATAAAGTCTGGCCATTCTTGCTTCCAAGGAGCATTCCAGCTGCCCTTCATCCAGGATAGATCTGTTAGTCCTTTTAGCACTCTATGGTAGTTAACTTTGTGTGTCAACTTGGCTGGGCTGGTTGAGTGGCTGGGCAGGTGGATGTAGTATTCCCTATGATGATACTGGTAATGAACTACATGGTGGAATCTACTGTGAGCAGCTGAGTAGCTGCCTTAGGGATATGGTCTGCTTCCTGTATATAGGGAGAAGCTTTGGGGGATGGTCTCTAGTTTATGGCATGCTTGAACCCTGCATGTAGCTGTGTTGTTGTTCAGCAGCCTGCCATGCTCTGCCAACCTTGGGACTTTCAATGGACTTGAATTAGCCTACTGTGTGGTTTGGTAACATCAGGACTCTGTCATTTTATTTGTCAACCTTGGGTTTGCTAACCTCAGCAGCCAGTAGGTGCCTGAGTGAAGAGATGCCTCTAGCTTAATTGGGCCAGGAGCAAGAGGCAGAGCTGAAGCCCAAGGTCAAGGGGCTTACACACAACCCCTAGAGCCTGGCACTTTGAACTCGGATTTAATGTCTCCAAACTGTAAGAGAATAAATTCCTGTTTGTTCAGCCATCCCATTTGACATATATTCTTGTAAGAGCAGCACTACGTAACCAAAACACAGTCCATGGTACTCTGAGCATTCTTCTCCAACATCACAACTCAAAAGCGTCAACTCTTCTTCAGTCTTCCTTATTGATTGTCCAGCTCTCACATGCATAATAGGTGATTGAAAATACCATGGCTTGGGTTAGGTACACCTTAGTCTTCAAGGAGACATCTTTGTTCTTCAGCACTTGAAAGGGGTCTTTTGCAGCAGATTTGCCCAATGCAGTACATCATCTGATGTCTTGACTGCTGCTTGCATTGGTGTTGATTGTAGAAGCAAGTAATATGAAGTCCTTGAAAACTTCAGTCTTTTCTCTATCCATCATGAAGCTGCTTATCAGACCAGTTGTGATGATTTTTGTTTTCTTTATATTGAGGTGTAATCCATACTGCAGACTGGAGTCTTTAATCTTCATCAGTAAGTGCTTCATGTCATCCTCACTTTCAGCAAGCAAAGTTGTGTCATCTGCATATCACAGGTTGTTAATGAGTCTTTCTCCAATCCTGATGCCATGTTCCTCTTCATACAGTCAGCTTCTCAGGTTATCTGCTCAGCATACAAATTGAATAAGTATAGTGAAAGGATACAGTCCTGATGCACTCCCTTCCTGATTTTCAACCATGCAGTATTCCCTTGTTCTGTTCAAACAACAGCTTCCTGATCTATATACAGGTTTCTCACAAATACAAGCAAATGTTCTGGAATTCCCATTCTTCTCAATGGTATCCATAATTTGTTATGACCTACAAAATTGAATGCTTTAGCATAGTCAATAAAACATGAGTAAACATCTTTCTGGTATTCTTTGCTTTGAGCCAAGATCCATCTGTCATCAGCAACTATATCCCTCATACCATGTCCCCTTCTGAATCCAGCTTGCATTTCTGGAAGGTCTCTGTCAATATACTGCTGCAACCATTTTTTAATTATCTTCAGTAAGATTTTACTTGCATGAGATATTAATGATATTGCTGGATAATTTCCACATTGTGTGGGATCGCCTTTCTTTGGAATGGGTACAAATATGGATTTCTTCCAGTCAGTTGGCCAGGTAGTTGTCTTCCAAATCTCTTGGCATAGCCGCATGAATGCCTCCAGAGTGGCATCCATTTGTTGAAACATTTCAGTGGGTATTCTGTCAATTCCTGGAGCCTTGTTTTTCACCAATTCTTCTGGTGCAGCCTCACCTTCTTCCATCAATACCATTGATTCTTGATCATATGCCACCTCCTGAAATGGGTGAATATTGACAAATTATTTTTGGTGCAGTGACTCTGTATATTCCTTTCATCTTCTTTTGATGTTTCCTGCATCATTCAATATTTTGCCCAAAGAATCTTTCAATATTGCAATTCAAGGCTTAAATTTTTTCTTCAGTTCTTTCAGCTTGAGAAATGTCAACAATTTCTGATCTTTTGGTTTTCTAACTCCAGGTCTTTGCACATTTCATTATAATAATTGGCATTTTCTTCTGGAGCTGCTCTTTGAAATCTTCTGTTCAGTTCTTTTATCTTGTCATTTCCACCATTTGCTTCAGCTACTCTGTTCAATGGCAAGTTTCAGTTCTCTTCTGACATCTATTTTGGTCTGTTCTTCCTTTCTTGTCTTTTCAATGACCTCTTGTTTTCTTCATGGATGATGTTCTTGATTTCATCCTACAATTACTCTGGTTTTCAGTCACTGGTGTTCAATGCATCAAATGTATAATTTAGATGGTCCCTAAATTCAGAATGGTTACTATCAAGATCATATCTTGGCTCTTGTGAACTTGTTTTAATTGTCTTCAGCTTCAACTTGAACTTGCATATGAGCAGTTGATGGTCTGTTCCACAATCAGCTTCTGGCCAAGTTTTGGCTGAAGATATTGAACTTCTCCATGGCCTTTTGCTACAAATATAGTCAATCTGATTCCTGTGTATTCCACCTAGTGAAGTCCATGTGTATAGCTGCCTTTTATGTTGTTGAAAAAGGGTAATTGCAAAGAGTAAGTCATTGGTCTTGCAAAATTGTACCATGTAATCTCCAGCATTACTTCTATCACCAAGGCCATATTTTCTAACTACCAGTGACTCTTCTTTGTTTCTAACTTTTACATTCCAGTCCCCAGTGATAATCAACACATCTTGATTGCATGTTTGGTCAATTTTGGATTGTAGAAGTTGGTAGAAATCTTCAATTTCCTCATCTTTGGCTTTGGTGGTTGGTACATAAATTTGAATAATAGTAATATTAACTGGTCTTCCTTGTAGGTTTATGGATATTATCCTATCAGTGACAGCATTGTACTTCAGGACAGATCTTGATACAGTCTTTGCAGCAATGAATGCTCCACCATTCCTCTTCAATTTGCCATTCCTGGCATAGTAGATCATATGTTTGATTCAAAATGGCCAAAACCAGTCCATTTCAGCTTACTAATGCCTAGGATCAATCTTTAAATGTTCCATTTCATTTTTTATAACTTCCAGTTTTCCTAGATTCATGCTTCATACATTCCACATTCCAATTATTAATGGATGTCTGTGGCTGTTTCTACTCATTTTGAGTCATGCCACATCAGCCAATGGATGTCCCAACAGCTTTACTCCATCCATATTATTAAGGTCGTCTCTACTCTGAGGAGTCAGACCTTCCCCAGTCCTATTTTGAGTGCCTTTTAATTTGATGGGCTCATCTTCTGGCACTATATTGGACAATGTTTCAGGGCTATTCATAAAGTTTTCTAGTAATATATCAGACAGCGTTTCACTGCTATTCACTGGCCAATTCTTTAAGAAGTAGGTGACCTCTTCCCTCTTCTGAGTCTGAGACAGACTCAGAAATGGTATGAGCCATGTGCTAATGGGAGAAAAACATTCAGAAGAAAGAAATTGTTGTTGTTGTTGTTATGTGCCATTGAGTCGGTCAGACCTGACTCATAGCAACCCCTCCTTGGGTTTCCAAGGTAGTATCACTACGGAAGTAGATTGCCCAACATTCCTTCTGAGGAGTGGCTGGTGGGTTTGAACCATCAGCTTTCTGGTTAGCAGTCAAGTGCCTTAGGCACTATGCTACCAGATGAGAGAAAAACAAAGGCAAATGTCCCTGGAGTGCTCTTCTCTCCTCACTTTTTTCTTTCCTCTCCTTTTGTCTCCTCTCCTCTCCTTCCAAGGAGCTCTGGTGGTGCAGTGCCTAAGGCATTTGACTGCTAACCAGAAGGTTGGCTATCCAAACCCACCAACCACTCCATGGAAGGAATACCGGGCAATCTACTTTTGTAAAGATTTACTGCCTCAGAAATCCAATGGGGGTCACTATGAGTTGGAATCAACTTGATGGAAGAAGGGGTTTTTTTTTTGGTCCTCTCTTTCCATCTTTTCTCCTCACCTTCCCTCTCCTCAACTTTCATCTCCTCTCCTCTTTTTTCATTTCTTCTCCTCTACATCAGATTTAAAGAACCTATATAAACCAAGGCATCATTCACTACAAGTCAGAATCATATCCAAGGCATCACTCACTACCCAAAAAAAAAAAAAAAAATCATTACAAGTCCATGATATCATGGATATCGTGGATAATAAAACTGAGGCCTAATTGGAAGACCTGCCTCTGTTTTCTCATCTGTAAAATAAAATTTTGGCTTATATGTTTTAATGTCTTGTTACATTTATCAACCCTATATTTCATGATGAAATAGGCACCAGATCTAATGCTCTTAAGCAGGGAAGAAAGGTAAGCATATGCCTCTTCCCTGGCCAGTTTCCCCTGCACATTTTGGTTCCCTTTTAATTCCATGGTTGCATACAGTAACTACCAGGGGAAATAATTCAGGTGTACTATCTCAAAGTCAGTGTCATAAAGTTAAAAACTTTGCTGATATACGTGGTGGTCAGTGAACATGTTTTAGACACTTGCATAATGCTCAGTATAAGGTACAGAAGTTCTGAAAACTGGAAGTTGGATATAAGCCATCTGAGGCCCTATTGTAGATTGAATTGTGCCCACAAAAAGACATGCTGAAGTCCTAACTCTTGTACTTATAAACTTAACGTTGTTTGGAAATAGTGTCATTGAAGATGTTATCAGTTAAATTAACATGACATCATATTGGAATAGGACAAGTTCTGATCTCATTTGAATGGTGTCCTTATAAAAGAGAGAAGAGACCCGGAGACAGTTAGAAGAAGGATGACCATGTGACTAGAGAGTAGATGCAAGTCAAAGAATGCCAAGGATTGCTGGCAGCCATCAGAAGCTAAGAGGACAGCATAGGACAGTTTCTCTCTCAAAGCCTTCAAAAGGAGTCAACATGGCCGACACCCTAATGTGGACTTCTGGACAACTTCAAAAGGACAAATATTATATGATCTCACTTATATGTAATACCTAGAAGAAGCAAATGCATGGAGATAAAAGTAGATTAGTGGTTACCAGAACCTGGGGAAGGATAGGATGGGGAGTACTGAGTTTTCATTTGAGGTGATGAAAAACTTTTGGAAAAAGGTAGTGCTGATGACTATGCAATGATGAATGTAATTAATGTCACTGAATTGTACAATTGAAAAAGGTTAAGATGGAAAAAAAATTGTTACATATATTTTACTAAGGGAGCTCTGACGGCTTAGTGCCTAAGGCACTTGACTGCTAACCAGAAGTTTGGCAGTTCAAACCCATCAGCCGCTCCGCAGGAGGAAGACTGGGCAATCTACTTCCATAGAGATACTGCCTCAGAAACCCAAGGAGGGGTCACTATGAGTTGGAAATGACTAGAAGGCACATAACAACAACAACAACAATATTTTGCTACAATTAATTTCTTTAAAAACAAATAAACTGCATTTCTGGAGGTAATTCCCAGGTATCAGTACTTCATGAAACTTCCCAGATGGTGCCAATGTATAGCAAAGGTTGAGAGCCACTGCCTAATGGCAAACCCAGTTGCAGTTGTTGAAAATAAAAATATAACAATTTAGAAGTGCTCCAGAAAACAAACAAACAAACAAACAAACAAAGGATTGATAATTTGCTACTTCTCCCTTTCCTGGCCACTCTAGAGCAGTTATTTTTCAAGATAAAACCTGGGTTAAGGATAAAATTTTAAATAGATTACTAAATGAGAAATAAAGTTCATGAATAATGTAAAAAGGGAAAATGCTGGGAGAACTAGGGCAGAAAGCATAGCCAAGAAAATATAATAAGAAGCGGGTCCCTTGGAGAAGGTCTGAATACAAATGGAGGAAGGACAGCTAATGCGTAAATCGTGTCTTCTTGAAACTTTAGGCAAAAAGTACCTCAGATGCTTGAGGGCTATCAGATCTTACAAATGATTGACAAACTTCAGCCACAGGCTGCCAGCACCTCCTGGGAAGACAGTCTCTGCCAGGTATGTGCAGGGTGTCCAGGATTGAGCAGGAAGCTCTAAAAGGTAGTAGAAATTCCGTAACATCAGCCTTCCCCTTGGCTCTGCTCACAGGAGCAGTGGTGAAAAATCCACTGGGCAATGGGGAAGACAGGGATCTTGTTCAGTTTGAAAAAGTTCTGGTGAGTTGGACATACTCCTTTTTTCTTCCTTCCTCTCCACTCCTCTACCCCTCCACTGAGAACTTCTGGTCCTCATAAAGATTTACCTATATGATATGCCTCCCTGTAGGCCCCAAACAATCAGAAACTTCACAGCTCAATCATTTGCTCTATCAAAGCAACTATCTGAAAGAACATAGCTGCTGGTCAAAGTGATAATGATTTCAAATCACCGTCACTTGGACTGTATCTGACATTAAGCTCAGTAATGGTTACCACCCAAACCTACAAAAAGAAAAACATCAGTGTCCATTGATTAAAAAACAATATATTGTTGAGAGGATTTCCTTCTCTGGATTTCCTTCCTTTAGACTATGGCCCCATTTTTTCAGATCCAGGAGACCATGGTCCCATCCTTTGAAACTGAGAAGTCCCTGCTTCCTGTACTCCTTCCAACAGTTCTGCTGATGTCCGAAAGCTATGGTCCTTTTCTTTTCTTGGAGAACAACAAATGTACCTTCTTTTGCCTCTTTCCTGACTGCAGGATTCCAACGCACAGACAGCATTCTTTCCTTTCTCTCTTTCTCTACCCCCTTTGTCTAAGCTGACGAGTTTTCTGCTATGGTGGTTGATTCAATCCATCAGTCACAGTCTTAATCTCTTTAACAAAAGATTGTGTAGCCACTTCCTTGGTCAAAGTTCTAAGACACTTGCCATTAGTTTGTACAATAGAAGTTCTGTTTTAATTTTGCACAGTTCATTTTTTTATTCTATCTCTTTCATCTTGTATTTTATTGTAAGCAGTAAGGAGAAATCCCGCGGCCCCTTTAAGATCTTGCTTAGAAATAGCCTCGGCCAGATATCCAAGTTTGTCACTTACAAATTCTACCTTCCATCAAACATTTGAACATAATTCAGACGAGTTCTTTGCCATGTATAAGAAGCATCACCCTTCCTCCACTGTCCAATCACATTGCATCATTTTCTTTTAAAAAACCACATTAAACATCCACATTTCTAACAACATTCTGTTGCTGACACCATATATATTCTCTAAGACAATAGTGGCTTTCTCTATAGCTCTCCTCACTTCCCGATGAACCCTCACAGAATTCCCTTTGATGTCCTTATTTCTACCAATAGTCTCTTCAAGGCCATCAGGGTTTTTACTATTGTTGTTGTTGTTATATGCTGTCGAGTTGGCCCGACTCATAGCGACCCCTCCTTGGGTTTCCAGGGCATTATCTCTACAGAAGTAGATTGCCCAACCTTCCTTCTGAGGAGTGGCTGGTGGGTTTGAACCACCAGCCTTCTGATTAGCAGTCAAGTGCCTTAGGCACTACGCTACCAGAGCTCCTTAGGCACCTTGAACTCTTCCAGCTTCCACTCATTACCCAGTTCCAAAACCACTTCCACATTTTAGGTATCTGTTAGAGCAGCAATCTTTCAGTACCAAATTCTATCTTAGCTATCTAGTACTGTTACAACAGAAATACCACAAGTGCGTGGCTTTGACAAACAGAAATTTATTTTCTCACAGTTTAAGAGGTTAGATATCTGAATTGAAGGCACTGGCTCTAGGGTAAGTCTTTCTCTCTGTTGGTTCTGGAGGAAGGCCCTTGTCTCTTCAGCTTTTGCTTTCTTGGAGATATCCATGTGTCTTAGAATCTATCTTACCCAAACCCAAAACCCACTGCCACAGAGTTGATTTCAACTTCTAGTGACACAATAAAATAGAGTAGAACTGCCCCGTAGGGTTTCCAAGGCTGTGAATCTTTAAGGAAGCAGACTGCCTCATCTTTCCTGCCGTGGAGCAGCTGCTGATGTGTTTGAACCCTCCACCTTTTGGTTAGCAGCTGAATGTGTTAACCACTATGCCACCAGACCTCCAGCATCTGCTTGCCAGCTTGCATTTAATCTCTTTTTATATCTCCAAAGGCATTGACTCCAGATAAGTTCCACACAGATTGTGCCTCATTAACATAGCAAAGAATGGTTAGTATTTACAACACTTTTGGGGAAGAGGGGCACATAATTCAATCCATAACAGTCACCATGAGTAGCCGCTGACTCTGACTCGATGGCAATTAACAACAATGACAACAGCAAAACATTTCTTTGCTTTATGATTTCAGGATCACACTTTCTCTCTCAGACACAGTCTGCTAAAGAGAGACCTCACTATGAGAGGTTTATTTGTTTGAAACGGCAATTCTTTATCATAGATTAATTATGCTTGAAAGCTGATAAGGACATGAAATTGCCACATTTTCAGGAACAATTGTAAGACTAGATCCTGAGATGACCTCTATGAAAGCCCTGGCCAGAGAATTTGGTGATATTTGGATAATTTCAGTTCTCAGGTACAGGAAGAATTATATGTGTGTTTCTCTACTTCATCCTGTTTGACCTGTACAAACCTTCTTGAGAAGATAGAAGAGTTTTACTCTCTGGTTTCTGTAACATGGTTGAAAAGGAAAGATTAACGCAGAAGATTCTTCTTGCCTACTTGGTACACTTCCATTCATATAATTTCAACTTGTACTTTTCCTGCTTTATAAAATGGAATATTCCAGAATGTTGTCAAAAGCATTGATTGGAAAAGCAAGTATTATTATCAAAGTGTGGTTAAACAGACAACACCATCTTCAATGATTTACAATGTTACTAAGGTTTTCTGAAAGCAGGAAAAAAAAAACTCCAAATTGACAGATTGGCATAAATGGTGCATAATGAGGTATCTCTTTGATTACCTAAGGTAGTAAATGGATGCCTTTGATGTGAATGGTTGTAAACATGCTTTTGATACCTGTGTGTAAATGCATAAAACAAATATTGTGGTGCTAGGCCCAGCAGAAATTACCATAGACACAGAAATTCCCAAACTTCTAACCTAACGACTACCAAAGGAATCTTAAAGTTCCCATTGAATCATCTAAAATAGTATGAGATCTCTCTTTCTGCATAGAATTAGTCAAGCTCCTCTTCAGGATTCCATTTCTGGCAGACACTTCCTTCTGGCTTAACACATTTACTTAAGCACGGCTGAAGCTGTATATTCCTTAATGGAAAAGGTATTTCTTTTATCTGTTAAAAACATAGCAAGGTTGGAAAAAGGAGACATAGTCACAAACCATATGACCAGCAGCAGGGAAGAGGAAAGGCACAGGTTCAGTATTTGAGTCTTTAATCAGTTAAATCCCTAGACTCATCCGGAGTATAAACTACCTGTTGCCTGGAGCTGTGGTAGCATAGTGCCTAAGGCATTTGACTGCTAACTGGAAGGCTGGCAGTTCAAATCTACCAACCACTCCTCAGAAAGAAGGTAGGGCAATCTACTTCTGTAGTGATACCACCTCGGAAACCCAATGAGGGGTAGCTATGGGTCGGATATGACTCTATGGCAGTGGGTTGGCAGTGGGTATTGATTGGACATTCAGAACCCCCAAAACTACTGAATCAGTTTCCTAGAACTGCCATAACAAATTACCACAAACCTGGTGGCTTTGAACAACAGAAATTTATTCTCTCACAGTTCTGGAGGCCAGAAGTCCAAAATCATTTAGTTCCTTCTTGAAGCTCTGAAGAAGAACTTGTACCATGCCTCTCTTCCAGCTTCTGTTAGTTACTGAAATTCTTGGTGTTCTGTTCCTTGGCTTGTGGATGCATCAGTCAAATTGGAGCTTCCACCTTCACATGGCTATCTTCTTCTGCATGTGTCTGTATCCCTGAATCTTTCTCTCCTTATAAGGATACTAGTCACTGAGTTTAGAACTCACTCTATTCTTGTATTTGGTGAAGAATATTGAATGTATCCTAGACTGCTAGAAGATTGAACAAATCTGTCTTGGAGGAAGTATAGCTGGAATGTTCCTTAGAAGTGAGAATGGCCAGACTTTTTCTCTTATACTCTGGTCATGTTGTCAGAAGGGACCAGTCCCTGGAGAAGGATACCATGCCTAGTAAAATAGAGGGTCAGTGGAAAAGAGGAAGACCCTCAACATGACAGATTGACACCATGGTTATTATAATGGGCTCAAGCATGGCAACAATTGTGAGGATGCACAGGACAGGAGTTTCATTCTGTTGTACACAGGGTCGCTATGAGTTGGAACCTCCTTGACAGCACCTAACTATAACTATTCCTGTGTGACCTCATGCTAACTTGACTACATTTGCAAAGACCCTATTTCCAAACAAAGCCACAATGGAGGGTTAGGAGTACAACATCTCTTTTCAGAGGATATAATTTAACCCACAATTACCACACAACAAAAACTCAAGCTATCCTCTATAAGTCCCACTGATATCTCTTAACCAGATTCCAGTTGGGAAAGATTAAGCTTTAAAGAGAAATACGATGACTTGGTAAACTTTTTTGGTCAAAAGCAAAAATACTAAACTTACTGCCATCTAGTCGAGTTCAACTCCTAGAAATCTCCATTGGTTTTCTGAGGTGGTAAATCTTTACAGTGTTGGACTCAGGTCCTGAAAGGAGTGTCGGTGCAAGGAAGCCACCACTGACATGATAATGCAAAAGCAGAAGGAAAGTTTATTTGCTAGCTTGAGCTAGGGTCTCCACTTACACTGACGTAGTGGTTTGGGCAAAAGACCCTGTGCTCTCCTACTATTACATTTTTATAGAAAAATATAGGGTGGAGTAGTACCAAGGCTAAGGGGTACAAATGACTAGTTGTTGCTAGGGAGTAGGAGGGGATGGGGTTTTGGGTAAATCTCTGAGACGTGGGGGGCTTGCTGGAACCTCTGGCACTGAAGACTGATTTGAGAATAATTATCTGGAGGGGAGTTAAAGCCCTGAGGTGAGAGACATGCTGGAGCCAGGCAAAACTCTGAGGCATGGGGGGACGTGCTGGAATCTCCGGCACTAAAGATTAGGGCATTAGGCTTCACATTCCTTAGTACTCTGGCTAAAGACTCCTGGTTAAAGAATTACCTGGAGGGCATTAGGACTCAGGCCTCACACTCCTTAGGACTCCGGCCTCACATTCCCCCCTTTTTCTTGTTACTCCTAAGAGGAATCTTCATCTCGTTTTACAGGAGATAGGGACTGATATTGTTGTCTCAGGACCATGAGTTGTACAGTATTAACTCAATCTTTCACAAAGGATATAAACTTATTTATAATGCAGGGGCCAAAAGTTAATATAATTATAAGGATTATGAACGGTCCTAAGAGAGTAGATATCAAAGTAGTCAACCACGGGGAGTTATTAAACCAAGATTCGAACAATCCTTCCTGAGTTTCACACTCCTTTTTTCTTAGGGCAAGTCCTTCTCGTACCCTGGCCATAGATTCCCGAACTACTCCCGTATGATTGGCAAAAAAGCAACACTCTTCCCCTAGAGCTGCACACACTCCCCCTTGTTGGAGAAACAAAAGATCCAACCCCCACCGGTTCTGCAATGCAACCTCTGATAGCGAGGTTAAAGATTTCTCTAAATGGGACATAGAGGCTTCTATTCTTTCAAGGTCCTCATCTATAGCTGCTCTCAGGGAAGTTATGCCTTGATTCTGCAAAGTTAATGAAGCCACTCCTAAACTGGCCCCTGCTAGGCCAAATAGAGTGGCTAAAGTAAAAGCTGCAGTTACCGGTTCCCTTTTTACTCTATTAGTTCCTCCCCAGTGTATATACATCTCTTCCTCTGGGTGGTAAAGAATTCAGGGTAGAACAGTTACTAGTACACGATAATCTGAGGACTGATTAAGTACCTTCAAGTTTAAACAGGGTAAATGTCCAGCTCTTGAGGAAAGCTACCAACCCCCTTCCCTGGGAATGATCCAGTCTAAGGACGAGTTTCTTTCAGTATATGAGGCGCAATGTTTTTGAGAATAGGGGGGTTTCCCCACGCATAAGCCCTTTCCTGTTATACGTTGTATGGTAAGTCCCACCTTACGGTCCTTCCAGGAGCAATTCTTTGGGTTCTGGTCATGAGAATAGCTGAAAGAGGTATTAATGACTGTTGTTGTTGTTAAGTGCTGTCGAGTCATTTCCGACTCATAGCAACCCCATGCACAGCAGAACGAAACACTGCCCTATCCCGTGCCAGCCCCACAATCCCTCCTATACTTGAGCTCATCATTGCAGCCACCGTATCAATCCATCTCATTGAAGGCCTCCCCCTCTTTCGTTGACCCTCCACCCTACCAAGCATGACATCCTTCTCCAGGGAATGGTC
>NW_006921599.1:11998496-12003027 GCF_000298275.1 Orycteropus afer afer
TTTGTGTTGTTGAAAAAAGGTGTTTGCAATGAACAAGTCATTGGTCTTGCAAAGTTCTACCATACGAGTTCCAGCATTATTTCTGTCACCAAGGCCAAATTTTCCAAATGCCTATTGCCTCATAAAATGGAGGGTTTACATCGTAACAACAGAAGTAGACTGCCTCATCTTTCTCTTGCAGAGAAGCTGGTGGATTTGAACCACTGACCTTTTTGTTAGCAGTCCAATGCTTTAACCACAGCACCACTAGAACTTCTTACAAAAGCCACTGTAGACAGTGTGTAAATACATGGCTGTAGCTATATGCCAATAACACTTTATTTACAAAAATAGGCCATGTACCAGATTTGGCCTGAGAGTTATAGTTTTCCCACTTTCCATTTATATTATTGAAAATGATATGTATTAGTGGAAAATGAATGTTGTCTTAGTTTATCTAGTGCTACTATAACAGAAATACCACAATTCAAAGCACTAGCTGGAGGGGAGTTTCCCTCTCTCTCTCTCTCTATCTGTTCACTCTGGGGGAAAGTCCTTTGTCTGTTTTCAGCTTCTATTCCTAGGTACACTGTAGTCATGTGGTCATCTTATACCACATGACTACAGTGTACTTAGGTATGTGTAGTCATCTTATACCTCATTTGCACTTATTTGCTTGCTTGCTTTATCTACTTTTTTATACCTCAAAAGAGATTGACTTAAAACACACCCTATAGTAATATTACCTCATTAATTTAACAAAGAAAACCCATTTCCAAATGGGATTATAAACACAGGTATAGTGGTGAGGATTTACAACATATTTTTAGGGTACAAAATTCAGTCTGCAACAGAATATTTTCATCAAATTACACAATATGGTTTATAGAAACAGTATAGGTTATTGGTTATGAAGAGGGGCACTGAAGCCTGAATTAAGATCCTGGCTTCAGGATTTATTAGCTGGATGACCTAGAACAAAATGTTTAATCAATTTTTGTTTCCCTTTATTGATTACAAAATAAGGATGATAATAATACTTAGTGCCTTAGTTTGGATATGCCCCCAAAGCAGATCCTAGACTAAGACTAAGGCATAGATAAGTTTTTGAGCAATGATCACAGCAGCACATGTAAGGAAATAAGGGAAATGAGAGAAGCTAATGAAATGTGCATTAAAGAGTGGGTCATTCCTGAGGCAATTTAGGAGCTATCATGTTGAGGACTGTATTTGTTTCCTAGGGCTGCCCAACCAACATACCACAAAGTAGGTAGTTTATAAGAACAGAATTTAGTAGCTAAAGCAATGTTGAAAAAGAAGAACAAAGTAGAAGGACTCACATGTTCTAATTTTAAAACATGCTTGTTTTGGTTTTCTAGTGCAGCTCTATCAGAAAATACTACAGGTGAAAATCTTTAACAAACAGAGATTTATTCTCTTACAGTTTAGGAGGGTGGAAGTCCGAGTTCAAATTGCCAAGCTCTAGGGGCTGGGTGAAAGCCACTCAACCTTGGGCTTCAGCTTTGCCTCTTGCTCCTGGCCCACTGAAGCTGAGGCATCTCCTCACTCAGGCAGCAGCTGGCTGCTAAGGCTGGCAAACCCAAGATCAACAAGTGAAAAGGCACAGTCCCAAGATTACCAAACAACACTGCACTCTACTAGTTGAAACCCAGAAAAAGTCCTAAGATCAGAAGGGCATGGCAGGCTGCTGAATGAAGATTTGGCTACATGCAGTGTTCAAGTGTGCCAAAAAGCTGCAGAAAAGGACAAATATTGTATGAGCCCATTACTTTAAAAAGTCAAGAAAGGGTTTGCTTAGGGAAGGAAACTCACTTTGTTGTTGGAGAAGGGAAGGAAGAGGAGGGGAAAATTTCAGACTAGTTGGGGGCCATACACTGAGTTGGTTAAGGGGAGAGATGGTATGGAAAGAGTCTGTGACCAGCATGATAACACTGGAGAAAGGGAAGACACCAAACTATGTACATAAGATATAGACGACAGAGGCTAATACCAGTATATCCACAACACTGCATTGCCACTAACACCAAACACCAGGCTACAGATAAATACACAGACAATGAGAAGATCAGATGAGGGTCAGTGAATAGCAATATACTCTAGACCAACGATAGATTCAGCTGAGGATAATCTTTCACAGATTCTAGTGATACAAAATAACCACAATCATTACAGAAGCAACAGAAGACAGACATGGAGCAATCTCTTACAGAGATATGGTGGGAGAGAGAGCCACTGGATCTGCCAACTCAGGACCATACTACTGGGGACACCAGACTCAATTGGCACAACATAATACATAAAAATCTTGTTCTACAACCTACTTTGGTGAGTAGCAACTGGGTTCTTAAAAGCTTTCAAATGGCTATCCAAGATGCAGCTCGTCATTGGAAGTGAAGAAGAGTGAAGAAAACCAAGGGCATTTGGAAATAATCAACCCTAGAACATGATGGATCTCAAGACCAGAGGAACTAGATGGTATCTGGCTACCAATGCCAACGACTCGGGAAGGGATCAAAACTGGACATCCTGGATAGGGTAGGAGGGAAAACATGAAATGAAATTAAAAAACACAATAATGACCAGAATTACTGGTCAGATGGTATCTGGTGGGACCCCCAATACTATGGCCCTGGGATAAAAATCACTCCCAAAAGTTGGCTCTCAGCCCAACAGTAAATAAGACTTCCATGCAGAACACTAAACCTAGGACAATGCACCTACCTTCTGTATGGAGATATATCCCTTGGATCCATCATCGGCCATGGGGCACCAGAAGGACAACAGTCATATGGAGGAAAAGCTGAACAGACAGGAGTGCATAACTAAGAAGGGCACAGGGATGGGGGTCACTGGGAAGGGAGAGGAGGAGGATGGGTTAGGGCTGGTGATGGTAATTGGAGAGTGAAATCAAATGTGCATGAACTGTTGAATGTAAAACAAATTCTGCTCTATAAATTTGTACCAAAAGCACAATAAATAAATAAATAAATATGAGGGGAAAAGAAAAAAAAGCTACAGAAACCTTTCTCAAAAGTTCTTCTTAAATACTGGAAGCAGACCACATTCCTAAGGCAGCTTACTCAGCTACTTCAGTAGATTCCACATGGAATTGATTACCAGTCTCATTATGGGGAATAACTACATCCAGCTGCCCAGCCACTCAAAACGAGGTCCAGCTAAGTTGACACTTACCTACCACAATACTGCACTACTACAGTAATCAAAACAGCCTGCTACTGGTGTAACAATAGACAGAGACCAAAAGGGTAGAACTACAAACAAACAACAACAAAAAAAACCTCACTGCCGTCAAGTCGCATCCAACTTCTAGCAACCCCTTCCTGGGTTTCCAAGCAGTATCTCTATAGAAATAGATTGCCCAGTCTTACTTCTGAGGAGTGGATGGTGGGTTTGAATAGCCAGATTTCCAGCTAGCAGTCAAATGTCTTAGGCCTATGCCACCAGAGCCCCCAGACATAAGCCCATACATCTATGGCCAATTGATTTTTTACATGGGTGCTAAGTTCATTCAATAGGGAAGGAAGAGTCTCTTCACTTACTGCTGCTAGGAAAATTAAAACAGGACCCGTGCCTCACACCAGATGCAAAAACAAATTCAAAATGGATAAAGGGGACTTCGGGTAAAATGGCGGAATAGGGAGAAAGACTGCACAGACCCTCTTCAACAAAGAAAAGGGGAACCAATTAACACAGACACAGAAGATAATCCTGGACCCCTGAGACCTGAAGGGAAAGATATACAAGTGGACTAAACCCCAACTAGAAGAAGAATTTGCATGAAAATACCAAAAAAGGAGACATATGGAGCTGCGGTCTGGCAGCAATCCCGAGCAAGCCTGACAGCACGGCACAGACAGCTTGTAAAGGGCTGAGTAGTGGTAGGACCTAAGAATTAAACTAAAAATCAGCCCTGCTATCCAGGCATTGCATGGAGGAATGCTTTAGTGGCTGGGGAATAAAACCGAAGCACCAGCAAAATGAAAGGCGGGCTGAGCTGTGGACTTTTGCCTGTTTGGAGGGCATTGCCATTTTGAATATTTACAAGTGGCTTCACCATTTTGGATATTTAAAGAGAGAGCATTCTCCAAGAATCCAGGGGCTTAAGAACAGGTTCTTCTTGCCAGTAAACACAAGGACACTCCAGACCTGGACAACTGAAAAGGGGCAACATACCCCTTGTTACTCTTATACTCCACACCCTTTGGTGAATGGAGGTGCAGCTATCCCCCACTCCCACCCACCTTCTGGGCCCACAGGAACTCCATCCCAGTCTGTGTGCTCAGTCAGAGCCTGGGTGCCCTGCCCTGCCCTCCCCCAATTTTTTTTTTTTTTTTTCTCTTTCTTTTTTCTGGTTTTTAGTTTGCTTTTTGTCTGTTTTAAAACTACTGTTATTATTAATACATTTGTAATTTTTACTATTATTCTTTATTGTTCCCCTACCAGGTCCTAGTTTTCAGCTCTTTTTCTTTTCCCTGTTCATGGTTGCAAATCTTCTTCTTCTTTTTTTTTT
>NW_006921599.1:12003735-12004547 GCF_000298275.1 Orycteropus afer afer
AATTGTCAGAAATAGATAACACATTGGAAGGGCAAAGGAGAAGAATTAATGAAATGGAAGACAGAATTAATGAGATTGAAGACAAATACCTGAATACTTCTTTGGAAAGGGATCAATCAGAAAAAGAATCAAAACAAAATGGAGAAAGCCTGAGGTTCATGTGGCATACCATCAAAAGGAATAATTTACGTGTTATTGGAATTCCAGAACAGGAAGAGAAAAACAAAACCACTGAGAAAATTGTTCAAGATTTGCTTGAAGAGAACTTCCCTGATATGATGAAAGATGAGAATATATCAATTCAGGAAGTCCAACGAACCCCAAACAGGATAGACCCCAAAAGAAAATCACCAAGACATGACATCATCAAACCCACCAAAACCAAAGACACATACAGAATCCTGAAAGCAGCATGGGAAAAACAAAAATTTACTTACAAAGGACAGTCAGTAAGAAGAAGCTCTGATTCTCAGCAGAGACCATGCAAGTGAGAAGGCAATGGGGTGGTATATATAAAACCCTGAAAGAGAAATATTTTCACCAAATTATATACCTGGCAAAATTGTCCCTCAAATATGATGATGAAATTAGGAGATTTCCAGATAAGCAGAAACTAAGGGAATTTGCTAAAACCAGAACAACCTTACAAGAGATGCTAAAGGGAGTCCTTTGAACAGAGAACCAAAAAATAGCAAATAACAACTGACCATTGATACACAAGATGATAAAACCCAGAAACCACAGCTATGGACATATCCAAAGTAAAATGAGCTTACAAGATTGTAAACAGGGAACCAGAGACATCAATTGGC
>NW_006921599.1:12022230-12047695 GCF_000298275.1 Orycteropus afer afer
ATATATATACACTTTGCTGGTTTTTGTGTTTCTCTAGAGAACCCAATCCAACACAGGGGGGGAAAATGCAGAATGGAATTTAAAATTCTCATAGAATCCATATTTTTCTGGAGCCATAGTGGCTGGATATACTCTGAAACTATTGCTCTGAGATAATCTTTAAACCTTAAACCAAAAATATCCCCTGAAGTCTCCTTAAAACCAAACAGTTGTTGTTGTTGTTGTTATTTGCCATCGAGTCTAGTTTAGCTTAACTAGTAAAGAGTGTCTACCTTGATCATTGTACTCTTTTAAAAAA
Organism: Orycteropus afer afer; assembly: GCF_000298275.1. Lineage (NCBI taxonomy): Eukaryota > Metazoa > Chordata > Mammalia > Tubulidentata > Orycteropodidae > Orycteropus > Orycteropus afer. The sequence continues at coordinate 12,022,529 of NW_006921599.1, forward strand.
GATCAATTTAACCAAAGTTACAACAGCAACTCAAAAGATAAGCTGGTAATGTTAGAGGGCAGTGAGTTTATGTTAATGGAGGAGGAACAACTCAGAAAAGTAGAGTGAGTTGGTTGTACAACTTGAAGAATGAAACCAGTCACTGAACTGAACATGCAGAAACTGTTGATTTGGTACATTTTCTGCTATGTATATTTTCAAGAACAATAATAAAAATAAAAAGAGTTATTAATAAAAAAAATGAACAGAATTTTATTGTGTCCTAGTTCTGGAGGCTAGAAGTCCAAATGATGGTATCAACCATTGTGATTTCTTCTGATGACTCTCAGAAAGAAACTCAGTCTATGCTTCTTCTAGCTTCTAGTGGCTCCCAGCAATCCCAGGTGTTCCTGGCATTTGCTGCATTTGCTGCATTTGCCTCCATCATGACATGGTACCTTTCCTCTGTATCCCTGTCTCTGTGTATCTTCTCCTTTTTTATAAGGATACCACTTACAAAGGATTAAGACCCACCCTACTCCAGTATGACCTTGTGTTAATGTGACTGATGTCATTTTCCAAACAGGGTCATTCACAGGTACAGGGGTTAGGACTTCAACATGTCTTTTTGGGGGCACATTCCAATCCAACAAAGACCCTGGAAGGTATGTGTAGGATGGAGAAATTAGGAAAATAGGTTAGTCCTCATTTGTTGGGGGTTGCCCCTGGTGGCCTTAAATGTCTAACATTTCCTGCAGGCTGCCCTACTCATGGGCTAAGCCAGCTTCTGGGCTCTGGAAAAAATCTTCAGGCAGAGAAATAGAGAGATGTGGGGGCCTGAGATGGGTGGCTGACAGTCTATATGAGAACTGTCCACTGTGACTGCAGGGATAGTCAGGGGTGGACTAAGGGCATTTAGGACAAGCCAATGATGTCTGCTATACTACTTCATCGAGATGGTATGAATTAATATAGACAAATGCCTGGCATTTAGTAGGTGTCATTTAACTGATTGTCAAATAAACTCCTAGTGACCCTATAGGACAGAGTAGAACTGCCCCATAGGATTTCCAAGGTTGTAATATTTACAGAAGCAGACTGCCACATCTTTCTCCAATGAAGCAGCTGGTGAGTTCAAACCACCAATCTCTGGGTTAGCAGCTGAGTGTTTAACCACTGTACAACCAGGGCTCCCAAATGATAGGGATCCTTTGAAACATCCTTTGAGGAGGTATCCTTTGAAACAATAAAGAAGGCACTAGATTTAAGAAAAATAAATTATTGAAATGATATACAACTAAAGCTAATATTGGTGGGAAACTTAAATAAGTTCTACAATGAATTATGAATGAACACTAGAAATGTTGGAAGCATGTAGGTAAATTATAGGCAATGGCCTCTCCAACAGTAAAGCTATGAGTCAGCATTATATACTACATTGTTGTTGTTGTTGTTGGGTGCTATCCGTTGGCTCCAACTCATAGCAACACTATATACAACAGAACAAAACAATGCCCAGTCCTGCACCATCCTCACAATCCTTGCTGTGACCAAGTCCATTGTTGCAGCCACTGTGTCAATCCATCTCATTGAGGGTCTTCCCCTTTTTTGCTGACACTCTACTTTACCAAGTATGATATCCTTCTCCAGGGAATGGTCGCTTCTGACAACATGACCAAAGTAAGTAACTGCATTAGTTGATGACAATGATTTAGAGTAACCCAGGGAGGGTTGGGGACATAGGTTAGCAAATAAAACTTACACCATATTTAATGTTTGCTTAATTGTTGTAATGTGGCATGATAATTAGCCAAAAATAATATACTGCTTATATAAATAACTATATAATTTACATTACTTTTATAGAACCAAATAAAAATATTTTGCTTCTCTCATTTTGTTTATCCTCCAATATCTAAAAGTAGGAAAATATTGACCATTTCTTCTAATATAGTTTAATCATCACAACCACTTGTGTTCAAGGATGAAGGCCTTGATTGTAACCCATGTAGTTTGGGCTACCCTTGTTCACAACCCTCCTGACTCTTAATTCTATTCATTTTCACCCTGTTAAATCTCCCTCAAGTTCCCCTAAACCAAAAAGCAAAACCAAACCTATTGCTGTTGAGTCTATTTCAACTCATGGTAACCCCACACGTTGAAGAATAAAACTGCTCCATGTTTTTTTTGGCTATAACCTTTACAAAAGCAGATCATCAGCCTTTCTTTGGTGGTATCACTGGGTGTTTTCAAACCATCAACTTTTAGGTTAGTAGTTGAACAGAAATTGCTCTGTCCAGGACCAATTTTCCCATCCCTTCCCCTTTCCATGTGGCTTTAAAGCATATGCACATCTTCCCTTTCTCTTTCACTGAGTGTTCTAGCTGCTGGAGGGCTCTGAACCTCGACTTATGAACTGTGACATTTTGGATAGGTCTCAGACTTATTGCCATATTACAGCAAGATTTAGAGAGGGATCCCTGAACAACAGCACCCAGGAAAGGATAGGGAACACAGCTGCATCTTTAGCATCTAGGAGTCCCAAGTGATGGAAGGTTAAGGGTTAGTCCTGAGAAATACGGCAATTAAAGGATAGAACTCATACAAGTTGGTTCCTGTTCCCAGGATTGATCTGCACAAACCAGGGCAACAAGTGTCTAAAATGATCAGTAACTATAAGAATAAGCCTTCAGGATGTGAACACACACTTGACTGAAGAAGCTATTCAGGCAGCCAACAAACACATGAAGAAATGTTCTTGATCATTAGCCATTAGAGAGATCCAAATCAAAACAACAATGAGATATCATCTCACCTCAGCTATAATAACAAAGTTCAACAAGGCAGAAAACAACAAATGATGGCAAGAGTGTGGAGAGATTGGAACTCTCATACACTGGTGGTGGGACTGTAAAATTGTGCAGCCACTGTGGAAAATGGTATGGTGCTTCCTTAAAAAGATGGAAATAGAAATTGATCCAGCAATCCCACTACTAGGAATATATCCTAAAGAGGTGAGATCCAGGACACAAAAGTTATATGCACACCCTTATTCATTGCAGCACTATTTACAATACCAAAGAGAAGGAAACAACTTAAGTGCCAATCAGCAGATGAATGGATAATCAAACCATGGTCCATACACACGATAGAATACTGTGCAACATTAAAGAATAATGAAGAATCAGTGTATCACCTCATAATGTGGGTGAATTTGGCAGACATTATGCTGAGTGAAATAAATCAATCACAGAAGGACAATTATTCTATGAGTCCATTATTATAAAAAGTCAAGGAAAGGTTTACATAGTGGAGGAAATTTTTCTTTATTAATTATCAGAAATGGGAAGGGAGGGAAGAGAGGGAAAACAGATGGATCATTAAGAGACAGGTTTGACATGGTGAAGGGAAAAGCAATATGACAAAAGTGTGACTAGCACAATAACACTAAGTAAAAGGAAGACACGGGTGAACAAGAGTAAAAGGACAGGTGAACAAGAGGTATAAGCAATAAAGGCAAATACCATTGCATACACAATACTGCATTATTAGTAATACAGTACTACAGGTGTGTACTACAGTACAGGTGTGTACATAGATAGACAGGCAAGAAGATCAGGTATGGATAGACAAATGGGAATATACCTGTGACCATACATAGGTTTGGCAGACAATATTCCTACAGGGTTGAGGATGACCTCTGCCTCTTCATACATCACATCCAGACACAGTCATATCCAGAAGAAGAAGCCATCGCCTCATGAGAATCTCCTTTAGGAGTGAGGAAGCCTTTCCCAGAAATATCCCAAAAGATCTTCTATCACAACTCATTGGCCAGAAACGACCACAACCCCACTAGTAAACAAACCAGAGGCAAGGAAGGAATAGGAATAGGAGCTTCATGCATGGTCAGGTTTTTGGCATTTTGAATCAGACAACCATATGACCTACTATCCCAGGAATGACAAATAGAAGAGGAATGGCATGGCATTCATCATCACAAAGGATGTTTCAAGATCTGTCCTGAAGTACAATGCTGTCAGTGATAAGACAATATCCATATGCCTACAAGGAAGACCTGTTAATACTACTATTATTCAAATTGATGCACCAACCACCAAAGCCAAAGGTTAGGAAACTGAAGATTTTTATCAACTTCTGCAGTCTGAAATTGACTGAACATGAAATCAAAATGTGTTGCTTATCACTGGTGGTTGGAATGCAAAAGTTGGAAACAAAGAAGAATCATCAGTAGTTGGAAAACTTGGCCTTGGTGACAGAAATAATGCCGGAGATCACGTGATAGAATTTTGCAAAAGCAACAGCTTATTCATTGCAGATACCTTTCTTCAATAACACAAATGGTGGCTATCCACGTGGACTTCACCAGATGGAGTACACAGAAATCAGATTGACTACATTTGTGACAAGAGGCGATGGAAAAGCTCAATATCTTCAGGCAAAACAAGGCCAGGAGCTGATTGTGGAACAGACCACGAACTGCTCATATACAAGTTCAACTTGAAGTTGAAGACAATTTAAACAAGTCCAAGAGAGCCAAAATATGATCTTGAATATATCCCTCCTGAATTTAGAAACCATCTAAAGAATAGATTTGATGCATTGAACACCAATGACCAAAAACCAGAAGAATTGTGGGATGATATCAAGAGCATCATCCATGAAGAAAGCAAGAGGTCATTGAAAATACGAGAAAGAAAGAAAAGACCAAAATGGATGTCAGAAGAGACTCTGAAACTTGCCCTTGAGTGTAGAGTAACTAAAGCAAATGGAAGAAATGACAAGATAAAAGAGCTGAACAGAAGATTTCAAAGAGCAAGTTGGGCAGACAAAGCCAATCACTATAATGAAATGTGCAAAGACATGGAGTTAGAAAACCAAAACAAAAGAACATACTCGGCATTTCTCAAGGTGAAAGAACTGAGGAAAAAGTTTAAGCCTCGAGTTGCAATATTGAAAGATTCTATGGACAAAATATTAAATGATGCAGGAAGCATCAAAAGAAGATGGAAGGAATACATAGAGTCACTGTACCAAAAAGAACTGGTCAATCTTCATCCATTTCAAGAGGTGGCATGTGTTCAAGAGCCAAAGGTATCGAAGGAAGAAATAGAAACTGCACTTAAAGAACTGGTGAAGAATAAGGCTTCAGGAATTGATGGAATACCCATTGAGATGTTTCAACAAACAGATACCCCATTGGAGGCACTCACTCGGTTATACCAAGAGATTTGGAAGACAGCTACCTGACCACCTGACTGGAAGAGATCCATATTTGTACCCATTCCAAAGAAAGGTGATCCCACACAATGTGGAAATTATCAAACAATATCATTAATATCACATATGAGTAAAATCTTACTGAAGATAATTCAAAGATGTTTGCAGGCAGTATATTGACAGAGAACTTCCAGAAATGCAAGCTGGATTCAGAAGAGGACATGGAACGAGGGATATCATTGCTGATGTCAGATGGATATTGGCTCAAAGCAAAGAATAACAGAAAGATGTTTACTTGTGTTTTATTGACTATGCAAAAGCATTTAATTGTATGGATCATAACAAATTGTGGATAACATTGAGAAGAATTGGAATTCCAGAACACTTGATTGTACTCATGAGGAACCTGTACATAGACCAGGAGGAAGCTGTCATTCAAACAGAAAAATGGAACACTGCATGATTTAAAATCAAGAAGGGATTGCGTCAGGATTGTATCCTTTCACTATACTTATTCAATATATATGCTGAGCAAATAATTCAAGAAGCTGGATTATATGAAGAAGAACGTGGCATCAGGATTGGACGAAGAATCATTAACAACCTGTGATACGCTGGCTGATGATTGAAGAGTACAGTCTGCAATGTGGATTACATCTCAATATTAAGTAAACAAAAATCCTCACAAATGGACCTATAAGCAGCATTATGATAAATGGAGAAAAATTTGAAATTGTCAAAGATTTCACATTGCTTGGTTCTACAATCGATGCCAATGGAAGCAGCAGGCAGGACATCAGATGATGTATAGCACTGGGGAAATTGGCTACAAAGGACCTCTTTCAAGTGCTGAAGAACAAAGATGTCTCCTTGAGGACTAAGGTGCACCTGACAAAAGCCATGGTATTTTCAATTGCCTCCTCTGCATATGAGAGCTGGACAATGAATAAGGAAAACCAAAGAAGAATTGATGCTTTAGAGCTGTGGTATTGGCGAAGAATGCTGATAGTACTGTGGACTGCCAAAAGAACTAACAGGTCTGTCCTGGAGGCAGTGCAGCCAGAATGCTCCTTGGAAGCAAGAATGGCCAGACTTCATCTCACCTATTTTGGTCGTGTTGTAAGAAGGGACCATTCCCTGGAGAAGGATGTCATACTTGGTGAGGTGGAGGGTTGACAAAAGAGGGAAAGGCCCTCAATGAGATGGATTGACACTGTGGCAGTGGCAATGGGCTCAAGTATAGCAAGAATCATGGAGCTGGCTTAGAACCAGGTGGTGTTTCATTCTGCTGTGCATAGGAGTCGCTGTGAGTCGGAGATGACTCAACAGAACCTAACAACAACAACAAACATTGTCCAGTCCTGCACCATCTTCATTATTGTTGGTATGTTTGAGTTCATTGTTGTGACTATTGGGTTAATCCATCTCACTGAGGGGTTTCCCTCATTGTCATTGACCCTCTACAAAATATGATGTCCTTTTTCTAGAGACTAGTGTTTTCTGGTAATGTGTCCAAAACAAGTGAGCCAAAGTTTCCCATTCTCACTTCTAAGGACCATTCTGGTTGTATTTTTTCTAAGACTGATTTGTTTATTGTTTTGGCTTTTGTTGCTGTTATGTGCCGTCGAGTCGGCCCCGACTCATAGCGACCCTTCCTTGGGTTTCCGAGGCAGTATCACTACGGAAGTAGGATTGCCCAACCTTCCTTCCGAGGAGTGGCTGGTGGGTTTGAACCACCACCCTTCTGGTTAGCAGTTAAGTGCTTTTAGCCACTATGTTACCAGAGCTCCTTAGTCCCCAGTGTATTCAATATTCTCTGCCTACACCGCAGTTCCAGTGCATTAGTTCTTTTTCTGTCTTCCTTTTTCATTGTCTAGATTTTGCTTGCATATGAGGCAATTGAAAAGACCATGGCTTGGGTTACGCATATCTTAATACTTACCTTGTACTATGGTTATTTTCTTACTTATGTCTTGTTCACCACTCTCTTAGCACATAATGGCAGGAGGTTCCTCATTGTATTCCCAGGAACCAGAGTGGGTTAGCACATAGTTCATATCTTGCTAAGCAGCCCATATGCCCAGTTTGGTGAGCACTATTATGAGAATCATTCCAGCTCAGTCATGCATTTCAGACATAAGTCTGGCTTATCCAGATCTAAATCCTCCTCACCCAGGCTGCCTAAGTACATTCTTGGTCCTGGTTCTTAAGAACATTTTCTTGAAAGGATTTACTCAAATCTAATAACTCCCTCCACATACACATACCTGCCCTTTAAACGTTGAGTTATTGTTTCTCTCCTGAATTTTTTCATTAGAGCCTCTCCATTTCTCTTCCTTTTAGATCCCCAACTAGTGTCAAGTTCTAGAAAATGCTCCTCTGCTTTGTCATTAGTCATATAATAGTTTATAGATTATTTTAACATCTAGTACTTGTTGTAATGCCACTTCTGTTTTATTTCTGGTTGGATTTGTTATTTCCTCTTATATCTTTTTCCCTGGGTTCACACTTCCTGCTTTCCCATCCATCTTCTCCTCTCCTCAGACCCATAATCTCCATTGTCTATTTCTGTCAATCAGCAAAGGGCATCCACAAAACTGAGATTTGCACCAACATGCAAAAATAATTTATGTGCCCACTAAAAGGAGTGAATGTACAATAGAGGCTGTCCCAGACTTACAAGGTCTCATGCAAATGGCCAGCATATACTGTCTCTCCCTCATCCCCTCAGTCTTTTTAATGCATATAAAGTAGGGAGCTGTAACATGCATAAATTCATTAAGTGCTTGCAGAAGCCTACCAAATGGAAGCCAAATGTTCTTTCCCTGCTACAGCTGATCCTATTGTGTATCCATGCAAATGGACACTGATATTTATATAACGTTAAAGGGTTTATAAAGTCCACAGAGGAATCTGACACCCAAATTAAAACTGTGTCCTTAGTTCACCTCACTGTGAAAAAGTACTGCAAAATATTTGGTGAAGTTAATCCCCATCTGGCCACCTCCACACTAGTTAAGCACAGCAGAAGAAATCAGAGAAAAGAATTCCAGGCATGCCTTATGATTTATTTGCTGTGTGAATTTTAAGTAAATGCTTTGACTTTCAATATATATATATATTTCAAAATAGGTTCCAGAAGAACTGCATGTAAGAGTTCCATTGAGGTGTGACAGATCGTCTCAGGCTTCTTGGAGTCTGCTATTGTTTTTGTTTTCTTCTCATAGTGTATATGTGTATTGTGTATATGGTGTAGGTTCTTCTTCTCATGGACATTACAGTGTAGGCTAGAATGTATATTCCCGATGGTATATGCTTTCTGTTCTGCAACCAAAGAAAGAATAATCGGAGATGAGATGTTGGAATGTATTGAGGAGCTTGGAAGCTGATGGTAGGAACATGAGTTTATTGGAACACTTAGTACCAATCTCTAAGGAAGTAATTACAGATAGACTTTAAAGCTGCTTAAGAACTTGCAGCATCATAGATTTTTGTAATCATTTCAATAACTGCAATAGATTAGCCTAATGCAGTTCTAGGTATTTAGAACCAAACCCAAAACCCACTACTATAGAATTGATTCTGACTCATAGCAACCTTGTAGGACAACTGCCCCCATACAGTTTCCAAGATTAAACTCTTTACGGAAGCAGACTGCTTCATCTTTCTCCCACGAGGCAGCTGGTGGGTTCGAACAGCCAACATTTTTCTGTGTAGCCAAATGCTTTAACCACTGTGTCACTAGAGTTCCCTAGGTACTTAGAAGAGGTGCAATAACCACCTGTTGAATTAGCTTTAAGCTTAAAAAGAAGAGCTGAAGCTTAGTGAACATAGGAGAGGAAGAACCTTTCACTCAGAAATGAACTAAATCTTGGTGCTCTGTCTCTGTTCTCTGTAGAGTTTCAAGTCAATTTTCCTAGTCAGTGCTTGAAGGGGAAGGAGTAGCATGGGAAATAGGATCAAAGGAATTCTTATGAACAATAATAGCTCACAATTACTGGGGACTTGCTGTAGACCAGGAGTCCCTGAGTTGTGTGACTAGCTAACAAGCTTGGCTGATAACTGGAAGATTAGAAGTTTGAGTCCACTCAGAGGCACCTTGGAAGAAAGTTCTGGTAATCTACTTCTGAAAAGTCAACCATTGAAAACCCTATGAAACACAATTCTATTCTGACACATACAAGTCACCGTGAGCTAGAGTTGACTCAGCAGCTAGTGATGTTTTGTGTTTAGTTTTGTTTTTGTTTTCACTACAGAGGAAAGATTATGATGATGTTATACCAGGATGCTAGGGGAATAAAATGAAACTCTGGACCCATGAGCTCTCAGTAAACTCTGCCTCTTAATTATGAAGTTAATTTGTAATATCTCTTCATAATGGTGCTATCTATTATGGAATTTTAAAATAAAATGAAAGTATTTTTGTTTGCTCTTATGCTTAAAAACTCACAATGAAACAATAATGAAAGATTTTATTTTGCCTATGAAATGGAGCCATGTATACAAGGCCATGTATATAGCAAGACCTGAACTTGATATATAAAGAAAAAAATTGATTGGCAGAATCACTGTTTTGGATATCAGCCATAGCAGTATTGAATATGACTTATTCCAATCAGCCTGCCATTCTCCTCTACATCAGGAAGGAGTAGTATGCTCTGGGCTAAACAGGAGAGAAGTATTTGCTCATTCATTTATTAATTCAACAAAAATTTATTGAGTTCTATTAAGTATCATGGGGGCCTGGGTGGTCCAATGGTGCAATTCTTGCCTTCCATGCAGGGTATCTGGTTTCCATTCCCAGTTACTCCACCTCATGTGCAACCACCACCTGTCTGTCAGTACAGGCTTGCATGTTGCTTTGATGCTAAAGAGGAGCCTCTAAACTAGGAAGACAGCCTGGGAAGGAAGGTCTGGCAATCTATTTTTGAAAAGCAGTCAGTGCTTTTGGACTCTATGGATCACAATGGTCTGATCCACAGCCAACTATGGGGATGGCGCAGGGCTAGGCATTTTATTCCATTGTGCATGAGGTCTCCATGAGTTGGAGACCACCAACATTAAGTGTCATACACTGTGCTGAATACTGAGGATACAACAAGGAATATAACTAAATCCTTACTCCCCAGGAACTCATTGTCTAGAAGACAACACAGGTATGTAAATAGTTTCAATAAAGTGTGAAAAATTTTAAATCAAGTGCTAAGGAGCATACAAGAGGAGCATCTAATTCAGCCATAGGGAAGAAAAGAAGAATAAAGGAGAGCCTTCTAAAGCAAAGACCTGAAGGATGAGAAGCAGTAAGCCAGGAACAGGGATAAGAACTTTCCAAAAAGAGGCGATGAATCATTTGTACAAAGGTCTCAAGGACACAGCTGTAAACAGGAAGAAACAAAAACAGCAATGGGAGTCACATAGTAAATGCGGTGGGGATCTGCGCATTCATGCTATAATCCTAAGGGTGATAGGAAAATAACCATTATTCTGAGTGGTATGAATAATTGAAAAGACTGCCAAAAGAACGAGGACAGTGAGCACACGAAATGTGTCTCATGTGGTTTGTGGCATTAATCTCACTACTTCAGACTCACAACTTGCATTTGTACATTGTTTACTGTATGAATCAAATAAAATGTACACAAGGCACTAATATTTAATGAAATGTACACATGTATATAAGTGGAGCCCTGTTTACTACTGAGCTGCATAGTAATTAAGCTTAAATAACTGTACTCAATAGTGCTTTTACAGAGTTAAGCCAATTTTCTTTTCTCTTCTCACTTTGTTAGCTCTTAAAAATCTATTAACAAAGAAATGTCATTAATAGTTCCTTAACTCATGCCCAGGTGATAATAACCAAAAAACTCTTTGCCTTTAAGTCGATTTCAACTTATAGAGACCCAACAGGACAGAGTAGAACTACCTCATAGGGTTTCCAAGGCTGTAATGTTTACAGAAGCAGGGAGGCTGGTGGGTTCAAACAGCCAATCTTTTGGTTGTTAGCAGTCAAGCACTTAACCACTGCACCACCAGGGCTCCTCCAGGATCTAAATACAAGATCTTATATTCCAGGATCTGGAGTTCCTCCCATCAACCCACAGGCCCCACTTTGAAATACCTTACATGTGAATGAATCAAACAAGTGAAGTATTGTGTGATTAAACAGCAACAGCCTAGCAAGGTAGAAAGCAGACAGATTTTGAAACTATAATTGCTTTGGGAACTAGCATTGTTATGGTGAGAAGCAAGAAGCAACCACAGAGTAAAAGGCTTCTAAGGTAAGGGCAGAGATCATTCTAATACATAAAAACAGGAGGGTTTGTATACCCATCAATGGGCATTTTGCTACAGTCATTTTATATCAGCCTTCTTTTCTTTGTTGGCAAGCAGTTTTGCACAGAAGGAGAGTTGTACCTCTAGCCATGGCACAAATTGTACAGCTAACAATTATGACCAGAAATAATACATCAACGGAAAGACAGTTGACGAAGAATTTATTTCAAAGACTGCAATCTCTACCATTGCAAACATGGAAAGAAATCTTTGCCATTTGCATATTGACTAAAAGAAGCTAGACTAAGCTGATATGAGCTCCTGTGAGACAAGCTGCAGGTCAGCAGATGAACTAGCTCTGGAGGGACTGCAGAGTCACAGAGTCCAGGCCCAAACCAGGAGAGCCTTTCACCCATTGCTTCTAATTGTGGGTTTCACCATTATCCTACTGGGGGATGGGGGTGCATTATTAACAGGAGAACAACACAATAGTTGCACCTAAACATTTTTTTCCAGTTTTCTTTGTGTCTCCATGAATATGGCAGGATGGTTTTCTTTGTCTTCTTTGTTCCTCTTCATCCTCTGGGGAACTGAGGTTGTGCTATGTATGGTGCATTAGCCAGGGTTCAGTAGAGAAACAGAACCAGTAAGATGTAAACATATAAATAAATATAAACATAAATATATTTAAGTACATGTAAATATAAACATAGAGAAAGAGAGAGATTGTTTTAAGTATTTGGCTCATGTGATTATAGGGGACTGGCATTCCAAAATGCCTAGGTCAGATGACAGACTAGAGAGTCCTCCTGCCTTCTGTCCCCAAATCTGTAGGTTAGGTGATAGGAAGAATAATGAGTAAAGGAGTTCTGCCAAAATGTCTATTTATGGTCTGCAGAAAGAATATATTGTAGGGAAAACTTTTTGCTCTTAAGTCTTTCAACTGATTGAATAAGGCCCACCCACATTAGGGGGGGAGGTAATCTGCTTTACTTAAGGCAAACTGAATTAATCACATATACCTACTTAATAGCAGTAACTAGACTAGTGTTTGACCGAACAACTGGTCACGTTAGCCTTACCAAGTTGACACATAAAATTAACCATCATAAATGGCAATCAGTATCAGTAAGGGAAAATTTTCCTTGTCTTTTGGATCATTTTTTACTCAAACTGTGGACCGCAAACCAACAACATTGGCACCACTTGAGAACTTGTTAGAAATGTAGAAACAATCTCGGGCCCCACTGCAGACCAACTGAATCAGAATCTCTATTTTAATAAGACCCCTATGTGATCCCTGTGCAGTGAATGAGCCACTCTAATTAATACAAAGCACTTTATATGACTCTAGGGAGCCAATGTTGTCCCCAGGATGGAGCCAGGATAGAAGTCAACACAACCTTTGTGATATGGGGCACCTACAGTATGGGGGCAGGACACTAGGAGGAGAGAAGTGGTATGGAAACGGAAAATGGAGGGTGACAAATGTAGAAAGTCTCTCTGACACACAGGCCGAATGTACTGATCAATAGCATAAGATCTTGTTTTGCACTTACAGAGCCTAAGTATGTTTGTAATCAATCTCTCATGTTGTTGTTGTTGTTGTTATTGTTGTTGTTAGGGGTTGTCAAGTCTATACAGTGACCTGATGTACAACAGAACAAAACTCTGCCCAGTCCAGCACCAGCTTCACAATCCTTGCTATACCTGACCCCATCCTTGCAAGCCACTGTGTCAATCTATCTCATTGAGGGCCTTCCCCTTTTCCACTGACCCTCGATTTTACCAAGCATGATATCCTTCTCCAGGGAATGGTCCCTTCTGACAACATGACCAACATAGGTTAGACAAAATCTGGTCATTTTACTTCTAAGGTGCATTCCAGCTGCACTTTTTCCAAGCCAGACTTGTTAGTTCTGGCAGTTGCAGTCCATGGTACTTTCAGTATTCTTTGCCAACACTACAACTCAAAAGCATCAACTCTTTTTGGTCATCCTTATTCACTGTCCACCTTTTACATACTTATAAGGTTATTGAAAACACCATGGCTTGGGTTAGGCGCACATTAGTCTTCAAAGAGACATCTTTGCTCTTCACCACTTTAAAGAGGTCTTTTGCAGCAGATTTGCCCAGTGCAATACGTCAATCTGATTCCTTGACTGCTGCTTCCATTGGTGTTGATTGTGGAATCAAGTAATATGAAATCTTTGACATCTTCAATCTTTTCTCCATTTATTGTGATGACACATTGTATTATTGGACCAGTTGTGAGGATTTTCATTTTCTTTATGTTGATGTGCAATCCATACTACAGACTGTAGTCTTTAATCTTCATTAGTAAGTGCTTCAAGCCATCTTCACTTTCAGCCAGCAAAGCTGTGTCATCTGCATATTGCAGGTTGTTAATGAGTGTTCCTCCAATCCTGATGCCACATTCTTGTCCATATAATCCAGCTTCTCGATTATATGCTCAGCATATAGATTGAAGAAATAAGGTGAGAGGATATAAGACTGATGCACTCCCTTCCTGATTTTAAAGCATGCAGTATCCCCTTATTTTGTTTGAATGACAGCCTCCTTGTCTATGTACAAGTTCCTCATGAGCACAATTAAGTGTTCTGGAGTTCCCATTCTTCTTAATGTTATTCATAATTTGTTATGATCCACACAGTCAAATGCTTTTGCATAGTCAATAATATACAAGTAAACATCTCTCTGTTACCCTTTGCTTTCAGCCAAGATCCATCTGACATCAGCAATGATATTCTTCATGCCACATCCTCTTCTGAATCCAGTTTTTATTTCTGGAAGTTCTTTGACAATATAATGCTGCAACTGTTTTTGAATTATCTTCAGTAAGATTTTACTTGTGTGTGATATTCACAATATTGTTCATAACTTCCACATGTTGTTGGATCAACCTCTCATAAAAAAATGTGTTAATTAAGCCTCTGTTTGTGAGTGCTATTCCAGCTACTATGAAGCATGATGACTTCAGAGTTTCCACAGAGTAACCTATTGCTGTTGCATTGATTCTGACTCATGGCAACCCCATGTGTATCAGAGTTGAAGTGTGTTCCACTAACCTTTTCCTCTGGGTAGACTTGAACCTCTAACCTTTTGGTTAGCAGCCAAGTACATTAACTTTTGTACCTCCCAAATTCTCCCAGGTAAACTAGCTTTGTTTAAAAATCATAGTTTGTTAATAATAGCCCATAATTTGCTGACTGTCACTATTACCTGCTGCTGTAGGACCCATTTATCATTTGTAGTACATCATGGCCTCTCCCAGGTAAAGGTACTTTTTTCTAGGGAGAATTGCATGTGCTGGGCAGGGTCACCACTTCTGTTGGATTCCATTATACACAAAAAGCCCTGTGGCCCATGCTGACTGGATCTCTCTATCCCTATTTCCAGAGAGGTGGAACTTCTGAGAGAATAGAGCCCAGTAAAGAGACTATACACTGCATAAGTTTCAAGAAACTTCTTCCCCTGTTTGTATTCATCACAGTTGGAGTCAGTAAAATTCTTCAGTGTCCATCTCCACCTCTATCAGGAACCAAAAGAGTGTCCCATGAGATGTTGATATATCTTTCATTAATAAAAAAGAAGTTCTGTGCTATATAAGTTTAGAAAATACTGGGTTAAATAGTTTGAGAGATTTCTTTACTGGTGATAGCTATGTAGTGTGTGTGAACACTAGAAATCTTTTTTTTTTTTTTTTTTTTCCTGGAACCTTCACTAACACCATCCAGGGCACTAGTTGCCAGTGGTCTAGCACTTCTCATACATTAAGATGGAGACCAAAGGCCTGGGAAGCTTGTTAAAATGAAGATTGTGGTTCAGCAGGTCTGCAGTAGGGCTGAGGGTCTCTGTTCTACCATGCTCCCAGACGATGCTGATACTGATGGCCCAAGGACCATACTTTAAACAATGAGGCCATAGCATATAATTAAGGAGGCCTGGTGATGCAACAGCACCCAACAACAACATAAGACAGTTTGGTAAATTCTGCTCATGGAAGATCTGTCAACAAAAAGGCCTGTATTATAGAATCTCAGCTTGGAAACACAAGCAAAGCAGTATAATAGATCTTCCCTTGTCTCAACTGAGCACTTTCCATCTTTGAGGTCTTCCACTGCTCCTCACTCCTCCCATGGGATAACTCTCCACTATCCCTCATTCACCATTTAGAAAAGATATCTAAGTACATATACCTGGGAGATTTCAGGGGAGCCATGGCAGACATTTTCAATGGGTGCCTTAAAACAACCCACCAATTCAGTGGCCTCCCTTATGAATTGGCCCTTACATTGAACTTACCACAACTCGGATGTGTGGCCCTAGGTCACAGCCTTGCCTCATCCTCCCCAGTTGTAGATAGTGCCATCTTGAGAACCAGCAGAATGGCTGCCTCCCTTTGAACTAGCCCCATCAAGTTAGCCTAACTTGGCCAAATCAGGTTTCAGGACCAACCATCAAACCAAAAAAACCCACTGCCATCAAGTCGATTCCAACTCTTAGTGATCATATAGGACAGAGTAGAACTGCTCCATAAGGTTTCCAAGGCTGTAAATCTTTACAGAAGCAGACTGCCTTATCATTCTCCTATGAAGCCACTTGTGGGTTTCAAAGTGGTTAGCAGCTGAGCACTTTAACCATTGTGCCACCAGGATGCCTCTGATCTCATATAGATAGTTGTTAAATGAGTACAATGCTTAAGGGAGACAAAATTAAGCTAAACTATTGTTTGGTTTTAATGAACACTGGTGGTGTAGAGGATAAGGCATTAGGCTGCTAACCAGAAGGTCAGTGGTGAGTTCAAACCACTGACTTTTTGGTTAGTAGCTGAATGCCTTAACTAGAGCTCCTTGAACCAACCACCAGCATTATATAATTTTAGGGGCAAACAGAACCTCACATGATCCTTTCCTTCTTCTTTCCTCCATTACCTTTCCTACCTACTTGCTGATCTTTTAACACAGGTCATAGAAGAATCCTATGGAACACTCATCTCTGGTCCAGCAATACGCCTTTCTAGAAATGGGATATTTAAGTCTTTCTCCTGCCTACACTGACACATACGTTCTTACATATTGTTGTTTTATATAGGTCATAGAAGAAACAGATGGAGCATTCTTTTCTGGTCCAGCAAAATGCCTTTCTAGAAATTAGATTTTTTTCCTTGCTGCACATAACAACAACAACAACAACTGCTAACCAGAAGGCTGGTTGTTCAAACCCACCAGCCGCTCCTCAGAAGGAAGGCTGGGCAATCTACTTCGGTAGTGATATTGCCTCAGAAACCCAAGGAGGGATAGCTATGAATCAGGTCGACTTGAGGGCACATTACAACACCAATGACATCATAAACATGTGAATTTCTACCAGCTTGGCAGACAAAGGCTGTGCAGACAATCTGACTGTGACACTGTCATGCTCACAGGTCACCAGGCTCAGTTAGAGAGGGCTTCATTCTCACACCTGCATGAGACTATTCCTACCTGTCAAGAGCAGGCCCTCAGATTAAAACAGCCAAGGAAACTGAGGGCCTCACCTGGGCTATTCCCTACTGATCTTGCAGTATCCTCTTTCCTGGATGTCATTTATCCCCTCTAGTTATATTGCCCGGATTTTGGAATCTGGAGTTGCCACTATTTCCCTCCTATAGGTATTAATTATCTGACAACCTCTTCCCTTCTGGACCACACATCACTGTCACTCATATCACACACACACATGCATTCACACCACACAGTCACACCATATGCACTCACATGTGCACACACATAGACCACACTCTCACACACATATGAGCAAAAGTTCACACACACACTCATACACATACAGTGCCCACAAACCACATACTCATGTGCATATACATACACTCACACAGACACACTCACATCACACACACTTATATGCACATACACATACTCACACATATACCACACACTCACACATACTCACATCACACATGCCACAGAGTGCCTTCCGCTGATATGGATAATAAAGAGTTGACATTTTTTTTATTATTACCAGTCAACCATGAAAATTTCATGTAATGTTTCAGAAAGCTCATGAATAAAAATAATGCTTCAAATCCAAAATTCCTATCAACTGTTAAAGAAAAGAAATCAATCACATGATCAAATATTAAGCAAATGTGTTTACCCAGAAAGACCAGTTCTGAGTTAAAAAAGAATCAGAATGTATTGGAAATGATAGTACATCACAGATTATTTTGACCTCTCCACATTTTTGCTGCTACTATACACACCTGTTGACCTTCACTCTGGTTTCTGTTTTGTTCTGTCATTTGACAGAGAAAACTCCAGTATCTGTCTAGAGATACTTTGTTCCTTGTTCTTCCACTATATCCATAAATTAGAGTAGAGGAAAACCAGGAAGTTAATGCAGTCTTTATTTCATTTAAGTTATATAATTTAGAATAGGAAGTCTTAAGTTGGAGATGCAGATCTGCTACTTAGCTGGGAGATTCAGAAAATTTGCTTAATCTTTCTGAGCATTAGTTTACTCATATATCAAAGGGGGATGATAATATCTACTTGAAACAGTTTAGTAAAGATAAACTGAAGTAATTTTTTTAAGTAATTAAATATTGCCTGGTACAAATGAAATATTATTTGTGAGAGTTTTTTGACATCTCTAAGCCACTAAACATATACTAGGTGCCCTCGAGCCAATTCCAACACATGATGACTTTATGTGTGTTGGAGTAAAACTGTGGCTGATTTTTTGGAAGTAGATCACCTGGCCTTTCTTTCAAGTTACCTTGCATCTGAGTGCATGAACCATCTGCACCACACATATAAACCAAACCTCTCACACACCCTGATTTCTTTAAGATTTTAAGTCTGCAGTCTCATACTGCCGATTACCAAACCCAATCCAACCCACTACCATCAAGTCAATTCTGACTCATAGAGACCCTACAGGATAGAGTAGAACTGCTCCATAGGGTTTCCAAGGCTGTAAATCTTTATGTAAGCAGATTGACTTATCTTTCTCCCATGGAGCAGCTGGTGGGTTCGATCCACTGACCTTTTGGTTAACAGCCAATGCTTTAACCACTGTGTCACCAGAGCACCTGCTGATTACCAAAACCAAACCAAACTCACTGCCTTGAGTTGATTCAACTCATAGTGACCCCTCCTTGAGTTTCCAAAGACATACCTCCAGGGAAGTTGAGTGCCCAATCTTCCTTCCAAGAAGAGGCTGGTGGGTTTGAACCACCAGCCTTCTGGTTAGCAGTCAAATGCCTTAGGCACTATGCCACCAGAGCTCCCTCACCAATTACCAAGGAAGCAAAATTAATACCAGCACGTTATTTCGGATAAAATTTGGCTTTTCTTAACTGGAAGCTAAATAACACTGAAATGAGAGATTTGGGAATATGCTGTTGTTGTTGCTAGCTACTAGGACCAATAATTCTTAAATATAATAAACACTTCTTTTTCAAAAACTTCATACTAATGCAACTAGAACAGCTATGCAACTAAAATGACTCCTGCTCCTAAAAGTTCTTCAAATCAGGTAAGCTGAAAGATGATTATTAAAACAGATTTCATCTGAATAATTTTAAAATTATAAAATGATCAACACACCTCCTGTTGTTGTTATTGTTTTAATGATCAGATTATTATTTAAGCCTCATTTTAAATCATGAGTAATTCTTTTCTCTAAATGTATTTAAATGTGGACACAAACTTCTAATTTTCTTTTTTTCTTCTTGAATATTGAATGGACATAAAATGAATGTGATAAAGTTCAACTTTGCTGCCACCTCTGGTCTTATGTTATATAAAATGACATTTTTTCCCTGATACTAAAAATATTGAACCCTAATTGCCAATTGGACTTTAGATACAGGTGGAAGGAGAAAACTGTTGTTGACCCATCCATGCCCTCTTCTTTGTTAGGGTCCCCATGCCTCTTCCAGGAATGAACTACCACTAAGTCCCTGACCAGCTAATAGATGAGCCTCTTTGCTGTGACCTATTTTAGGTCATGACCTTTTCCATACGCCAGGGGGATGTCCTTTGAATCAATAGGCTGATGTTTAAATGAGTGAAATCAGCATTACTGAGTTTCTTCCTTGTAACAAAAAGCTGGTTGTCAGTACTCTTAAGGATGGCCTTATTCCATCTTTCTATGCTACATGCAGAGATGCAGCTCAATTAACATTTTAATTTCAATTGAATTAGTCATCTTTCTCTTTACCTTGTGTTCAGACACCTGAAGAAGGGGAGTTAATTTAGCTAGGAATATAGCCTTTTGCCATAGTCATAACTAATGCATTAGGAATTGGGTGGGAGGGTATTAATAACATATATATGTATATGAATTGTTGAATGGAAAACCAATTTGCTCTGTAAATTTTCACCCAAATCACAATAAAAAAAAGTAAAAGAAAAAAAAAAGTGAGTTTGAGGGCAAAATTTCAAGGACCCTTCTCTCACTGACTAGTACTTTTAGGTTTCACTGGAGTCTGAATATGGATGCCACTTATTTTCACCAATATTTCTTTTCTATTTTGGTTCCCAACAGTGTATGTCATGTTACTTAAAAGCTTTCTCTTCAGGTGCAATATTATGCTGGAATATTTATGATTTGTATATTATAGAGTGGCACGAACTGTTTATGCTTGACTACTAGCCTAATAGTTGGTAATTCTAACACAACTAGCCTCTCTGTGGAAGAAAGGCCTAATGATTTGTAAAGATTAAAGCCAGGAAAACACAATGGAGCTGAGTTCTACTTTTTAGTACATACTGCTGCCGTGAGTTAGAGTTGGCTTGGTGGCAACAGGTTCAGTTTCTCTGGTGGTATAGTGCCCAAGGCATTTGACTGCTAACCAAAAGAATGGCAGTTTAAACCCACCATCCACTCCTCGGAAGGAAGGTTGGGTAATCTATTTCCCTAGCAATACCACCTTGGAAGTCCAAGGAGGGATCGCTATGAGTCGGATCCGACTCAACAGCAATGTGATTCATTAGTATAATATACGGATTTTTCTATCTATCCTGTTTTTAATCATCCCCTTAGATCTTTTTTAATTTACAAAATATTGATATTTTCTTAAAATAATGAAAGGCAGGAAATTGAAAGTTAAAATACATCCATGGTATAATAATGATACTATTTCTTTGTACAATGAAAGAAAATGTAAGATAAGTAGAGGTGTAGGATGTTGATTTTGGAAGGGACTTCCATGATCATCTCAACCCTCCTATTTTTCAGGTGAGAAACTGAGAACTAGGGAGCATTCATGACATGCCCATAATCACATCAGCTCTCTTGACAATTCAGTAATTGTTCATCAAAACCAAAACCAAATTCACTGCTGTAGAGTTGGATCTGACTCATAGCGACCCCTCCTTGGGTTTTCAAGGTGATATCTCTACTGAAGTAGATTGCCTAACCTTCCTTCCAAAGAGTGGCTAATGGGTTTGAACCACCAGCCTTCTGGTTAGCAGTCAATGCCTTAGGCACTACGCCATCAGTTATGCACCATAATTGTATCATATAATAATTGATTATGCATATAGCATTATTTTAATAAATTTAAATAAGCTTATTATAATTAATAATTATCATGTGGTATGATTTGCCTTATATGCAAAGGATAAAGCCTGAAAAATGTATTATTTCACAAAGTCTCTTTCCTCTGCCCAGGAATCATACTTGACTTAATGAATACTGAGTTGTTGGTTTTTCTTCCCCATGTTCAAAGCAATAGGAAATTTCCTGCTGCTCAGAATAAAAAAATCATCGTATTTATTTTAGGAAAACAATTTAAGTAGCTTACTAGAAATATTTTCAAAACTGAGATATCATCTTTGTGAGTAAATGATTTTGCTAAAGGATAAATATTTAAATTAAAAGCTTATTGGATTTCTATTGCTCCCTACAGTACAGAACTCAAGACCCTGGAAAATAAAATGTATGTCTTCTTCTCCAAATATTGCTCACTTGCTCTTTTCTTGAAGATTATCAAACCCTTTAAAAGTTTTAACCAATTCACCCACTTCTCTTCTATGAGAGAATGGGGCAGAGGAGCCAATCTATGAATGGGAAAAGGATGATAACCTCAGGACAAGGGGAGGAGACAAAGGGCAGAATATGGAGATAACCAAAATTAGCTAGAGGAGCCATGGCCTGACCTCCTTTAGAGGGAATCGGGGAACTGTTGCAGATACAGATAAAGAAGATCCTTGTGGAATTAAAATATAGCCCTCAAGACTGGGGAACTCAGTTCAAGTCCCCATCTCATCACTTATTGCTGTTGGCATCCAATTCATGGTGACCCCATGCATAATAAGATTGGACCATTGTGACCCATAAGATTTTCATTGGCTAACTTTTGAAAGTAGATTGCCAGGATTTTTTCTAATTTATCTGTCTTCACTCACTAATGCTGCTATAACAGAAATAATGGATGACTTTAACAAATAGGAATTTATTCTCGTACAGTTTAGGAGGCTAGACATCCAAATTCAGAGTGCTGGCTCTAGGGGCTGGGTAAAGGGCCCTTGACCTTGGGCTTCAGCGCTGCTTCTTGTTCCACACCCACTGAAGTTGGAGGCTTCTTCTGACTCATGCAGTTGCTGTCTGCTGCAGCTGACAAACCCAAGTTTTGTAGGTAAAATATCACAATCCCAAGATCAGCAGGAAACTGGTTCAAGTCCAGGAACTGGAGATAAAGACTCAGCCAAATGCAGGATCCATAATGTGCCAAAAAGCTAAAGACCCTTCTCAAAGCTTCTCTGTATATTCTGGAAGTAGGCCACACCCCAAAGGCAACTCATTAGCTTGTCACAGCAGATTGTACCATGGAATTGATTATATCACATTCAATCTCATCATAGGGAATTATCACATCCGGCTGCCATGCCACTCAAAACCACAGCCCAGGCAATTTGACACACAACCTTTACTAACACACTGTTGTAGTCTAGAAGCTTTCCTGAAACCTGTTCAGGATCATGACAACACATAATCCTCTACTGACAGGCATGTGGTAGCTACGCATGGCCAGGCATTGAAACAGGTCTTCTGCGTGGAAGGTCATATTTCTACCAACCACCACTGCTCTCTATCCCACCATTACTGAAAAAAAAAAAATTGCCATGGTTTTGATTCTGACTCATAGTGGCCTGTTAGGATAGAACAGAACTGCCCCACTGGGTGTCCAAGGCTATAAGTCTTTATGGAAGCAGACTGCCATGTCTTTCTCCCATGGAGTGGCTGGTGGGTTGGAATCACTATCCTTTTGGCTATCAGCCAAGTGTTTCACCACTGTGTCACTAGGGCTCCTTATTCCACCAGTACCCACCTGTTAACTTTGGGCAAATGCCCTCCCTGAACCACATGTTCCCATCATCTACATGATAAGGCAGGTTAGATGATCTGTCATGCTCCTCCATCTCTCAAATTTAATGACTATCTCCTGATCCTCTTGCTATGAGGCTATAAGTCCAAAGAAGGCTTGGAAGATGGAATATAGAGCTTAGGTAGTACTTTTGGCTTCATTATTTAAAAAGGAACATCAAAACAGAGGCTAACAAGATTGTATGGACTTCCTGAAGGACCTACATTCAAATTCCTTTCAAACTCTTATTGACAAAAGCTGCATAGTTACATGGTCCAGACTGAAAAATAAGGGCTTGTGTTAGACTGTCAAAGCCTTTCTGGGCTTTCTTCTTATTATTTTTAATGAGTCTGTTACTATCCATTGGCTGGAATTTCAAGGGGATGTTGTATCAAGTGACCAAATTGACTTTTGGAATGTATTTTGAATTTTAGACCTTAAAGAACTTTAAAATAATCTAATTTCACCTTCTTGATGAGATAACAGGAGTCCCAAAAGAGGTGTTTTCTCCAAGGCTGTATAGTCATGTATGGAAAATCCAAGACACAAACCCACTAGCCTAACTCTTAGTGCAGGGCCCTTTTTAATGCACTTCACTCTCTCACTAACCTCTCACTCTAGGATACCTAGAATATTTTCTGGGTAGGTGGTTGTAGGTTAAGGGAGTTGTTAGGGAAGTTCCTGCTACTCCACCACCCTTTCTTATTCTCTCATTCCCATAAAAATGTTCCTCCCCATTTGAAAGCTTGAGGAGTTGCCATCCATCAATAAGGAGTCTACAGACCTGACATTGCTGTAGTGCTAGTGCCCTGGGCATCATGAAGAGGATGAAAGAGAGTGGGAATAGAAGGATCAGCTCAGTGTTTCTAAAGCTATTTCTGTGCCAATGCCTTATACATTTGTCCAAAGTAGAAGGTGCTGTCCAAAAACCATCAAAGGAAACAAGGCCAATCTCGTTGTTGAACACAGTGCTCAAATCCTAAGCAAAATAGCACACCAAACCATTAATATGCAAAAAATTGAAATGATTCTAGAAATGCATGTTTTCTTTAACATCAAAAATAACTGACATTGCTTTTTGCCCCATCTATTACAAGAAGGAATATTGTTCTCAGCAACCAGATAGCCAACATTTCAGAAAATATTGACATCACTCTGAAGGGATGAACAGTTATTGTGAACGGCCTCAGAGGAACCCTGCAGAGGGACTTCAATCACCTCTATGTATAACTTAGCCTTTTTTAAAAGAAAAAGGAGAGGCTTCAGTTTGACAAATGATGGGAAATTGAAAGGAACTGGCTATAATTTACGCTATTTTTAGTCATGTACAGAATATGATCAAAGGTGTTACCCTGGGCTTCCAATAGAAGGTGAAGTCTGTGTATACTCATGTCTACTCACTTCTCCATCAATATTGTTATTCACGAGAGTGGATCTTTTGTTGAAATTTGAATTTTTTTTTGTGAAAAATACATCCATAGCATTGGGAGGAGACCGGGTGTTACTTGTTCAGTATTGCAAACCCAGAAAGATGAGTTAACTCTTGAAGGAAATGCCATTCAACTTGTATCACATTCAGCTGCTTTGATTCAGCAAACCACAGCAGTTAAAAATAAGGATATCAGAAAACTATTGAGCGGTAACTATGTCTCTGAGAAAGAAACAGTTCAGCAGGCTGATGAATAAGATCTAAGAGTTGTCCAGCTATGGAAACAAAAGGTTGGATGATAATTAAGACATATTGGTGATATTTTTAAGATGCTGTGGAATTTGTCTATTGAAAAGAAAAATTCAATCACTTAATGTACTAAGGCTTTGAGTGTTGGTGGTTGCTGATGTCAAAAAACGATAAGTAACTAGTTATCATGTGCCTCATGAAAGACCACAACATCACTTTTGACATGGTCAAAAATAAAATAATTTGGCATTGCCAAAAATAAAATAAAACCAGAAACTAAGTAAGCCTCTAAATCCAGCTACCAATTGACAAGATGTAATGCAGAGGAAATGAGAAAGCGTGTTAAATGACACCATGGAGATGCAACCAGAAAATCCAGACTGTGGAACACTGAGAACAATCTGTTCAGTTAAACAAATACATTATATGAGTATAGGAAACTATGAAGGGGTTTTAAAAATCCTATCAATCACTCACTGCCGTCCAGTCGGATGTAACTCCTCCCTGTTTCCAAGGCTGTATCACTACTGAAGGGAGCGCTGGTAGCGTAGTGCCTAAGGCACTTGACTGCTAACCAGAAGGCTGGCGGTTCAAACCC
>NW_006921599.1:12048045-12053468 GCF_000298275.1 Orycteropus afer afer
TCTGGTAGCATAGTGCCTAAGGCACTTGACTGCTAACCAGAAGGCTGGCGGTTCAAACCCACCAGCCAGTCCTTGGAAGGAAGGTTGGGCAATCTTCTGTAGTGATACCGCCCTGGAAACCCAAGGAGGGGTCGCTATGAGTTGGGTCCGACTCCACGGCACATAACAACAACAACAACATCAAACAATCACAATGTAGAGACCTTATTTGGATTCTGAATCAAACAAACTATAAAAACAAAATGGAAATCATTTATAACATTTATAAGGTAACAAAAAATTTGTATAAATACTAAGTATTTAATATTAACAAATTATTATTAAAAATTTTCAAGTGATAAAAATGAATTCTAGTAATATTTAAAGATAAAACTTCTTTTGGAGAGACATAATAAAAGATTTACAAAACAAATTATATAATACTTGGTATTTATTTTGAAATAATGCACATGAAAGTGAATGAGAATATAGATGAGAAAAGAATGGTGATGAGTTAACAAAAATTATTAAAATTAAATGATGAGTATATGGCACTCATTATATATACTATACTGCCTCCATTTGTATATGTTTAAAATTCCTCATTTAAAAAAAATCAATGTCTATAATATACTAATTAATAGGATATAGGAAGAAATCAAAAGCTACAGAAAAAGCATTTGATGAAATTTAGCATCTACTTATGAAAAAATAAATTCTTAGCAACCTCGGGGAATATAGGAGCTTACTTAATGCAGTGAGGGATATCTACAAAAAAGCACAGCAATATTGTATTTATTGGTGAAATTTTGAAAGCTATCTGCAATTGGGACCAAAACAAGGATTTCTGCTATCATCACTTCTATTCAACATTATATTGGAAACTTTAGCTTGTACAATAAAAAATAAATAGAAAGTAATAATAATATGCAGATGTTATGAAGATATAAATGGAAGACAAACAAATCTATAAACCACTAGAATTAATAAATGAATTTAACAAGGTCACAAGATAGAAGGCATTTCTGTGTATTAACAAATACTTTTCTACATATCACTGCCATGGAGTCATATTACTCATAATGACCCCTCCTTGGGTTTCCGAAGCTGTATCACTATGGAAGTAGATTGCACAGTCTTCCTTCCAAGGAGTGGCTGATGGGTTTGATTAGCAGTCAAATGCCTCAGGCACTACGCCACCAGAGCTCCCGTATTTCTACATAGTTATTCTTGGTGTTATGTACCCTCGAGTTGGACTCATACCGACCCCTCCTTGGGTTTCCGAGGCAGTGTCACTACAGAAGTAGATTGCCCAACCTTCCTTCAGAGCAGTAAATAAATAATTTTTAAAAAATTTACGATAGTACCCAAAATATTCAAATACCTAGGAATTAATCTAACAAAACAAAAGCAAGAAAACATAAAGAATTGAGAAATTAAGAAGCTCTGGTGGCACAGTGGTTAAGTGTTACGCTGCAAACGGAAAGGTCAGCAATTCAAACTTGCCAGAGAAAGATGTGGCAGCTTGCTGTTTTAAAGATTAGACTCCTGGAAACCCTATGGGGCAGTTTTACTGTCTAATAGGGTTGCTATGAGTCAGAATCCTCTTGATGGCAACTGTTGGGTTGATGGATATTGAGAAATTAAAGAAGTCCCAACAAACAGAGGGACCTTGTTCAAGAACCAAAAAATTCAATATTGGAAAGATATCAATTCTCTTCAAATTGATCTGTGGATTCAATGCATTCCTAATCAAAATCCCAACAAGATTTTATTGTTTCCTTCTCTTCTTTTAAAGAAAACTAACATGCTGATTCTAAAATTTATTTAGCAATGCTGAAGGTCATAAACAGTCAAGGAAACCTTAAATAAGAATGAAATGGGGGGACTTACACTTCCAGGTATCAATACCTAAAATAAAACTACAAGAGACAGAGGAAATTGTTGCAAAATAATAAACGAACCAATGGAACAGGATAAACAGTCCAAAAATGTTTCACATTTATATGATCACTTGATTTTTGACAAAGCTGATATTGTAGGGTATGTGAGAAAGGATGTTCTTTTCAATAAACGGTACAGAGTCTATTGACATCCACATGGCAAAAAACATGAAATGAAACTCCTACCTCATGTCATAGAAAAAAGTCAATTCCAGTAAATTATATATATAAAGCAGAAGGTAAGGCAATAAAACTTTTAGAAGATAACGTTGTTATTGTTAGGTGCTGTCAAGTTGATTTCTGATTCACAGAAGATAACATAAACGACTATATGCAAATATCCCTAAATGTGGAAAAAAGATAGATAAGTTGGGTACGTTAAAAACAAGAACATATGTTCATCAAATGATACATTGAACTGGGCAAATCTGCTGCAAAAGATCTCTCTAAAGTTTTAAAAGAGCAAAGATGTCACTTTGATGACTGAGATGACCTGACCCAACCCTTGGTATTTTCAATAGCCTCATATGCATATGAAAGCTGGACAATAAATAAGGAAGATCACAGAATTGATGCATTTGAATTGTGGTGTTGGCAAAGAATATTGAAAATACCATAAACTGCCAAACAACGAACAAATCTGTTTTGGAGGAAGTGCAGCTGAAATGCTCCTTAGAAGCGAGAATGGCCAGACTTCATATCTCATATTTTGGTCATGTTATCAGAAGGGACCAGTCCCTAGAGAAGGATAAGTACTTGGTAAAGTAGAGGGTTAATTAAAAAAAAAAAAAATAGAGAGAGAAGACTCTTAAGAAGGTAGATTAAGACATTGGCTGCAATGATATACAGGAAGCAGACCACATCCCTAAGGCAGCTACTTAGCTGCTCAAGCATAGCAACAATTGTGAAGATGGTGCAGGACTGGACAATACTTCATTCTGTCATCCATAGGGTTGCTATGAGTCAGAAGCAACTCAATGGCACCTGACTACAACAACATGCTCATCAAAAGACATAATTGAGAGAATGAAAAAGCAAGCCACATAGTAGAACAGTTATGAATATGTGGTGTTTCAATTGATGGGTACCAATTGGATATCCACGCAGGAAAATTGAGATTGGACTGTACCTCATGCCATACTTAAACATCAATTTTTGGTGGATGGAAGGTCTAAATTTGAAAGGAAAAATAATAAGCTTCTAGAGCAGAGATTGTCAAACTATGGCTTGTGGGCCAATCCAGTCCACTACCCGTTTTTGTAATAAATGGTTTTGTAAATAAAGTTTTATTAGAATGCAGTCAAGTGCATTCGTTATGTAATATCAATGCCTGCAAGAGAGAAGTGTCTCCTCCATGATTTATCCAATCTATGTATTTTGAACAATACTAATTTGGTCAGTGAACACTCATTGCTATAATCCACTATACCAATTAACAAAAACTCTGCTAAAGTGACCTGAAGTACTTGTAGTAACAACCTCTGGTGCTCTTTTATTATTATTATTATTATCCATTCCCTGGAGAAGGATGTCATGCTTGGTAGGGTGGTGGGTCGACGAAAGAGGGGGAGGCCTTCAACAAGATGGATTGACACGGTGGCTGCGATGATGGGCTCAAGTATAGCAGGGATTATGGGGCTGGCGTGGGATCGGGCAGTGTTTCGTTCTGCTGTGCATGGGGTCGCTATGAGTCGGAAACAACTCGACGGCACTTAACAACAACATTATTATTATTATTATTATTACTATTATTATTATTATTATTATTATATAGTAACCTGGCTTACATATTCTTGGTTAAGACAAATGACCACTTCTAGGACATAGATAATGGGAGCAGTAGTGAGTCAGTGGTAGAATTCCTATCTTCCATTTGGGAGACCAAATTTAATTCCCAGACAATAAACATTGTGAACAGCCATCATCCTTGTCAGTGGAGGCCTGCTTGTTGCCAGGGTGCTAAACAGGTTTCAGTGGAGCTTCCAGACTAGTATGGACTAGGAAGAAAAGTGTGGTGATCTGCTTGCAAAAATCAGCCAATGAAAACTGTATGGATCACAACAGTTCAATCCAGAACCAATCATGGGGATTGTGCAGCACGGGGGAGCATTTCGTTTTGTTGTGCATGGGGTCGCCCTAAGTCAGAGGCTGACTTGAAACAAGGAGCTCTGGTGGTGTAATGAATAAGGCATTTGGCTGACAACCAGAAGGTCAGCAGTTCAAACCCACCAGCCACTCCTTAGAAGGAAGATGGGGCAATCTACTTCCATAAAGATTTACAGCCTTGGAAACTCAATGGGAGTCAGAATTGATTTGATGGCAGTGAGTTTGGTTTTGGCTTGATAACTATAACAGCAGGACACAGATTAAGACAAAGACGCACATTTATATTTATATTTACCTTTCTAAGATGAAGTTTTTTAAAGTAAATTATAGATCATATAACAATCCTTTAAACATCACACTGCCACCATCATACTTTGTCCCCAGAATTCTTTCAGGCCAGTCCCTTGTTCTCCCTCTGCTCCTCATTCCCCAACTGTTCTGGTTACCTAGTACCACTCTGACAGGAATATACTACAAATGGGATGGCTGTAGCAAACAGGAGTTTATTCTCTCATAGTTTGGAGGCTTTAAGTCCAAGTTCAAAGTGCCAGGCTCTAGGGGCTGTGTGAAAGCCCCTCGACCTTGGGCTTCAGCTCTGCCCCTTGCACCTGGCCCACTGAAGCTAGAGGCATCTCTTCACTCAGGCAGCTACTGGCTGCTGAGGCTAACAAGCCCAGCGTCAATAAATAAAATGGCACAGTCCTGATGTTACCAAACGACATGGTAGGCCATTAATTCAAGTCCATTGAAAGCCCCAAGGTTGGCAGAGCATGGTAGGCTGCTGAACAATGACAAGGCTACATGCAAGGTTCCACTGTGCCATAAGCTAGACACTGTTCACCAAGGCTTCTCCTTATATACAGGAAGCAGACCACATCCCTAAGGCAGCTACTCAGCTGCTCATAGTAGATTCCACCATGGAGTTGAGTACCAGTCTCATTATGGGGAATATTACATCCAGCTGCCCAGCCACTCAACCAGGCCTAGCCACGTTGACACACAAACTTAACCACCACACCAACTTTCACTTTCTGGGGTTCTCTGCACATGTTGGCCTCCTATTTTGGTTCTTATTTTCTACATAGGTGACAGTTTTGAGCTGTCTACCCAGTCATTAGCCCTGAGTTCTCTCTCAAATCGTAACTCTGCTGATGGATTTGCAGCTCTCTCTTGCTCAGGTTTCTTTGTTATTCATAAGGTTTTCCCTGGCCAATTCTTTGAGAAGTGGATGGCCTCTTCTTCTTCCTAGTCTGTCTCAGTCTATAAGCTAGGCTGTTACCTGTGTACCAGGTGCATTTCACTGGGTTTTAAACACCAGAGGCTCAGCCTCAAAACTCACGTCTACATGTCACCACAGTAGGACAAACCAACAGACAAGTTTGTCTTGCTGTTGGA
>NW_006921599.1:12055028-12057859 GCF_000298275.1 Orycteropus afer afer
ATCTCTATTATTTTTCTGTCATTTCTTTAAAAGAAAAATCCAGCCCATTGCTTTTTCATGTTATTATGTGTGACTTTTTTTTTTTTTTTTTTTTTGCCACCCATTAAGATGCCTGGGCTGTTGCTATAGCAGAAATAATGATGGGATTTTGCCTAATATTCTTTTGCTCCTGTGTGGCTCAGCCTACATCTCTCATGTTAACCCTCTCAGGCCTTGCTCAAGTGGAAGAAGAGGGTCTCCTCAATACTTTAGCCTATCTATAGATTTTGAGCAAGAATAATTTCATCAGTGAGCGCTCATTTTTACCATCCTTTGCTACTGGAATAAAGACTAAAATTTTGAACTAAATTTACAAGATGGCACATATATATCTTTCTCCTAAATGCAGTCAATTGATTCCTGCAATGTGCTTGGGAATGCTTAGTATAACTAGTAAAAACTCAAACCAAGCTCACGGCCACTGAGTCAATTCCAACTCATAGTGACCCCCATTGGGTTCCCAAGGCTGTAAATCTTTACAGAAGCAGATTGTCTCACCTTTCTTCTGTGGAGCAGCTGGTGGTTTTGAACCACCAACCTTTTGGTTAGCAGCCAAATGCCTTAAGTAGCACACCACATTTTATAACTAGTATGGCTATATTTAATTCATTTCTTCATATATCTACAACTACTGATTGTTGTCTACCATTTGCTAGGCACTAGGATGGGTACCAAGGATACAATGTGGAAAAGATGAACATGATCCCTGCCTTCATAGGACACATGAGCTCAGATCAGACACAGAACAGTTCAATACAGTTTCCAAAGTATTACAAAGATGAGAGTATAGGGCCCTATTGGATCATCAGGAGAATTACTTCATTCCTCCTTGATTTTAGGGAATCAAAGAAGCTTCGTGAAAGAAGTGGTAACTTAACGGAGATATAAAAAAATTAGTAGAAATTGTTGTTATTACCTGCTGCTGAATTAGCTCCAACTCATGTGACTTTATGTATAATGGAAGAAAATGCTGCTCAGTCCTACTCCATCCTCATGATTGTCATCATGCAATTGTTGCTTCACCATCAAATGGTCTTATCTCCCAGCACTGTATCAGCCAATATTCTGTTGTGATCCATAGGGTTTTCACTGCCTGATTTTTGGAAGTAGATCGCCAGGCCTTTCTTCCTAGTTTGTCTTAGACTGGAAGCTCTGCTGAAACCTGTCCACCATGGGTGACACTGCTGGTATTTGAAATACCCATGGCATAGCTTCCAGCAACATAGCAACATGCAAGCCACCACAGTACAACACACTAACAGACAAGTGGTGGGAGTAGAACTCAGGCAGGCAAAAATTTTAAAAAGGTGGAGTAGAACCAGCTTGTTCAAAAGCCCAGAAGCAAAAAGAGTGTCTCAGATGCTTTAGCCTGACTGGAGGGTTGATTTCAGGAGAGGTATGATTTGAGGGCAGAGTGCCAGAATAAGACTGGAGAGATATCCAGGGACTGAAGGGCTAGGTTTTGAAGGACCTTGTAAACTGTGATAAAAACCTTGAGTTTGATTACCTGTGCAATAGGAAGCCAATCAAATGTTCTAAGCATGTACATGCAAAATATCTCTCATACCGGAAGTGGTTTCTGAGGAGACTCTCAAGGATGAGTTCTCTGAAACGGTGACTATTCCTTTTCAATCTCACTAGGGTCTTCTGAGGAGCTCTGGTAGCATAGTGCCTAAGGCACTTGACTGCTAACCAGGAGGCTGGCAGTTCAAACCCACCAGCCACTCCTTGGAAGGAAGATGGGGCAATCTACTTCTGTAGTGATGCTGCCTCGGAAACCCAAGGAGGGGTCGCTATGAGTCAGGTCCGACTCCACGGCACGTAACAGCAACAACAGGGTCTTCTGGGGCTATAATCAGAGAGCTGCTTGATAAACTTAAGTTTGGGGAGGATTGTGTGGCACCTTCCAAGCAGATTAACAGCACAAAGAAGGAACTGGGTAGTGGCTGATGTGACTTTGGAATTCTTCCTGCTTTATTCATGTGGGGATTTTCCTCTTGTGCACTAGTGTTTACAGTGAATTTGCAGGAAGGGAACTAATAATTAGGCTGTGTCTGCACTGAAGATATTGGGGACCTGAATATGACAAACTATTCTTCCTGAAGCAACACAAGTAGTTGTGGAAAATCATATTGGTATTGCTGAGCAGAGAAAGGATGATTTATAAGACTTTTCTGTTTCTCAGCCTCCTGTTTCCTGTGCCATGAAAGTTTAGGAGACAGATTACTCTAGAGCAAGCAGGGATGCAGGACCACCCTATGGCACAAAGTGCCCACAAAATCAGAGACTTGTGTTCTTAACCACTGTTTTAGGCTTAAATTGAGTACTAACTTCAGTCTGGACTGTCATCATATCCTCATGACTGTACAGTTGTGAGAGACTCCCTATTCGGTGTTCACCCTCCATGCCACTTCAGGTCCAGGACATCAGCTCCCTAGAGCAGCGGTTCTACCATGTTTCTCCATTGTTCAAAAACTCCTCAGCACCTATATATAGCAATGGTTCCCAACCCCAATGGTTCCCATGTTAGAATCATCCAAGAAGACTCTAAAAATACCAATTGAACCATGGTATTTTTTTCATATCTCCAAAGGTTATTTTTAACGTGTTCAAGGTTGAGAATTACTGACTTACATGATAGAATCCACGGTCCTCAATTTCATATTCAGAATATTCCAGTGTCCTGGACCTACATATCCTGTTGTTGTTGTTGTTATGTGCCGTCGAGTCAAACCCGACTCATAGCGACCCCTCCTTGGGTTTCCGAGGCAGTATCACTACAGAAGTAGGAT
>NW_006921599.1:12057959-12060456 GCF_000298275.1 Orycteropus afer afer
TGTTGTTATGTGCCGTCGAGTCAAACCCGACTCATAGCGACCCCTCCTTGGGTTTCCGAGGCAGTATCACTACAGAAGTAGGATTGCCCAACCTTTCTTCCGAGGAGGAGTGTCTGGTGGGTTTGAATCGCCAGTCGTCTGGTTAGCAGGCAAGTGTGTAAAATGGTAGTAGCAATGTCAGAACTTGTGTAAATTCACTAGGGGGAAAGAGAATTACTATCACTACAAAGCTGGTTTTTATGAGGTGCAGGTCAGACATACCTCCACTCTCCAATCTTTTAACCGATTCTGACAACAGCCATCCATTCCGTGACACTCTCCGCTTCTCCGCTGGGTTCAATAGGTCATTGCAATGGCCACAGAGAACTCACAGACTCTTCTTACAGTAGAGTGGTCTTTAAGGAAATAACAGTATACAACTAAAAATCAGGATGAACATGCTGCAACTTAGATGCAGGATCAGGAAGCATATAGGCAAAGTCTGAAAGTGTCCCCCAAATTGAAGAGCACATTCCTCACTTGTCCAGTGCAGGACAGCTCTCTCATCTCACCTCAGCCCTGGGAGCAACAAGCCCTTCTCTCTGCTACACACACCCCCTCTCAGCCATGCAGTCCTCTCCTTGGCCTCCGTTCAGCCCCCTGAGGCCAAGCTCCTCTCAGCCCCGTCAGGACTGTCCTCCTTTTAGCCATGCCTGCTCCTTCTCAGCTGTGCAGGCCTCTCTATCTTCAGCCTCTCTGCCATCAGCTTCTCCACTGCTAACTGACCCAGCTAATAACCAGTTGTAGCAGTTTTTTTCACCTCCCTTAGCTGTATTCCTAGGAGCAGGTTTCTACTGTCACTAGTCATTATTGACTGCCCAGGGCCCCTTCTGGACCTGCCATGGCTGGCTCTGCTACATGGCCTCTTCTAAGGCCTTTCACTGCCTTCAGTGTTATAGCCCTTGATTCACATTACAACTCTTTTAGGAGATTCCTTGCCTCCTTTCTCTCTCTCTCTATCTCTGCTTCTTCTCTTTTCTTGCCTCTCTTGTCTTTTCTCCTCTCTGCTCTCTTCTTCCTTCTTTCTGTGTTTCCCAATCTCTGTGGGATTGGTTGCATATGTAAGCAAATTCCTGGTGAATTTCAAGGCATGGCCTTCCCACCTGGGCCATGAACTGGCCAATCCTCTCTGAATAGACCACAGACACTTTATTTGTATAGTGGGCTTAGGCAAATGAAGTGACTATTCACTTCATTTGCATAAGTATATTGTGCAATTCCTGCAAGGTCTGTAAAATAGGCCAATCACAAAGCAGGCTGGAGCCCAGGATCAGACAAAAAATATCAAACTACAAGTCCTTTACTGTTTACTCAGGAAATGTTAATCAATCTGGACAAAAGTAACAAACTCTGTAGGGTAGAAATCGAAGGCAAAGTTAACTCCTCAGGGCTTAGGAAAATCTCTCAAGCTGTTTTTCCCAAGAACCAAGGCAAAAGGACACATAAAGGGACTCTTTTCACCACACATATCTTGTGACCTTGCTCGTACCTTAGAGGTTCCGCCTCTAAGCTTTGACTCACAGCAGTACACCACCTACAATGCTTCCCTTTCCACTCTGCTCTGTCTGTCCAAATCTGCTTTTTGTCTATCAAGACCCAACTCCACTCAGATCCTCCAGTCTACTGTGAGCTTCCCTTCTGACTTCCTAGCTATTTTCTACAAATAAGACTTACTCAAATACAACTTTGTGATAAATTATAATGGTGACTTATATTATGATTGGTCAATTGCATTCTTATTTATTTTTCTTGTGTGTATGATTCTCTCCAACTCAATTCTTTCTTTCTTTCTTTTTCTTTTTTAAATTTTGATCTTGGTGAAAGTTTACAGAGTAAATTGGTTTTCCATTCAATAATCTACATGCATTCTATTTTGTGACATTTACTGCCATCCCCAAACTCTAAGAGCGTTCTTCACACTTCCTCCCTGCACCTACTCTTGCCCTTTGTCCTTCTTTCCTATCTCCTCCCGCCTTCCCATTTCTATCCCTGGGAAAATGCTCTCCTCTTGATCTATTTGATTGCTCTAATTAGTGCATACCCTGCTGATATTACTGTTCATCTTTGAGGTCTATCGTTTGCTGATGGGTGAGTCAAGGGGTTAAGTTCAGTTCCTAGCTTGAAGGGTGTATAAGGGCCCTAGTCTCAGGGGTTTCCACCAGTCTTCATCAGACCGATAAGCATGGTCTTTTTTATGATTTTGAATTTTATGCCACATTTCCCTCCGCTCTATCTGGGACATCTTATTGTGATCTTTTCAGGCTGGTCAGCAGTGGTAGCCTAGTTCTTCTGGTCTCGAGGTCATGGAGGCCAGGGTTCACATGCTCCATTAGACCTTTGGACTAATTTTTCCTCACTTCTTTGATTTTCTTCATTCTTCTTTGTTTTGGACAGGAAGAGACCTTAGCTATACATTAGTTGGCCCCTCATAAGCTTTTTTTTTTTTTTTTTTAATTTT
>NW_006921599.1:12061470-12069091 GCF_000298275.1 Orycteropus afer afer
CTCTTCACCCAAATCAATATTTATCTCTATCTATCTAACAGCGTTCCCTCCCCTCCCCTCCCACCCCTGGTAACCAACAAAGAAAATTCCCTCATAAGCTTTTAAGACCCCAGTCACTACTCAGCAAAGTAGGATATAGAATATTGTATTTGTGGACTATGTTATACCAGTTTACCTTAGTGTCCCCTGAGACTATGGATCCTGAGCCTCCATATCCAGCAACTCATCCTCTCAAGGTGTTTGATTATACTAAAACGTTTTCATAACTTTGTCCACTCTATGCTCTACTACACTCATGAATATATTTGCAGCACATATAAATACATAGGTATAGATGCCTCTGTCAAACCTATATATGTTCATGGGAATAGTCTCATTTGCTTCCCCACCTCTGTTCAAATTAAGTGTCTATCTTTGCATTTACTTGTAAATTATTGTTTTTACTATAATTGCAGGACAGTACTCATCTTTGTTACCTTTAACTCTTATGCTCCTCCTTGTATCTTCTACTGCTTTGATCATTTTGTGCTGCCTTCCCCCTTATTGTATATTGCCTTTCCCTTCATCCAAGTTAATAAGTATCTACCCTCTAGCCCAAGTCAATTCTTGAACATTCCCTCAAAACATCAGGTTTTGCTCATGATAAATGGTTTAGTAAATATTTGTTGATTAAAAGAATGAATGAGCATAACAATAATAAAAACCATGGTCCTTCAAATCAATTGGAAGTAAGGAGAGTATAAAGAAGGAGCTAACACAGCAGGTCTGGTTGTTTACTCTTTGCTGTCTCCAAGGGAACCTGGAACCATGACTGAACCTTGACCAACCCCTGGGAATGTGTCCCTCAGAGAGTTCTTTATGTTAGTGATTGAAAATTTTGTTAAGTACACTGGCACAGTGGGTCATGTCATATAAGCTTGTCAGGTTGCTTTGCACAAATATGAAGATTGATGACATATACCTGTGTAGCAGGATATGCCTATGTGACCAACTCTTCATAAATTTCTCAGACCCCGAGACTTAAAAGGACTTTCCTGGGCAGAAACATACCACACATGTCTCTGTATTTCATTGCTAGAGAGAGAAAGCACTCCTGTGTGGCCTCAGATGGAAAATGACAAAAAAAAAAAGACTCTTTTTCTTGCTGTTTGCACCATAACTTTTGCTGTGATAAACCTTAGTCATGAGTATAAATTTTAAAAAATGAAAGGATGAATGAATGAATTGTTGAAAAATAGAATGAAATAGCCAGAAGACACATGTGCTATCTATTTATTTTCTAAGTCAGAATGGATGGAGCTCTATTGAGATGCATTTTCTGTAAACTGCAGGAAATAAAATATTCAGTATAGGTGATTAGAAGAGAATTTAAGGAGGACCTAAGTATTTCAATACTTCCATACCTCTTTTCTCACTTATCTACAAAGAGACACCTCTTGGATAGCCATTTTTCTCATCAAATCATTTGCCAAGAAATCCTACTTCCTTGCTGCTTGTTCTACACACCAAAACCAAAGGGGGGGGGGGGACACTGTAATCAAGTCAATTCCAACTCATAGCAAACCCTATTGGGTTTCCAAGGCTGTAAATCTTTACAGAAGTAGGTGGTCTCATCTTCCTCCCATGGAGAGGCTGGTTGGTTTGAACCACTGACCTTCTGGTTAGCAGCCAAAGCCTTACCCACTACACCACCACACACCTGATATGGTATATCCAAAATGCTTTTCTAAACATGTAAAAGAATGTTACAGTTGCATGCCACATCCTGCATGATCATAAGACAATCAGACATACACCAGCATGTGAGCTACACAACTGAATGTGCAGAGTGGGAAGAATGGTTTAGCTAAGGAAGAATAGAAATGAATTTGAACCTAGTGATGAAGACTGATGATACTAATAATAGGAAAAGAGAAGATAACCATATTTTTTAATCTATGCAACTATTTCCTGGATTCTAATCACACCTTCTGATAGAGAGGATATGGTAGGAGTAGAAAAAGAATTGGTGACTGTTTGATTAGCGTGACCTTTGGGAGTAAAGAGGTAAGAATGGGAAAGGAGAATAAATATTATGAAAACTCATAACCCTTTGAAAGGCCCTAATAATATGCATAATCAATTCATCTTGGTTTAGATTAAAAAAAAATTCTCTAAGCTCCTTTGTTCTCTGTGTGTCAAGAAGCTGTGGCAGGCATTTCTTCCTGAAGTTGACATTTTCATTTGTAGAGAAAGCCTGGAGACTTTGGTAATAGCTGATCATAGGAATCCTAGATAATCAGCTTGGGCCTTTTCCCATTGGTTTTACTCTAATTAGGTGATCACAGTCATCTCTTTTGACATATCTGCAAGGGGCTGGAGATATTTGGCAAGGAATCTATCAGTCATGCAGAGAGCTGTAATGGGCTAGGGCATAGAGGTAATAATTAGCAACCTCACCTCGACTTCATGTTATCCAACTGGAAATTTGTCCAGAGGCTTGAAAAGTGGACAGAAAACTTTGTAAACATATAATACGTACAATCTTTGCTATATTTTATTCTAGGTTAAAAGATCTGACATTTGAATTATTTGATAGTAATAAAAATGGAGATAATTTTTGCATAAACCCAGAAATAGTAAGGAAAACTGTGAATAATAAATTTTGGTAAGTTGATATTATTTTGACACACTAACATAATTAGTTATTGAAAGGAATTCTATAACGAATATTTTGGTGATACAAGAAAACATTCCATAAGTTTCTGTGCACTTTCATTTTACAATTTTACAATTTGAATTTTTTCATTTTATAGTTTGAATTTTTCTAAAGTAGATTACCAGGCCTATCTCCCTTGTCTGTCTTAGTCTGTGAACTCCACTGAAACCTGTCCATCAGGTAAGACTGTGGTATTTGAAATACCTGTGGCATACCTTCTAGCATCATAGAACATGCACACCACAGTACAACAAACTGACAGACAGGTGATGGACTTAAGGTGTATTTATTTCAGTGCTCCAAGTTAGGGAGCACTTAAATAAATATACCTTAAACTACCACTGCTGACATAGCTTCCAGCATCAGAGTAACATGCATGCGACCACACTGCGACAAAATGACAGAGGGGCAGCGAATACATAAAAAGATAGATGATAGATAGATACGCACAAACACATACATACATACACACACACATATTCTCTTTCATCCTTCTAGAATGCATTGCAGAGGAAACACCATGGTGATGGTCTGTTTATTACTCTAATTTTAAACAATATTTTTAGACTGAATACAGTCTTCTTTTCCATATGTCTTGGAGCAAGAAGATGGACAGACAGTGAGTCCTGGCTGATTATAGTCATAACTGATAAGCTCTATTGAGACAGAAAGCCCTTGCTGGCTTCTCAAACCCATGAATTGGGCTTTAGAAAGGTATTGGGTTTCAGGTAAATCTTCCTTCTAATTCCATTTGTAGAGTAAACAGTTGTGGAACACCAGATCATAGTAACACCTAGAGCTAAAGTTTTTTCTTAATTTTGATCAACCAAGTGAGTATATCATTATTCTTGTCTCAGGAGCTCTGCTGAAACCAAATTCGCCACTCTTACTACATGGTAATGCAGGGTTATAACCAAAATTTACATGAAAATAAACAACAAATATTCCCCAAGTACCTATTATGTGGGCACTCTGCAGGCATAGTGCCTATGGCATTTGACTGCTAACCAGAAGGATGGTGGTTCAAACCCACCAGCCACTCCTTGAGAGGAAGGTTGAGCAATCTACCTCCATAGAGATATTACCTCAGAAACCCAAGCAGGGGTTGCTATGAGTCAGATTTGATTTGACAGTAGTGAGTTTGGTTTTCTGTTTTGGTTTACCTATTACGTGCCAATCAATAGGGGTGTGAAGTGTATGGTATAACCTCACAAAGCAGCAGAAAAATCAAACAATAACTATATAGTACCTCATGTTCAGCCACCAACCATCTATCAGTGGAGGTTTTCTTGTTGCTATAATGTTGAACAGGTTTCACTGAAGCTTCTAGATTAAACCATATTAGGAAGAAAGTCCTGGTGATATATTTCCAAAAATCAGCCAGTGGAAATCCTATGGATCACAATGATCCAGTCAGGGACCCATCATGGGGATGGTGAAGGGCCAAGCAGCATTTTGTTCCATCATGCATTGAGTTGCATGAGTTAGGGGCCAACTTGATTGCAGATGACAATAGTAACAGCAACAATATAGCACCAACTGTAAGAGCAAAGATGATTGATCAAATATTTTTTCTGTCCTTTCATCTCTTTTTCTTTTCCACACTACCTGCCACTCACCTTCTATATGGTGCCCTGACTCAACTGTATGGACCCTATATCTTTAAGCTGACTACTGGCTTCTCTAGATCACTCAGTGTGACTTCCTATGGAGACCTCAATTTTCCCATAGAAGCAAAATTCCTGACCTGTCCCTGCTTCTTCTCACATAACACTACTTAATCCTCCTATGTGCTGCTTCCTCAGAATAATTGATAGGCTCTTCCAAAGATGTTAATTGCTAGCAAAGGTGTAACAATCATTTGTATGTTAACAGCAGTCTATATAATACTTTAAACCACCTGTCTTTCACTTTGTCTATGGTGATGGTTGCATGTTGCTGTGCTGTTAGAAGCTATGCCACTGATATTTCAAACACCAGTAGCGTCATCCATTGTGGACAGGCTTTAGAAAAGCCTCCAAGACTAAGACAGACTAGGAAGAAAGGCCTAGCCATCTACTTCTGAAAACTAGCCAATGAAAACATTATGGATCACAACAGAAAATTGTCCAATATGGTGCTGGAAGATGAATCCCTTAGGTTAAAAGACACTCAAAACACACAGTGGCTGCAAAAATGGACTTGAACATACCAATGATTGTGAAGATGATACAGGACTACACAACATTTCCTTCTGTTGTAAATGTGGTTGGCAGGACTCAGAACTCAACGGCAACTAGTTTACTACTAGGAGCAAGGCTGTAAGCAACAGCTGACAACAATACATACTAAGAGACGTGAAAAGTCTGGTAAGGAGCTGAAATTTGTAAATTGTGTGCATGGGCTCTTCAATGCAAGCTTTCCAATCCTGTCACAGTTTCTAATTTGAAATATCTATTACTTTCTAGAGCCTTCTGGAGCCTTCTCTGATCTGAACATAGTTTAGGAGAAGAATTTCATTTTCCCCCACACAGATTGATTCTGTTAGTCAAAGACATCAGCAGCGAGTGCAAATTTGCATTTTGAATTTAGAATGATTTATTTTCAATGAAAAGTGTATCCTTGCTGCAGTTAGTCTAGTGGTGACTAGAAGATTAGAGATTTATGGTGAAAGAATGTTAGAAGTGCGAACTTTCCCATAAAGGAAAAGATTGGCACATTGGAATACATGATTTAAAATCTCTGTGTGCCAAAAGATTGCATAAGCAAGATTGCAAAACAATTACAGGAGAAAACAATTGCAACATACATAATCGAAGGGTTAGCATCAAGAAAACATAATAAGCTCCTATTACTCAATAAGCAAAAGGCAAACAGCTTAACTTAAATGGGAAAAATAAATAAATAAATAAACTGACCTCTCACAGGAAAACACAGATGATTAATAAATGCAGGAAAAGATAATTATCAGAACTAAACAAAGAAGTACACACTTTCTTTCTGCTTATCACATTAGCAAAGTTGAAAAATGATTAACGTGAGGAAATTGCACTATCAAACAGTGGAATGATAGAGCCAACTGGCTTTACTTTGTAAAGCAACCTGGCAAAATTTATCAAAAGCTTAAATTTCTTTTGACTCTGCAAAATTTATGAGGATTTGCCCTCACAAATATTTACACACAAGGGCAAACATATACATTCAAAAATCTTAATTATAGCTCTGAAAACAATGAAGCCTTTGAAATATTCTCAATGTTTACCAGTGGGGGAGGTGATAAATACAGACAGATACATCTACAGAACATATACAAAGCAGCTGAGAAATGTGTGTGAACGTTCCCTTGGAAAAGTGTCATGGAGGGGGGTTCAAGGTAGTGGATGAGGCAGATATACTTTTGAGACACTCTACAAGAAACACTACAAGTGAAACAGCTATAGATGACAATCCTGGAACCCAGAGCTTCAAAGGATAGGAAAAAGAAGTAGATCAAATACCAGTGAGAAGAGATGCATGAAAACCGACAACAAGGAAGCATATGGAGCAGCAAAATGGCAATCAGCATAGTGTGACTATTTTGAATTATTGTAAGCAGCATTCTGATCAGAGCAGGAACCAGAAAACCAGCTCTGCTTGCCCAGAATGGCACTAGCACCCACATCATTGATCAGCAAAGCTTTGGGAGCCAGTGACCCTATGCAGCTGTACCCACCACACCAGCCGCCCCACCCCCCACTGGGTGAGTGCCACCACCCACTCCAGCACCACTGGATTGATGACAAACGGTGGCCAAATCCTGCCTAGCCTTCCCTCAGTTGCTCTGCCCAACCACCAATCATAGGCTCGTGCCGACATTCCCACCTATTACCAGATCCACCCAGAACAGGTGGTGAGTGACCCAGTGCTGCCAAACTAGTGACCAGAGTTGCACACTCACACCGTAGGCCAGATATTTAAAACAAATAAATAAGAGAGACGCAAGCCAACGTACAATCAACAAATTAATGCAATACACCACACTGTCTCAGAGATTACAGAAAACTTCAACTCACACACACACACACAAACAGGACAAGATGGCTCAAACAAGTAACCAAAATACAAGGCCACAAAATCTCCCAGAGGAAGAAACACTATTGGAAGTACCTGATAAGGAATTCAAAAGAACTATATTTAGATACCTTCAATGAACTGAGAGGCAGATCAAGGAAAGTACAGACAAAATCAAGGAAAATAGATGAAAACAAAATCAAGGAAAACAAATGAAGAACAAACCAGCAAAATAAATGGAAAATTAGAAATCATACCAGAACAGCAAGTAGAAATCCGGAAGGTTTCAGAAATAGATAATGCATTGCAAAAGCAAAGGAATAGGATTGAATCAATGGAAGACAGAATTGATTAAATTGAAGACAAATTTCTTAATATTAATCTGTTAAAGGAACAATCAGGAAAAGAAGAAGAAAAAGATGAAGAAGAAGAAGAAGAAAGCCCAAGAATTATGTGAAACATCATCAAAAGAAATAACTTACATGTGATCAGCATTCCAGAACAGGAAGAAACAAGGCACAGAGAAAATTGCCAAAGATATGTTGGAAGAAAATGTCCCTAATAATAGGAAAGACAAGAGGATATACATTCAAGAAGCTCAGTTAACCCCAAATAGGATAGACTTCAAAAGAAAATCACTAAGATATATTATAATCAAACTTTCTGAAATCAAAGACAAAGAAAGAATCTTGAAATCAGCTCAAGAAAAATAAAAAATCACCTACAAAGGAGGACCAATAAGACTTAGCTCTTATTTCTCAGCAGAAGTCATGTAGGCAAGAAGGCAATGGGATGATTATATACATATATATATATATATATATATATATTGCAGTGTAGTAAATTACTTAGTGTGGCTTTTCTACCCATAAGTCTTTGTAAACTCCAAGGTGG
>NW_006921599.1:12069761-12084985 GCF_000298275.1 Orycteropus afer afer
ACCCACCAGCCACTCCTTGGAAGGAAGTTTGGGCAATCTACTTCCATAGTGAAACCACTTTGGAAACCCAAGGAGGGGTCTCTATGAGTCAGGTCCAACTTGAAGGCACATAACAACAATAACAACATATAACTGAAAGAAAAAAACTTGTCAACCAACAATTATATATCAAGAAAAATTGTCCCTCAAATATGATGATGAAATTAGGACATTTCCAGATAAACAGAAAATAAGGGAATTTTTAAAAACTAGATCAACCTTAACAAGAAACGGTAAAGAGAGTCCTTCTGACAGAGGATAACAAACATCCACAGACTAAGATTAAGACACATGACAATATCACCTGGAATTCAACCTAGACATAAAACCAAAAATCCAAACTCACTACCATCAAGTTGGGTCTGATTCATAGTGACTCCTCCTTGGGTTTCTGAGGCAGTATCACCACAGAAGTAGATTGCCCAACCTTCCTTCTGAGGAATGGCTGG
This sequence comes from Orycteropus afer afer, assembly GCF_000298275.1. Classification (NCBI taxonomy): domain Eukaryota; kingdom Metazoa; phylum Chordata; class Mammalia; order Tubulidentata; family Orycteropodidae; genus Orycteropus; species Orycteropus afer. The sequence goes on from NW_006921599.1 coordinate 12,070,250, forward strand.
TGGGTTTGAACTGCCAGCCTTCTAGTTATCAGTCAAATGCCCTAGGCACTATGCCACCAGAGCTCCCAACCCAGACATAGATGTATCAAAAATAAAGTAAATCTATAAGACTGAAAACAAGGAACCAGAAATGCCAATTTGTAAATGATGATAATTACAAAGCAAAAACAGGGAATCAAAGATGTAGTTACAGAACTTCCAAATGGACAAGAAGTCAACATGATATTAAGATAGAATGCATGTTTTAAACTTGGGAAGATAATAATGAATTACAGGGTAACATCAAAGGAAATTAATAAACCTTCTCACTTGTGGTAGTTAAGGTTGTATGTCAACTTGGCAGGGTCTGGTTGAGTGTCTGGGTAGCTGGATGTAGTTATTCCCCATGGTTAGACTGGTAACTAATTCTATGGTGGAATCTACTGGAGCAGCTGAGTAGCTGCTTTAGGAATGTGGTCTGCTTCCAGTATATGAGAAGCAACTTTGAGGAAGGTCTCCAGGTTATGGCATGCTTGAACCATGCATGTAGCTGAGTCATTGTTCAACAGCCTGCCTTGCTCTGCTGATCTGGGGACTTTCAATGGACATGAATCCATGCCCTGCCATGTTGTTTGGTAACATTGGGAGTATGCCTTTTTACTTGTTGACCTTGGGTTTGTCACCCTCAGCAGCCAGCAGCTGTCTGAGGGAAGAAAAACCTCCAGCTTCAGTGGGCCAGGAGAAGAAAGCAGAGCTGAAGCCAAGGTTGAGAGGCTTGCACCCAGCTACTGGAGCCTGACACTTTGAACTCAGACTTAAAGCCTCCAAACTGTAAGAGAATAAATTCCTGTTTGTTAAAGCCATCCCATCTGCAGTATATTCCTGTCAGAGCAGCAGTAGGTAACAAAAACATCACAAAAATTAAAAAGAAGAAAATCATAAAGATTCAGTAAACACTAAAACAGCAACAAAAGAAATAAGAAAATATCTATAACGTGTACAAAAACTAACTCAAGATGGATCAAAGACCTAAATCTAAAACTGTAAAAATCATCAAAGAAAAAAATAGGGGAATACTTAGGAGCCTTAATACATGGTATAAATGCATTAGCAAATGTAACTAAAAATATACAAACAGCAGAAGACAAACTAGACAACTGGGACTTCCTAAAAATTAAACATTTCCACACATCAAAAGACTTCACCAAAAAAGTAAAAACAAAACCTACAGAATGGAGAAAAAAAAAATACCGCAATATATTGGACAAAGGCTAATCTCTAAAATGTATTGAAAACTTCAACACATCAACAACCACAACAACAAAAATTCAATTAAAAACCAGGCAAAGGACATGTAAAAACATGTCACCAAAGAAGACATTCAGGTGGCCAACAAACACATGAAAGAATGCTTGTGATCATTAGCCATTAAAGAGATGGAAATCAAAACAGTGAGATATCATCTCACCCCAGCATTAATAGCAAAGTTCAAAAACACAGAAAACAACAAGTGCGGACAAGGGTGTGGAGAGACAGGAACACTCATACATTGCTGGTGAGACTGTAAAATGATGCAACCTCTGTTGAAAACAGTGTAAGACTTCTTTAAAAAATTCAAATGAGAAATACCATATGATCCACCAATGCCACTACTATGTATATATGTATATATCCTAAACTATATATATATATGAGCTCTGGTAACATAGTGCCTGAGGCACCTGACTGCTAACCAGAAGGCTGGTGGTTCAAACCCAACAGCCACTCCTTGGAAGGAAGGTTGGGCAATCTACTTCCATAGTAATACCACCTTGGAAACCCAAGGAGAGGTCACTATGAGTCTGGTCCAACTCGATGGCACATAACAACAACAACATATATATACATATACCTCACACCCAGTTTATCGCAGCACTATACACAATAGCAAAGAAATGGAAACAACCTAAGTGTTCAACAGATGAACAGATAACCAAACTACAGAACAAACACATAGTGGAAAGCTATGCAACTTCAAACAATAATGTTGAATCTGCAAAACATCTCTTAACATGGATGAGCCTAGAGGACATTTTGCTGAGTGAAATTAGTCAATGACAAAAGAACAAATATTGTATGAGACCACTACTTTAAAAAGTCAAGAAAAGGTTTACACACACAGAAAGAAACATTATTTGAAGGTTACCAGGGGTAGGAATTTCCTACCCCTGCTATCTGGTAACCTTCAAAAGAAGGAGGGTAAATCACCAAGTAGAAGGTACACACATATTAACTTAGACAAAAGGTAAGGCAATGGGAAAGACAGTATATAATAAAGAAGAGGTCAGCACAAAATGATCAAGGCAAAGGAAGACACTGGGAGGAGCATAAGAGTTCAAAGCAACAAAGGTAGGTACTATTACATACACAATTCTACAATAACAATAATAACAATCTATGAGTGGTTAGTTACTCAAGATAGACACTCAAGCCGAACAAGTGTTCAGTGGAACTATACCCACAAATACATACAGGTTTGACAGAGAATATTTCTGTGTATGAATTTACATGTGCTGCCAACATATCCATGAATGTGGTAGATCACACAGGGGCAAAGTTACAAAAACTTCTTAGCCATAACCAAACACTTTGAGGAAAAGAGTTGCTGGGCCTGAGAGATCAGAACTATAGTCTTGAGAGAATCCAAGGTCAATTGGCATAACATAGTCCATAAAGACAATATTCTACATGCTACTCTGGTGAGTAGAAACTGGGGTCTTGCCCATCAACGGATGAGTGGATAACCAAATTATGGTATATCCACACAATGGAATACTATGCCACATCAAAGAACAATGAGAGATAAGTGAATCATCTCACAACGTGGATGAACCTGGAGGACATTATGCTGAGCGAAATAAGTCAATCTCAGAAGGACAAGTACTGTATGAACCCATTACTGTAAAAAGACAGAGAAGAGTTTGCTTGAGAAAAGGAACTCACCTAGTAGGCTACTGGGATGGGGAGGGAAGGGGAGAGATTAATTTCGGGCTAGTTGGTGCCTACACACTGACATGGGTATGGGGAGGGATATATGGGAAGGATATATGACCACCATAATAACATTAGGAAATGGGAGGACAGCGAATTCTGCACATAAGAAATAGACAGCAGATGCTAATACCAACCAATGTGTCCATGATACTGCATTGCCATTAACACCAAACACTAGGCTACAGATAAACACATAAACACCTAAGATGATCAGATGGTGGTCAGTGAACAGAGGTATATTCTAGACCAAGGATAGATTCAGCTGAGGCTAATCTTGTACAGATACCAGTGATACAAAATACCTGCAGTCTTTACAGAAACAATAGAAGACAGACACAGAGTAATCCCTCACAGGCAACCAGATACTATGGGGAAGAGATCCAATAGATGCACTGCCTCAGGACCATAGTACTGGAGAACACCAGACTCAATTGGCACAACAAAATGCATAAAAGCATTGCTCCACATCCTACATTGGTGAGTAGCGACTGGGGTCTTAAAAGCTTCCAAGTGTTCATCTAAGATGCAGCTAATGGTCTCCTAGCGTTGGAAGTGAAGAAGAATGCAAAAAAAAAGGGGGGGGGCATTTAGAAGCAATCAGCCCTAGGATACGATGGTCCTCGAGACGGAAGAACTTGATGGTTGGCTACCAATGGCAACCACTCAGGAAAGGATCAAATCTGGAGATCTTGGATAGAGTGGGAGGGAAAACGTGGAACAAAATCCAAAAACTCAATAATGACCAGAATTACTGGTCAGATGAAATTGGTGAGACTCCCAATACTATGGCCCTGGAATACATTCTGTACCTGGAATAAAACTCACCCTAGGGGTGGACTCTCAGCCCAATAGTTAAGAAGATGTTCACACAGACCACTCAACCCAGGATGATGCTCCCACATACTCTATGGGAACACATTCCTTAGAACAATAGACCACAGGACATCAGAGGACCAACATTCAAATTGAGGAAATGTAGGACAAATAGGAGTGCATAAATATGAGGGGCACAGGGGGAGGATTACAGGGTAGGGAGGGGAGGAGACTGGGTTAGGGTTGGACATGGCTAATGTGGAATGAAATTAAATGTACTTACTATGTTGAATGTAAAACAAGCTCTTAAAAAAATAAATAAAAATAAAAGCTTATGAGAGGCCAGCTAAGGTGCAACTATTGGTCTCTCCCCATATGGAGCACAGAGGAATGAAGAAAATCAAAGATGCAAGGAAACAATTAATCTAAAAGACTGATGGACCACATGAACCCCAGTCTCCACAACCCTGAAACCAGAAGAGCTAGATGGTGCCAAGCTACCACTGCTGGCTGCTCTGAATGGGATCACAATAGGAGGTCCTGTATAATAAGGTGGGACAAAAGTGGAACAAAATCCAAAATCATAAAAAAAAAAAAAGACCAGGCTTACTGATCTGATGAAGACTGGTGGAACCCCCAAGATTATGCCCTTTAGACACCCTCCAAGACTGGAACTGGACTCACTTCCGTGGATCAATTTTCAGCCAAATGATAGATAGACCTATAAGGTGAACAGTAACACTAGGGAGGTACGGACTCCTTAGAACAACTAACCACAGGAGATCAAAAGGGCAGCATTTGCCTAGGGATACAACTCAGAAGGCAGGATGGGATAAGAAAGAAGGACAAAGGGAAATGGTAACCATAGGGTGAAAGTAGGAAGAGTGCTGTCACATTGCTGTCCCTATTTGTAGGGATTGGAATCAAATTCACAAAATAAAATGTGTCTGAATTATTGAATGGAAAACCAATTTGCTCTGTAAACTTTCAAATCACAACAAAAAGTTAAAATAGGAAAATATCACATTCCTTTTTTTTCAACATTCTGGGATAATATCTACATATTTACATTTTTGTGGATAATGAAACAAACTATAATAATGTAAGTACATAAGTGAACAATCTATATTAATTTAGTAGTATAAAATAATGTGATAATATATGCAGATATATGTTAGACAAATATCTCAGTGATTCAAACTGTTAGCAGTGACCTCCAAAGAGGAACTTGGGATTGCAAGAAGGGAGCATTTTTATTTTTTGTTTTATTAATTTCTAAGCTACCATTCAAAGCTCTGGTGGTGCTGTGGTTAAAGCATTGTTCTGCTAACCCAGAAGTCAATGGCTTTAACTCACCAGCTGCTCCCAAGAGATAGATGAGGCAGTCTGCTTCTGTAAAGAGTTACAGCCTTGGAAACCTTGGAAACCCTATAGGGCAGTTGTATAAGGGTCACGCTATGAGTCGGGATCAAGCTAATGCAGTGTGTTTGGCATGTTGCCATTTTTTAAAATTACTTTTATTATTAGCATACTGAAAAGAAGAAAAAATTTCTAGAAACTTCTTATAAAATAGTGTGCCAAATCTCAGAAATACCATTTGCTATTGTGTTCTAGAAAACTCATGTCTCTCTTCAAATGCCTCCACTGACAATGCATATTTGCCCATATTTCCTTCTCACTACTTAAAATTTGAAAAGAATATTGCATCGAGAACCAGAATATGTGAGTTCTAGTTCTTGCTTCATCATGACCTAGCTGCCTGTTTGCAGACTGGCCATTTCACTTCTCTGATTCTCTAGAAAATGTAGGTTGGATAAGATATGCTGTTTTCTAACTTTGTTCCCTGCAGACCCAGGAACACTTCTCCATACCCATCTACCACCCTACTTTTTAGCCAGAGCAGCTCTGGTTCTCTCCATTTTATTCATTTACATATCCACCACAGATTTTCTCTGGCTTCTGAGTAAGAATCATTTGAAAACCTCTAGAAGAGATTATTTTAGTAGTCCTCTAGAACAGTTACTTTTTGAGTTTGTGAAATCTAGCCTCTGGTTAGGTGATGCAGAACTTCTAGTCAACTCTTAAAGTATCCCAGATAAGAAGCTACGTGTTTTCTCTATACATCAGGCCCAAAGCACAGACTTTCTTTTTTTTTTTTTCCCCCCTGAAGATATGTTGGACTGTGTTATGTATAAATAGCTATAGTGTAGATGACTGAAAAGAAAACAAAGTGCATGCATCAGAAAACACTGGGCAAAGGGAACTGCTTGGGGGAAGAGAGATTCTTGATCTTCTTTGCTCAAATGACCATTGGACCAGTTGGCATTATTCCTGGAATGATGATTCTGCTTTTGCTTACGAACATGCTCTGTTAGAAATATTAGTTGGCAGAGTGCCCTGAGACTGCATTCACTAGGGAGTTGCAATTCTTGCCTTGCAGCTAAAAGTCAAATGAGAAATGAACCAGCTCTTAATGAGCAGCTAAGTGGGAGGAAAGGGCCAGGACATGGTCTTCAATGTCCATGCCCAATGAGTTGAGCGCTTGTGTTCAAGGTCAGCTTCAATAAGCCCAGTAAATTGGGTAAAATTTAGCCATCAGGTAGCCTTTTCTTTTGCCTTAGGTGAATTGACAAAATTGGGAACTTCTAGAGAGTCCTAATTGAAAGTAGACTTCAAAGCTAAAGCAGTTCTTGCTGTATTATTTCCACCCATTTCACTCTTCAAGGACAAAATATTATAAATATAATAAATTCATCTCTGTAACACATAATTTGCATCATGAGGTAAGTGTCTGTGCAACTGTTTGCCAAAGTAAGAAGTGAAAAAGAGTGTCAAGATACAATGCTCATTTGTCACTTTCCCATTTCCCAATCCAAACATAATCTGTAGGGACAGATTAGAAGTGAAGCAAATAGATTGGCCATTAATTCTATCTTCTATATTTTCCATCATAGGAAAGTCTTAATACCATGCTTAAAATATCATAGACTAAACCTATTGGAATCATATTCATTGAATTTCCCAGTTATCTCTTAACACTTCTATATATACCACATATCACTGAGATTAATTCTTATCCTTGGATTTGTGTTATTAAAGTAAGAACTGAATCTTCTGTTTCTCTTATATCCATCAAAGACCCCAACAAAATACTAACAACCAGTAGACTAAATGTGACTGAAATTTATTGTCATTAAAATATATATATATATATATATAGAAACAATTTGAATATATTAAATTGCCAAATAAGAATACTTAATATACAGTGTAGATAGGTTACATGTTGCCATGAAGTTGATTCCAACTCTTGGTTACCCTATGTGTGTCAGAGTATAATTGTGTTTCATAGAGTTTTTTTTTTTTTCTTTTTACTTTTTAATATTGTGATTAGGGTGAAAGTTTACAGAGAAAATTGGTTTTCCATTCAACAATTCATACACGTTTTGTTTTGTGATATTGATTGCAGTCCCCACAATTCTGCCCCCTTCCTTCCTGTAGTTACCATTTGTCCTTTTTCCCTCTGCATTCCTGCCTTTGAAGCTTTATCCCTGGCTAAATGCTGGTCTTTTGATCTCTTATAGTTAATTGTTCTAGGGAATGCATACCCCCCTGGTATTATTGTTCACCTTATAGGCCTATCTATAGTTTGGCTGAAAGTTCAGCCCTGGGGTTGAGTTCAGTTCCATGCTTTCTGTGCTTGAAGGGTATCTAAAGGCTATAGTCTCTGGAGTTTCACCAGTGTTCATGAGACCAGAAAGCCTGGTCTTTTTGTGATTTTGAGTTTTATTCCACATTTGTCTCCCACTCTACCCAGGACCTCCTATTGTGATCCTATTCAGAGCAGTCAGCAGTGGTAACAGGGCACCAGTTTTTCTGGTCTCAGGATTTTGGAGGCTGGGTTTCAAGTGGTCCATTATTCCTTTGGACTAACAGTTTTCTTGCATATTTGAGTTTCTTCACTATTCTTTGTTCCAGATGGGGAAAGACCAACAACTGCACCTTAGATGGCCTCTCACAAGCTTTTAAGACACCAGTTGCTACTCACCAAAGTAGCATGTAGAATATTGTCTTCATCAACTATGTTACACCAATTGATCCATAGGGTTTTCAATGGCTGATTTTTGGAAGTTGTCACTAAGTCTGTCTTCCAAGTGACCTCTGAGTGGACTCAAACCTCCCAACTTTTGGTTAGCACCCAAACATATTAATCATTTGCACCACCCAGGGAGTCTATAAATAAGTTAGAAACTTTAAAGAATAACCTATAAAGAAAGGGAAGAATAGATAGATAGGGAACTATCTCTGTTGTTTAAGTAAACATAAATTTGGATCATCAAAGGACTGTGTGCCAAATTTGTGTAACTGTCTATTGCCACCACAATGTTGAAAACAAGGCTTCAAACTGGGTCATTCAGATCCAACCTCCTGCTGAGAATTTGCCTTTCCACTCCAGCTGTACTAAATCAGAAGCTGCATTTGAAAAGATCCCCAGGTGATTTTTATGTACATGTGAGATCACATGGGGGGTCTATACGAATCACCTAGGGATCTAAAAGAATCACTTGAGGATTTTGTTAAAACGTAGATTTTGATTCAGTATATCTGAAGTGGAAAAGCAACATTTCAGTTAGGAGTCAAACTGTATTGAACCAATTTGAAGCTGTGGTTGAGAAACAAATCACCCTAAAACTCAGTGGCTTAAACAATCAACATGCATTTAGCTGAAGTGTCTGCAGATGGACAATTTAGCTTAGGCTCAGCTGGGTGGCCCTTCTTGCAGAGATTTGGCTCACTTGTACGTCTGAGGATCTAATGATTGGCTGGAGGAATAGTTGACTGGGTCAAGTATCTCATCCTCTAGCAGGCTAGCCCAGGCATGTTTTCCTGGTATTGTTAGCAGGCAAAAACCAGAGTAAGTCCAGATGTGCAGATGCTTTACAAGCCTCTGTTTGCAAGTTGAATAGAACACAAAGGCAAAGTAAAGAATATTCATACATGAAAAAATCGAGATTGGGGCCATAAATGTCATCTCCCTCACAAGTTCTTTACTGATTTAATCTATGCCATCTCATTTAAGTCTGCGAATTTATTACTATATTCCTCATTCAATAGATGTTAAGAGAAGGAAATGCCAATCAGTTGTTAATCAATAGAACACACTTTCTTCCTCTCTTATATGTTAACTTCTGTCTCCACACATTTTGGAGTTTTCTAAACCTTGATTATATAAATACAAATACAGAAAATAATGTCAATAAAAAAGGAAAGGTTTTCAAACAGAATAGTCATTGGGAGAGAATGGCAAAACTGGAAACCAATGAACCTAGTCTCTTTATTTCATTTAATTTATAAGAATTTTTTCTTTTCATAAGGACTGAATCTACTGTGCATCAGTTATGTTCATTAGGTACCAGCAAAAAAAAATGAACCAGGAAAACTTATAAAGGGAACTCCTCCTAGCTGAATTAACTAATTTATAAATGAGTCTTCTTAAATTTTACAGGTTTGTATTTGGACTTTTGGGAAAGTTTCAAGGAAAGTTGAGAAATAGTATAGTATAATCAGTATAGTGAGCAGAGCAATGTCCTGTGGGATGGTGAAGTGATCAAAGTCCCTACACACTAGATTAAGGGTGTCAGTGAAAATGCATTGTGGCTGGATGAAAGCAAACTGCATTGAGTGGTGCTGACCTATTGGTACGAGATAAAATAAGATTGTCAGATTGACTTCTGCCTGACAGACACCATGAAAACAAACCACATCTGTAACAGCATCTGTACCTGGAGTCACCATCCAATTACATTCTCAAAATCCAACCATTATCTAAAACCTCCACTACTTGTGCACAGGCCAAGAGATGAGAATAAGTTGGTATTTTCTAGACTCTTGCTGTTGGCATTAATTCTGCAATTCCTTTTGGGATGTGGTGTTGTTTTGGTTCACAATTTGGAGGAGTTGATTCTGGGAGCTTCCATATAGCCCTTCAACATTAGCCCTCATCCCATGAATCAGAGAACAAATATGGAATTCCTCCATATATTAATTTCCTAGGGCTGCTGTAGCAAACTACCGCCGAGGGGATGGCTCACAAGAAGAGAAATTTTTTGTCTCCCAGTTCTGGAGGCTGTTGTTGTTGTTATTGTGTGCCTTAGAGTTGATTCTGACTCACAGCAACCCTATATAGGGCAGAGTAGAACTACCTCATAGTTCTTAAGCTGAAATAACGAGAGCAGATGGTGCCTTTTCTCCCAAGAATGGTTGCTGAGTTTGAAATGCTGACCTTTCAGTTAGCAGTTGAGGGCTTAACCATTTCGCCACCAGGGCTCCTTTTTGGAAAGCTAGTAATCTGAATTGAGACTATGAACAGGGCTGTGTTCTCTCAGAAATTTCCAGGAGAAGATATTTCTTGTCTTTCCCAGCTTCTGATAGCCCTAGACATAGACCCACTGTACTTACTGTGAAACAAATTGGTCAAAACTCTTTATCACTGGAACCTATAAGCTCTAGTCTCACTAATGGACCTTTCTAGGTCCCCAGGGAGCTCAGCATTCAAAGATACTTATGGTATCCCACACCACATTGCTTCTCACCAAAAACTCTTTTCACACAAGAAGAAAGGTAATGAGCTCACATACATGGGATTCAGCTCAAAGTTAGTGTCCAGAAATGCTCCCAAATTTGGTATTCTCCTTTTCCTAGTACAAAGTCCCCCTTACAAATGGCAGCAGAATTTCTTAGAGACAGCTAAGAAGATTTATAGTCCATGCATGTTACAGGTTATTTTTAATAGGCTCACAGCCTCTTCATGTGAAGGGCTTAGGGTCTGTGAACTGGCTCAGATCTGGGAAGCAGATGAGAGACTCCAAGTGCCTATTGTGGTAACTTAAGTCAGTTTCATCCAGTATACAATCATCCATTTGTCCAATGCCCATCTATCGTAGTGCTGGAGATGTCACAATCCATCGCATTAGATCCATGAAGGTAAAACCATTCTGATCACTGCTCTGGTTCTGCTGCTTGTTGCAGTGCCCACTCCCACCTTTTCTCTCATGGTTGACTTTGACTCTATTACTCTGGGATTTCACTCTCCCCAGAGAAATTACATTGGCGCCCACTCTAAGGGTGGCTTCTCCCATCTTCACCTCCAGCCTCATTATCAGAGCCAGTTTCATATCTGGAACCCTAACTGAAAGGGAGTCAGGAAATGTCATTTTTAGTTTTCTAGCTACTGGGTAGCTAGGACAAGGCTGGGAATGGATGCCACGGGCCAATACACCATAATCTTACTGTGGAAAAATCTGTGAATTTGGAGAGAAGATGGAGCTTATGGTAATGAATAGGGTAGATGAATGGATTAGAATGTGTGTGGGATATACATACAAAGAGGCTTGCTGAGTCTGAAGTGGTATGGAAAGTGCCTTTTTGTAAAAATGACCCTTTTAATTCCCCAAAACTTATGTAGAGTACACACAGGACTCCTCAAAGCAGAGACCTACCAGAGATTAATGCCCGATGCTGGCTTGAAGTCAATAGAAAATTACTTATGCAAAGAATATTTAATGATGTAAGGAAATGCTCATAACACATTAAGCAAAAAAGGGGAGATACAAGACTATATATTCATTTTCCATTTCTGTGTGTGTTTACACTCATTTACTGTCTTCACACATGTATACACACACATATAATGGAAGGAAGCATCTCTTAAAGTGCTCAAAATGATAGGATTACAAATAATAATATAGATTTTTAAAATTCTTTTATTTTTCCAATTTTTTTCAAGTATTTGTTAGAAAATTAGAAATATTTAAATGAAAAATATTATACAAAACCAAAATGAAAAAGTGAATGTATGAGTTGTACTTACAGTCTAAAAAAGACCATGTTATCATTATTCTACAACTCTACAATCTGTTTCTAATAGTGTAAAGAAGGAAACATCTTAAGAACTAAGTCTAGGGTTGGGGAAAAAAGATGTGCTCCTAAAACCCTAAGGGTGGACTTGATCTGAGAACCATGAAAATGAAAGCTAGGTTCTAAACATCAGTAAGTTCACTGGCTTTGTACACTTGATTTTAGCAATATCCCCCATTGTTTTAAAGGAACCAAACGTACTGCCATCTAGTCGATTCTGTCTCATAGCCACACTACACGACAGAGTAGAACAGCCCAATAGGATTTTCAAAGCTATAAGTCTTTACGGAAGCAGACTACCATATCTTTCACATGTGGAGCAGTTGGTAGCTTCAAACCACTGACTTTCTGGTTAACAGCCAAGCAGTTTAACCACCGTAACACCAGGGCCCCTTCAGAATGAGATAGACATTAAATATCTTAATGAGGATCACATGGCCAACTAGTTATAGCTCTAGAACTGAAAGTCATGTGTCACAACATAGTAAGATAACCTTGTTTCTAATCTCTCTCACATATGCACCAGCAAGTGGACTACATGAACTTCATCTCCTGTATCCACCTTGTTGAAACTGTCCCTATTGAGATATCAATCACCACCCAACTGCCAATCCAAAGGATGGTTTTGTTCTTTTATCTACCTGATTTCTCCTTTTCTCTTTCTTTAGCCATCCTCCCAATTCATACTTTCTTGGTACTTTATCATTCTCTTCCATTACACTAATAACCATCTAGCTGTGGTAATTAAACTTTTGTGTACTTAAGAATCACCCAGGAAGCAGAATTAGAGATACTGATTTTAGGCCTGTATAGAAAACTTCTTCAGTAGGTCTCTGTGCTAAGGCAGTAGGGATCCATACATTTTTAACCAGCATTGGGGAAGGAGTGGGGATTTCGACACACATGTTCCTTGAATCTCAATTTGAGAAACACTGAACTGTGGTTGTCAAAGCAAGTCTCTAACCCAGATCTTTTTCTTGGGCTCAAGGTCTAAAATTTCAATTGCTTGATAAGTTCAGATGAACCCTGTCATCTTATTCACCTATCCCCAAACTTCCTGTGCCTCTTCCTACATGCTTATTTTGGTCCTACCATCTCCTGAGACATTGCCACAAAGCTAGCCCGGGTTCTCTGTATTTGTGAGCTCCACCTTGTCCTCCCATCCCTAGACTCTGCCATCTCTCTTCTCTCCCTCACTCATTTCTAATGACTCAAGCTCACCCAAATATAGAAAGACCCTTTGACTTTATAATGTTCTGCCCTTTTCCAATCTCTGAGCCAAGTAATTGCAAAGACTGCTCTCTGCTTGGACATGATTTCCCAAAACCTGACTCCAAAAGGTCATGTGGCTGTCAATTTTTATTAAAATTCAGGACTAACGGAAGGGCCTGAAGTATGGGCAATGAGCAGGATTTCTATACAATTGATTGCTTCAAGTTGAATATTAAGCAGTCTCCCTCTTAAAAAATGATTTTTCCATAGGCCTGCTATTCAGCTTCTCCTCATGTGCTCAGGCTCCAGTCTCCCTCTATGTGGCTTTGCTTCCTTTTTACTTCACTTTTCTTCCTGTTGACTCACTAAGACCCCTGACTTCCTGAGTTTCACTTCTGCCAAAGAGCTGTTCCTTTATCTCAATCCAAGCCCATCCCAACCACACCCAGGGAGCAACCTTCCCAACTAGATTGGACAAGCAATGGATTTTAAGACAGGGATGTTTCTCTTTCAGGAAAAATTCTGCTACCAGCTCAGAAACCAACATTTTTTTTCTCCTTGTGGTGTATTATTACCTGCTCTTCTGAAATTGCTTTAATATTAGCCACAATCTGACACAACAGTATTTTGTATCCTCTTCCTCATTAGCAGGATGGTTGAGCAAAAATGGTTGCAGTGAGGCGTTAATGAGGTCAGCCTCCCAAGTGCAATCCTCTGGAGGACTAGTTAGCTTTGTACTATCCCACAAAGGTTGTAGCAGTCTCTACCTCCTCCTTCCAGCTGGCTTTTTGCTTTTTGCAAAAAGCACCGTTTATTACAAAAAAAAAAAAAAAGTTTAGGAAAGAAAGGAAGGAAGAAGGGAGGAGGGGAGGAGGAAAGGGAGGGAAAGACAGAGAGAGGGAGGACTACCAGAAACTGAAAGAGACAAGGAAGGTTCTTTTCTTAGAGCCGACAGAGAGACTATGGCCCTGCTGACCCTGAACATAGATTCTGAGCCTCCAGAACTGAATTTCTATTCTTTAACACCACCCATTTTGTGGTGTTTTGTTATGGCAGCACTAGGAAACTACTTTGGTTCCTTAAAGTGATTCTTCCTTGGTCTGCCCAAGTCACTCATTAAAGATTTATTGAGTTAATAAATTAATTAATATCTGAATTATAACAATGAAAGTATGAATGGATCAGAAGGAACAAGTTTGAAGCCCTATAACATGAGAATATACAAAACAACCAGATGTGAATGATTAGCACTGGCCTAAAACCAAAACCAAACTCACTACCATCGAGTCAATTCCAATTCATAGTGACCCTCCTTCAGTTTCCGAGGCGGTATCTCTAAGGAAGTAGATTGCCCAATCTTCCTTCTGAGGAGTGTCTAGTGGGTTTGAACCACCAGCCTTCTGGTTAGCAGTGAAATGCCTTAGGTACTATGCCACCAGAGCTCCCAGCACTGACCTAGGGGTCAGGATTCCAGGGTTCTGGTCCCTGTTCAACATCTCTGCTGTGTCACTCTGAGCAAGCCATTTAATTTCTTTAATCAACGGTGAATTACCCAATAAGCAAGGTAAGCACCAGTTTATTTGTGCTTATTTACTAATCTGTAGTGAATGGGTTCACTTGTTTATCACCATAGCCAATGTTCAATCAAACCATATGCAAAAACGGCAAGGAGGCCACATGTTCTGACCTCCTCTAACCCTACAAGGGGAAGGCAGGATTACCAGCAGTAACCCAAGGCCTATTACTGCAAGGCCAGACATGCTGCCTCCCTCCAGCCCTTTC
>NW_006921599.1:12085315-12115577 GCF_000298275.1 Orycteropus afer afer
ATAGCATCAGAACTCTAAGCACCTGAGAGAGAGTGGGCACCTCCCAGAACATTGTTTTGTGCCACTCCCAACAGAAATACTCCAGGTGGACACTTTCAGCAATCAGGAGCTCCTCAGTTGCTCATAGCAAATCCCACCTTGGAGTTTACAAAGACTTATGGGTAGAAAAGCCACAAAAAGTAATTTACTACACTGCAGAAGCCATACATACTGCTCCTTAATGACACTTCTTGTTATTGCTATTATTTGCTGTCAAGTTAGACCTGACTCATAGCGACCCCTCCTTGGGTTTCCAAGACAGTATCCCTATGGATGTAGATTGCCCCATCTTCCTTCTAAGGAGTGGCTGGTAGATTTGAACTGCCAGCCTTCTGGTTAGCAGTCAAGTGCCTTAGGCACTAATTCTCTGCTCTTTGTGTCTCACTCTCCAGAGGTATTTTTCAATAGTTCATTGCTTTGCCATGTAAAAGAAAAAGATGTTAAGAGCCTAACCTGTGATGGCCTTACCCTCTGCGCAGAAAGGGAGCAAGACAAGTACAAGATGAAAACAAACTCCCTCACTCAACCCTTGTTGTACCTAAAGAATTCATGTTTTAAGATTGATTTATTATTGAAAGGAATTGCTGTTGTTCCTAGTTGCCATTAATTCGATAGACTCATAGTGTCCCCTTGTGACAGTAGAATCGCTCCATAAGGTGTTCTCGGCTATAGTCTTTACAGACACAGATCACCAGGTCTTTCTCTCATGGAGCCTCAAGGCAAGTTCAAGCCACCAACCTTTGAGTTAGCAGCTGAGCTTTACGTTGCACTGCCGTGAAAGGAATTGGAAGGGGTAAATGGCAGGAATTCTGGTTTACAGTAAGATGAGGTAAAAGGAAAAGGAAAAGGAAAGAGACCATCTTCAGAATTAAAGCCCTGCAAAATTTTCTTTGCCATTTAGGCAAGTCTTAGGATCAGAGAAAGCACTTATGAATTATTTGTTGAATGACCAGGAATGAATTTTCTTCAAGACTGCCCAGCTTATTACCAAGGACCAACCCTATATGGACACATAAATAAGTAGACAAGTCAGTAGACAGAGAATTCCCTATTTTGCATAATGTTTCCTTTTTAGTATTAGGTGATGAAGCAATTGGTACTTATCATCACTGCAAACAAATCTGTCCTGGAAGAAGTACAGTCAGAACGCTCCTTGGAAGCAAGAATGGCCAGACTTCCTCTCACCTACTTTGGTCATGGTATCGGAAGGAACCATTTGGCAGAGAAGGATATCACGCTTGGTAAAGAGGAGGGTCAGAGAAAAAGTGGAAGAACCTCGACAACATGGATTGACAGTGGTTGTGACAATGGGCTCAAGTACAGCAAGGATTGTGTGGATGGAGCAGAACCAGGCAGTGTTTCAGTCTGTTGTACATAAGGTTGCTATGAGTTGGAGCCAACTCGATGACACCTAACAACATCACTGCAAAACCTTCTAACTCACTGTGCAAGCTTCACACCAGAAATTTACTGGATAGAAGAGTTATCTGATATTGCAGACAGACCAAGCTCCCTTGAAGCCACATTTCTGAAGTTTGCGGTGGCTGAAAATCAGGAGGAGTGGTAAATTGGAATCTTCATTATCATTATAATCAAATTGAGCAGTAAGAGCCAATTTTTCCCAATGTAGACACACACAGAACTGGGATCTTAAATAGGATCCATTAATCTTAAATAGATTGCATTTGTTTCCTCTGAGGGAGCCCTGGTGGAGTAGTGGTTAAAGTGCTTGGCCAACAGATAGGTCAGCAGTTCAAACACACCAGACACGCTATGGGAGAAAGATGAGGCAGTCTACTTCTGTGGATTATAGTTTGTGTCTGTTTGTTTGTTTACTAAGATCATGATGGCTATTGTTCTACTGCAGAAACAAGAGGGTCTCCCTATAACTTACCACACTGTAGCAGGGGATATTTTTCACAACTAACTCACTTGGGACTCAGGCTGATATACAAGTATGCACACACACACATAATTTCTTGGATATATTCCCAAGTATACACACACGTACATAGGCACACATGTACACACTTATAATTTCCTGGATATATTTATAAGCATCACACACACATGTCCATATACTCACATTCATATGATTTATTGCAGCTGATTCTGCACATTCTGCTCTTGTTCGTAATATATGGGAACAGTTGACTATTAGTGCCATGACTATTCCAATTATTAGGGCAATGAAACAGGTTGCCAGCAAGCCATAAAAGGCCCATTACTTTTAAAATGCCAACATTCGTTTTTTTTTCTGAAATTAGTTCCTTACTTGCAGAGGACAGAGCTGTAATTACACAATAAGACTGCATTTTGTCACTGGGAAAGCTGCTGGCATACCATGTGTTTAAGAAAGCAACACTATGATTATGTTCATAGTACCTGAATTCTAATCAAGAATTTTTGGTACTATGGTTTCAGTGTGAAAAAGAAAACAGAAGGGGAAAGAACAAATCAAGAGTCTAACCCTGAGCACCAAATGGGGGTGGTGAGAGTTCATAGGTCAGTACTAGAGGATAAAGATGACCTCTAATCACCTTAGATCAGCTCAGACTTAGCCCAAAGACCAAAAGGCCAATGCCACTGAGTTAAGATCAAGTTGGTTATAAAAATACCCACATAGTACAAAGTATACTGATATGAAAAATGACTTTCTACTGGCACATGAAAGATAATTCAGGCAGGATTTGTTTTGTTTTGCTTTATCATAGCAAAGTCATAAATAAAATGAAAGTTTAATCATGATACCAACTGCCAATATGAAAATCTTTTTTTTTTAATCAAGTATGAATACAATGCTAGTTTTATGCTACTTTTTTTTTCAAAGCACTACCCACATTGAAAATGGATTTGTTTTCAGGACTGAGGTGATTTTCCATTTGCTTCTGTGAGTCAGAGGGCATTACAACTAGCATGTATTTATTGAATAGGCAGAGAGAGAAAAGGAGAAAGCATTCCAGCGGGGTAATTGAGTGGGGGAAAGATTGCAAGTCAGAATGAGCAAAACAGTGTGGCATGGTGACAGAGAACTCTAGTGAGACCCTGGTTGGAATTCTGACTCCGCCTTTCAGCTCTGCAACCCTGGAGAAATTACTTAATCTCTGTGCTTTAGTTTGCTCATCTGTCTCAAAACTAAAACGTATTACCATCAAGTTGCATCGATTCCGATTCATAGTGACCTCTCCTTGGGTTTCCGAGGCAGTATCTCTACAGAAGTAGATTGTCCAACCTTCCTTCCAAGGAGTAGCTGGAGGGTTTGAACTGCCAGCCTTCTGGTTAGCAGTCAAATGCCTTAGGCACTATGCCACCAGGGCTCCCATTTGTAAAATGGGGATAATAACAGTATCTCCTCATGAGTTGTTACGAGGATCAAATGAGTTAATGCATGTAAAGTGCTTACCAGGGCCCTCCATCAATGTTACCTTCTATTAGTCATCTCAAACTTATCCTTCTGCTGCCTTTTGCCCTCAGCTTGTTGCCAATACTACAGATTCTATCTTCTCAGTATCTCTTACAGCCCCACCTCCACCTTTTGATCCCCACTGCTGCTGTCCTAGTCCAAGTAGGTCCTCATTATTCTTATCAGATGTCCTGTACCAACCTCCACATGGGCCTTCTCACCCCCTATTTTCTTTCTTTCCAGCCCATCCTATACACTAAGTCCAATTAATCTTCATGAACTGCAGTTCATATCATAGGCTTCCTTCATGTATACACCTGTGTGTCCCAAGTACCTATCAAATGAAGCTCCTGGTATCAATTAATACTGATATTGGAGATTAATATCTCCATCCTATGGCCCCAAAAGATATTCCAAGTTCACTCCCACCCCTCTCCCAAATGTCCTCTATCCATCAAACCTAGCTATGAGATTTGTTGTTGTTGCTGTTGTCATTAATTCCATGGAGTAGGCTCCAACTCAGGAGATTTTAGGTACAAAAGAATGAAGCATTGCCCAGTTGGGCACCATCTTCATTATTGCTGATGTGTTTGACCCTCTGCTTTGTCAAACATGATGGCCTTTCCTACTGATTACTCTTTCCTGATGATGTGTCCAAAGTGAGTCAGCTGAAGATTTGAACAAAATGCTGGCCATGTTGTGCCACCACATAATCACCTGTCCTTGGCATGTGCCATCACTCTGCTATCTTTTGTCCCTCTCTCCTCACTTCCTCCCCACCATCCCACCTGAACATTTCTGCTTGTTAAAATCATCACCATTCTGTATGTTTGAACTTAAAATGCCACCCCACTCTGTGAATCAGCCTTCCCTGAGCTCAGCTAAGAGTTTCAAGGCTTCATCCCTTGAATCCTTATAGCACTTTTTGGATATTTTTCTTAAATAATTTTCTTCCTGAATAGTACAACCATGTGATTTGTATAATCCTCTTTTTGTCATGGTGAGCTTTTTCAGGGCCTTGCCTGGGAGCTCTAGTGGTGTAGTGCCTAAGGTATTTGACTGCTGACCAGAAGGCTGGAGGTTCAAATCCACCAGCCACTCCTTGGAAGGAAGGTTGGCCAATCTACTTCCGTAGTGATACCACCTTGGAAACCCAAGGAGGAGTCACTATGAGTCAGATCTAACTCCATGGCAGTGCGTTTGGTTTTTGGTTTTGCCTGGTGTCCTACTCACCTTTGTCTCTGCCATAGTGTCTCACCTCTGTTGCAGCACATGGCTTCTACTGGAAGCTCG
This sequence comes from Orycteropus afer afer, assembly GCF_000298275.1. Taxonomy (NCBI): domain Eukaryota; kingdom Metazoa; phylum Chordata; class Mammalia; order Tubulidentata; family Orycteropodidae; genus Orycteropus; species Orycteropus afer. The sequence goes on from NW_006921599.1 coordinate 12,090,051, forward strand.
ATAAATGTTTATCGACCTGATTAATTTCCTTACCATTAAAAACTGTTGACATTGCAGTGACCAAGTACATGCAAAAACCTCAAAAGATGATTGGAATAAAGTCTTAAGAAATGAGACTTCTTAGTCTTGGCCTAAGACTTGGAATTGGAGATTGTATTTCCAACACTGATCTGAGGCTGCTTGGTATGTACATCTGTGTTCTAGATTAGGGGTTGCATCTCCCTCTTGGCCATTCAATGATAAACACTTTGGTCTTCAGGATAAATATATTTTCCATAGCAAATTAATAAGTTGGTGTTGTGGTTTGCATATCAGCCCAGTGTGGAATCTTCCTTCATGGCCTGATCATTGCTGGCTAAATCCCAAAGAGGTCTAGATGTGCAGACAGCTAAGATTTGGACTTGTGCTGGGATGCCCTACCTAAGACCATAGAAGAAGAAGGAAAAACCAAAACCAAAAATTGATCAAACTAAATTAGAAAACACCCTTTAAGAGTCCACCCACATCTCCTTTTATTAAAACAAGTTAAAAGCTCATTTGGGCCTCAGAGTACTTCTAGATCTTCCAGTTGACTCCAAAAACCAAACCCACTGCCATCAAGTCAATTCCAACTCATAACAACCCTTTAGGACAGAGTAGAACTGCTCCATAGGGCTTCCAAGGCTATAGATCTTTATGGAAGTACACTGCCTCATCTTTCTCCTGCAAAGCAGCTGGTGAGTTCAAATCACTTATCTTTTGGTTAGCAGCTGAATGTTTTAACAATATACCACCAGAACTCCTTATAATTGACTCCTAGCCCCATAAATCATCTCTCCTTCCCCTCCACACTCCCTCAGGCCAAGTCTAAAGTTAGAAGGAGAGAACATGAGGGTGGGGATGTACTTCTCCTAATCTTCTGACCACAGAGTGGAGAACAGTGTGGCCTCTCCCTCTTAGGTCCTCCCCCCTCCTATTGGGACCCTATGTGCCTCTATAGATCCTCCTTAATCTCATAAACCACTCCCACACCTCCTTTGGGCTCAATTTGTCTCTGGTTTTGAGTCTCTGAATGTCAGCCTGTATGTGTCTTCCTGCATCTGTCTCTGCTGATCTGTGATGCTATTAAAGTGGTTGGGCTTGTATATATCAATATGCAAATTTATGCAACAACTAATGCGTAATTTAGCATTTTTCTTTGGAGCCAAAAACCTACATGTGACTACTTAAAATGATTTTATATCCCCCAGAAACTTTTGGTTACGGGGGAAAAAAATCCCTGTAGCTTGTCTGGTGCAACCATTGTCTCTTTTGCTGTTTCAATCAGCAGAAAAAGGCAGTCAGAAGGAATGCTATCAAAGGGCCAAACGTCTTAGAATCAGCCCTAAAAAACAAGGCAAAAAAGAGAGGTGTACAAACCACTAACATATGGAAGCCAAGAAGGGAAAGTTTAAAAAGAAGATACTAGCATAATCATTTTAAAATGGCACTGGGTAAGCTGGAAAGTGTTTTGCTAACCAGTCCTTAGAGAATTGAGTTCTATGCTCGAGAAGAAGGAATCAATAGTCTCAAATGACCTGAAAAGAAATCAAATACATGGCAACACACATACACACCATAGAAATAATGAGAAAAGCAAACTGAAATTTGCTATGTGGGTCTATGTATTTATAGGAATAGATTTTTCACAAAAATAAAGTCCTGTTATTTCCTATTCATTTTATTGCACAATAAATTGAGAGATTTAAAGGAGCCAAATATTCTGAAAACTTTATTTAAAAAAAAAAAATCAAAGGAGATTTTCTATTCCCAATTTTCTGCCCTTAACTTTCAAGGGCAACCAAGGTCTTTTCTTGCTTGTAGGACAGCTCCACTCTGCACAGACACTTATGCCAATGATTTAGGGATTGTGTTCCATTGTCCATGAGCTTCAAATTCATGATGTTTTAAAGTGCTCCTCATGTTGTTCCTGGGTGGTGCAAAGTTAAAGAGCTCAGCTGCTAACCAAAAAGTTGATGGTTCGAGTCTACTCAGAGGTACCTTGGAAGACAAGCCTGAAAATCTATTTCCAAAATATCAGCCATTGAAAAACCTATGGAGCACAGTTCTACTTTCACACACATGGGTCAACATGTGCTAGAGCAGACTTAAGACAGTAACTATTTTATTTTTGTTATGTTTCTTTGCTTTTATGGAACCAGATGCCTGTCCAAGGAGGATAAACTCACTGCCATCAAGTTGAATCTGATTCATAATGACCCATTCTTGTGTTTCCAAGGCAGTATCTCTACAGAATTAGATTGCCCAATCTACCTTCTGAGGAGTGGCTAGTGCGTTTGAAACCGCCAGCCTTCTGGTTAGCATTCAAATGCCTTAGGCACTACACCACCAGAACTATGCTCCATCCCATAATGGAAGTGGCTTGGACATGCCTGTCAGAGGGAGATTCCAATTGCTCAGCTATGCAGACAAACAGGCAGTAAATGGAACTGGACAGGCAAGGGCCCCTGCCCTGCATTTTATCTACAAAGATACTTCATCATGCAATTGGCTCTTGACATCCAGTTTCTCCTCTCCTCTGTCTCCTTTTGTCTCCTGAGCTTAGGTTGGTTCCAAGGTATTTTATAGCTTCCATTCATGTCAGTTAAGATCCTTTGCGGTCACAGGTAACAAAGAACTAAGTACAGAGGCTTAGGGACTCCCTGGATGGTACGAACAGTTAATAACTCAACTTCTAACCAAAAGGTTGGAAGTTCAAGTCCACTCAGAGGCACCTAGGAAGAAAGACGAAGTGATCGTCTTCCTAAAAATCAGCCACTGAAATCCCTATGGAGCACAGTTCTACTCTGACACACATTGGGTCTCCAGGAGAGAATTGATTGGTTGGCAATTGGTACAGAGGCTTAACCAAATGTTGTTGTTGTTATGTGCCATAGAGTTGGATCTGACTCATAGCAACCCCTCTTTGGGTTACTGAGGTGGTATCACTATGGAAGTAGATCGCCCAACCTTCCTTTCAAGGAGTGACTGGTGGGTTTGAACTGCCAGCCTGCTGGTTAGCAGTCAAGTGCCTTAGGCACTACATTACCAGAGCTCCTGCTTAACCAAATAGAGCATTAATTTTTCTGGCCAAATGAAAAGCCCAAATGTCTGACCAAGTTTGGTGCTGAGACTCAGAGATGTCATCAAGGGCCCAGGCTCCTTGAGATTTCTTGCTCCACCATCCCCACTGATGCATTGGTCTCAGTGGTTGCAGGATGGATACTCCACTTAAATTGTGTCTGGGTCAGGGAGAGAAGAAACAGGGAAAAGGTATCTGCCAGCCAGGACTGTATTTTCTCCTTTTGAAGATTCTCTTCATTAGTCCGATCAGACACTTCAGTTAAATGCTGCCTTTGTTAGAAATCATACTTGAAAGAGAAACAAAAATGTAATAATAAAAATGAACAATTTAAATTTTGAATTTAATATGAAAGTGATCCAAGACACAAATGGGATACTTTATAGAATAGTTCATGAAGGCTTTATAGAACTACAGAAGTAGGCTTTGACATGATAGTAAAAGTAACTGTAATTTAATTTTGAAACTGCACCCTCCTGTTTCCTTATAACCTCTAAGCAAATAACTAAAGATAAGAATTGGTCATCTCTGTCTCCTCCAGACTATATTTTTATACCTTTTCTAGAAGCTCTTCCCTGTAGACTTCAATTATATCTCATTGAATCGGGTCATGTGTCCATTCCTAGCTGCCAGAGTCTAAGCAGGTGACATTTTCATCTGGGCATATCCTCACCATGAACAAATTCAGATTTCACTTCATAAAAAAAAAAAAAAGTAGTGGACCTAGGTATATACCTAAAAGACTTGACTCAGATACATATACACCAATGTTAGTTGCAACAACCAAATGTCCACCAACAGATGAATGGATAAATAAAATGTGATGTATCCATAACAATGGAGTATTATACAATCATAAAGAGAAATTACATTTTGAAACATGCTATGACATGGGTGAATCTGGAAAACGTTATGCTGAATGAAATATGCCAGACTCAAAAAGGCAAATATTGTATGACCCGACTTATGTGAGATACCTAGAATAGGAAAATCCTTCAAAACAAAGATTAGTGGTTACAAGGGTCTTTGGGGAGAGGAGATTGGGGAGAAGGAAGGAAGGAAGGAAGGGAGGGAGGAAGGGAGGGAGTGAAGGAGGGAAGGAGGGAGGGAAGGAGGGAAGAAAGGGAGACTAACTTTTTAAAAAGGAAAAAAAAAGGAATAGATGTCAAATAGGCAATTAATCAAGAATGTTTTATGAGCATTTACCAGAGGTAGGGAATGGTGCAGGGTATTATGTGAGATAGAAAAGTGTAGGGCAATCACATTACTTATTACATAAGTACTGTGGGAAAAGGGTAAAAATACTACAGAAGTAGTCTACAGTGGCAATCTGCAGCTCAAAAATATTTTAAGACTAGCACAAAGACATTGCCTCTTTCATCCTCATTCTCTCCTGTGTACAGTGGAGTTTTCCAGGGGCTGTACCTAACAACAATGACAACACATGATGTGTGATGAAATCATCCTTCTGACAGCTAGTGGAATGTAGGCTTGGGTAGTGTGCTTTAAAATATTCTTAGTTTTAACTTCCAGATTGGTAAATATAAATAAATAAATGTAATCTGCATAAGCAAAAGCTTTTTAGGGTGTTTCATAAGTGCCTAAGGCATTTGACTGCTAATCAGAAGGCTGGTGGTTCAAACTCACCAGCCACTCCTTGGAAGGAAGGTTGGGCAATCTCCTTCTACAGAGATACCACCTTGAAAACCCAAGGAGAGGGTCACATGAGTCAGATCCAACTTGAAGGCAGTGAGGGTTTTATAATTTTTAAGAGTGTTAAGGTTTCTGAAGGAACTCTGGTGACACAGTGCCTAAGGCATTTATTTCACTGCTAACCAGAAGGTGGGAGCTCTGGTAGCATAGTGCCTAAGGCACTTGACTGCCTAAGGCTGGCGGTTCAAACCCACCAGCCACTCCTCAGAAGGAAGGTTGAGCAATCTACTTCCATAGTGATACCGCCTTGGAAACTCAAGGAGGAGTCAGTTCTAACTCGAAGGCACATAACAACAGCAATCTCTACAAAAGTAGATGGCCCAGTGTTTCTTCTGAGGAGTGGCTGGTGGGTTTGACCTTTGAACCACCAGCCTTCTGGTTAGCAGTCAAATGCCTTAGGCAGTTACATTATCAGAGCTCCTAGAGAGCAAGAGGCAATGGAAATAGATGAGAATAAAAGGTAATGGGGCCAAATCATATGGAAAATTGCAGCCCATTGTAAGATTAAATGATTTTATAACAACAGTAGTTGTGATTCACTTTAAACTTTAACTACCTTAAAGGATATTTTGAGCTTACTCTGTGCCCTCAGAACCCAATCCAGGGGGAAAACTTAAGTGGCTTTCTAATAAACATGTGAGTAATGCATACATTTGCATATGTTAGTTCATTTTACCCTCAGGGAATTCAGATGGTGCTAGTTTTGTCCCTATTTCAAAGTGAAAAAACTGAGTCTCAGAACCACTGAGTTATTTGCCTAGGGACACATGGTTAGTAAGTGGTAATGGATTCATAGCATGAGAAATATTGTCTAGAGAGGGAATATAATGCTAGGGTAGAAGAAGTTTAGGGCAGAACTTTGAAGAAAGTTAAGAGTTTTGGTATATAAAAGAGGATAAGTATTTAAAAGAGGCTGAGAAGGAATGGCCAGAGGAATGCCAATGTAAGGTGGACAGCGCCAAAAAATCTGAGACGAGAAGGAATGGCTTGAGCTTTGGAGGCAATGCATGGAGTCAGAATTACAGGCACCAGGAGAAGAATGGTATTGTTGGTTATGCTTGAGATGAAGACCAAAGAAATTTGGTTTATGGACATGGGGCTATGTTTGGTGTACCATTTGAAAGGTCTGGAACAAGACTATAAATGAAACCACACCTAAATACTTAAAATTATAAGTTAAACTATTGATAATGTAATGCCTAAGGCACTTGACTGCTAACCAGAAGGTTGGCAGTTCAAGCCCACCAACCACTCCTCAGAAGGAAAGTTGGGCAATTTACTTCTGTAGTGAAACCACCTCAGAAACCCAAGGAGGGGTAGCTATGAGTCAGGTCCAACTCGGCTCATAAGAACAACAGCAACAACAACCAGAAGGTTGGTGGTTCAAACCTACCAGTGCTCCGCAAAAGGAAGATGTGGCAATCTACTTCCTGTAAAATTTACTGCCTTGGAAACCCAATGGGAGCTGCTATGAGTCAAAACTGACTCAACAGTAGTGGGTTTGTTTTTTTTTTTTTTTTGGTTAAGGGGTTCTGAGACCACAAAGTTTAAGCACTACTGCTATAGACTATACTTTGAACAAAGTATCACTTAATGAAGGAATGTTAATTTAGGTTAAATTGAAATGAAGGCCTGATAAAGGAGGTAAAATTTCAATTAGACCCCAAATTCTGAGAGAGGTCTAATTAGGTAGGGCATGGCGTTGGGAACCAAATCCCTGGGCTACTGCTTACTAGTTGAGTAATTCTTATAAATTATTTAAACTCCCTAAGCTTCAATTTTACCATATGTAAAACAGTGATAGTGATAATCATTGTACCAATATCATAGAATTGTTCGATGAGTCAAACAAGACAATGCATTAGAAGTATATATATATTTAGTGCAGCACCTTATAAGTACACAGTAAATACTGGCAATTATTTACTATACTTCATTTATTAAGTTTATTCAGCAAAATACTTACTGAGCACCTAGTATGTGCCAGGCACTCTTCTAGGAATTTAGGATAGATGCAACAAAATAGACAAGATTCCTGCCCTCATAGAGCTTATGTTTTGTATGGATGGGAGAAAAGCTTGACAATAAGCACAATAATATAAGTAAACATTATAGTAGGAGTTCCTGGGTGGTGCAAATAGTTACATATTTGCATGCTAACTGAAAGGTTGGAAGTTTGAGTTCACCTAGAGGTGCCTTGGAAGAAAGGCATGGCAAAAATTCTGTGAAGCACAGTTCTACTCTGACACACATGGGTTCACTGTGGTGGGAGTCAAATCAACAGCAACTGACAAATGGTTGTCAAATGATGGAAATAGTAGCATCAGAACCTAACTTCAGGTGGGATAATGAGAATCAAGACCAGCACAAAGTTGATTCCTATGAGGTGGAGACAGACATATCTCCACTCTCTAATTCTTTTTTAAAAAAAAAAACAAAAAAAACAATTCTAGCACCAGCCATCCTCCCACAGCACTCTCTACTTCTCTGCTGGCTTTGAGAATTTGTTGAAATGGCCACACAGAGCTCACAGACCATACTTAGAATTAAATGGTTTATTAAGGAAGTAATAAAGTACAACTCAAGATCAGGATCACTGTCAGGAAGCATGCAGGAAAAGTCTGGAACACTCTCTCAGCTCTTCTCTGCCATGCAAGAAAGTATTTCCTTATGTCTTCTGTACATAGGTGTTCTGGTGGTGTAGTGCCTAAGGCATTTGACTTCTAACCAGAAGGCTGGCAATTCAAACCCACTAGCACTCCTCGGGAGGAAGACTGGGCAATCTACTTCCATAGTGATACCACCTCAGAAACCCCAAGTTGAGTTGTTATGAGTCAAATCTGACTGGATGGTATTGAGTTTGGTTTTTTGTACATGACCTTCTGTACATGACCCCTTTCAGCCATGAGGCCTCCTCTCAGCCCCCTGAGGACAGGTTTTCTCTCACCCCCCTCAGGACAAGTTCCTCTCCAGACCCCTCAGGACAGTCAGGACAGGTTCCTCTTGACCCTGCTGTCTATCACCACTGACTCTGCAGAAGGGTCCTTTTCAAGCCTTTAACTGTCTTCAGCATTACAGCTCTTGACCCATGTTACAGGTCTTTTAGGAGGTTCTTTGTCTCCTCTCTCTCTGCTTCTTCTCTCTTCCCCTTCTGCTTCTGTCTGAAAACCTCTGTGGAGTTGGTTGCATATATACATCAACTCTTCATAAATTTTAAAGCATGGTGCTCCCACCAGGGCCGTGAACTGGCAAATCCCCTCTTGATATGACACAGACACTTCATTTGCATAGTAGGCTATAGTAACTGTAGTTAGAAGGAAGGTTGGGCAATCCTACTTCCGTAGTGATACTGCCTGGGAAACACAAGGAGGGGTCGCTATGAGTAGGGGCCGACTCGACAGCACATAACAGCAACAACAACAACAACATTGTCCAGTCCCTGCAAGATATGTACCAATCACAGAGCAGGTTGTAGTCCAAGACCAGAAAAAAGTATCAAACCAAGTTATTTACAGCTTACCTAGGAAATTTCAATCAACCTGGACAAAAGTAACAAACCCTCTGGAGTAGAAAACTAGGGCAAAGGTAACTCCTCAGGGTTTAGGGGGAAAAAAATCTCTCAAAGTGTTTTTCCAAAGAACTAAAACAAGAGGCTACCTAATGGAACTCATTTCACCACACTGGCAAATGTTATAGTAGGTTAGAAGGAGGTGAGTGCTGTGAATAAAAGGAAAATAAAAAGTAGCAGAAGTAGGATAAGATGGGGAAGGAAAGTGTTATGAATTGAATTGTGTCTCCCAAAAATATGTCTTATAAATTCTAACCCATATACTTGCAGTTTGTTGTTGTTATTAGTTGCCATGGTGTTGATTCCAACTCATGAAACTCCCTTGTATGCGGAGCAGAACTGTCTCATAGGGTTTTCAAGGCTGTAACCTTTCTGAAACAGATTGCCAGGCCTGTCTACCAAGGCACCTCTGGAAGTGTTCAAGCTTCCAACCTTCCAGCTGGTAGTTAAATACTTAACCATTTGCTCCATCCAGAGACTCCAGAATGGGACCTAAGCAAGGTCTATACCTATTGAGAGTGCCAAATGACCAAAAAAAAAAAAAAGAGAGAGAGAAGGAAAATGAAGGGAGAAAAGAAGGAAGGGAAAAAAGAAGGGAGGGAAGGAGAGAAAGAGGAAGGGGCCTGGGGAACCACTTAACATGTTTAATTACTGTTTCTACCATTTTGTGTGGCCTCGGGGAAACCTCTAACTTTAAGATAAAGGAAATGTCCCATGGACAAATTGTCAACCTTATCAATTTATTTAAAATATAACTACACTAAAAAGCAATGAAGTTGATTTTGCATGTTTTACTAAGCAAAAGGAAAGCATGGAGCAGGTTTTATTAAACATTCTAAAGGTGATATTCTTGTAAATGGTGTACAGAGTAATTAAGTGGTCAAATAGGCATTTCAATCTAATTTGGTGATTCAGTCTTCACTGTAAAACCTCAATAATTTAAATCCCATTAATGCACACAAGAAGTGACTTGAACTTTATCTTTACCAGCTATAAGATACAGATTACTTAGCAAATTAAACATGAACAAAGATTCAGTTGGGTTATTTAACTTATCTAAAAAAAAAGGCTGATCACTCCTTAACAGCATCATTTGCATTTAATGAGCTAATTACAGTACAAATTAGAAATTGTGTTGGTCATAGATTGAATTGTATCCCCAAAAACATGTCAGCTTGCCTGAGCCATGATTCTCATTGGCACTTATGTGATCATATATGTGATCACATATGTGATTTGATGCGATCAGCCAATTAGCTGTAAGAGGATTGGGTGGGATACAACACCCTTAGTCAGGTCATAGCACTGGTCCAATGTAAGGGGAGTTTCCCTGGAGTGTGGCCTCCATCACCTTCTATCTTACAAGGGAGAAAAGAAGAGAGAATTGAGCAGAAGAGTGACCTCTTACCATCAAAAAACAAGAAACAGGAGTGGAGCATGTCTTTTGAACCTGGGGTCCCTGTGTTGAGAAACTTCTAGACCCAGGGAAAGATTGATGACAAGGACTTTCCCCTAGAGCTGACAGAGAGAGAAAGCCTTCACTTAGAGCTGGCACACTAAATTTAGACTTCTAGTTTCCTCAAGTGTGACAATAAATTTCTGTTTGTTAAAACCATCTACTTGTGGTATTCCTGCTACAGCAGCACTGGATAACCAAGACAGTCTTCATGTACATTACTGGCTAAATTTTACTTATTTTAAAATACAGTATTGAGTGATTCAGATCATTCTGCTTCCTTTTTTGTTTTGTTTTGTTTTTAATTGGTAAACATTGTATCATTTAAAGTAGATTCTAGATCTGGCTGAAACCAAACCAAACCAAACACTTAGCTACCCAATTGATTACTGACTCATAGCAATCCCATATGTTTCAGAGCAAAACTGCACTCTTTAGAGTTTTCTTGGCTGTAAACTTATAGTAGTAGGTCTATTTTGCAGCCTCACTGGTGGATTCGAACTGCCAAACTTTCAGTTAGTAGCTGAGCGCTTAGCAAACCACTTGTGCTACCCAGAGACCTAGATCTGGCTATGGCCCATACAAAAGAGAATCTAATTTTTTAATAATAGTTGTTCTTGAATTATAGGTTCCTGGTGGTGCAGTGGTTAAAATACTTGGCTGCTAACCAATAGGTTAGCGGTTCAAACCTACCAGCAGCTCTGCAGGAGAAAGATGTAGCAGTCTGCTTCTGTAAAGATTATAGCCTTGGAAACCCTGTGGGGCAGTTTTACTCAATCCTTTAGGGATGCTATGAATCTGAGTCGACCCAACAGCAATGGATTGATTGGTTTTCTTGGTGCTCAAATTAATACAAGTTATACTTCTGTCTACTTATTTCTTCTCAAGTTAACCTACCCCAGGAAAGAAGTCTCTGCTCTCAAACACACCTTTGAAAACAATTCCTAAAAGGCTGACATGTGGCATCTGTCAAGCTCTCTCTGATTTCTGGTTCCCCAGACACCTAAACTAGTTTTTAACTAGCTTTGTTCATGTTTCCACTAATAAGTGATTCCTCCAGCAGCACCACTGTGCTGCAGCTCATCAGTTTTACTGAGCATGGTCCAAATGCAGGCATTTCTTCTTGTCATAAATCTTCTGTGCCGTTTGGGCTCCTCTGTGTGATACTGTCTATGACACATTAAAGTGTCTTTTCTCTGTGGTGATACACGCGTGCACCTCGTTCAGGCAACAATGCCTATTTGAGCTGTGCTGTGGGGTTAATTGCCTACCTGTCCTCAGAAGCAGGTCAACCTTTCTCAAACATCTTTCGTCTTTTGTCTTTTGTCTTTCATGCTGGCTGAACTCGGTGGAGGCCCAGACTAATGGCAGTGCTTGAAGTGAAAGAACAAAGAAAAGGAAATCACTGAGGCATCATTTTATTTGGGAATTAAAGGAAAAGGATGATGTGTTCCTAAGTTTAATTGCTTCCACAATTCTGTCAAAGAATAACTGTTGTTGTTGTTGTTATGTGCCATCGAGTCGCCCCAACTCATAGCGACCCCTCCTTGGGTTGACCCCTCCTTGGGTTTCCGAGGCAGTATCACTACGGAAGTAGGATTGCCCAACCTTCCTTCCGAGGAGTGGCTGGTGGGTTTGAACCGTCAGCCTTCTGGTTAGCAGTCAAGTGCTTTAGCCACTATGCTACCAGAGCTAAGGTATGTTAAATCCAGAAAAGGAGCCCAGGTGTTGCAACATTTAAGCCCTTGGCTGCTAACCAAAGGTTGGCAGTTCGAAACCAACCAGCTGCTCTGCCAGAGAAAGACCAGGTGATCTGCTTCCATAAAGATTGTGACCAAGAAAAACCTATATGGCAGTTCTGCTTTATCACATGGGGTCACATGAGTCAAATCAGCTTTACTGCACCCAATGACAAATCTTGGAAGTGAGACACTGATTGTTCATTGATAGAATTCTCATCTCCCATGTGGGAGACCGAGGTTTAGTTCCCAGTCAATGCACCTGTGGTTGTTCAGTTTGTGTGTCAGCTTGGCTGGGCCTGGTTGAGTGGCTGGGCAGCTGGAATCAGTATTTCCCATGATGAGACTGATAATCAATTCCATGGTGGAATCTACTGGGAGCAGCTGAGTAGCTGCCTTAAGGATATGGTCTGCTTCCTGTACATAAGCAGAAGCTTTAGGGAATGGTCTCTAGCTTATGGCATGCTTTAACACTGCATGTAGCTGTGTCATTGTTCAGCAGCCTGCCATTCTCTGCTGACCTTGGGACTTTCAATGAACTTGAATTAATGGCCTGCCGTGTGGTTTGGTAACATCCAGACTGTGCCATTTTATTTGTCAACCTTGGGCTTGTTAGCCTCAATAGCCAGTATCTGCCTGAGTGAAGAGATGCCTCTAGCTTCATTAGGCTGGGAGCAAGAGGCAGAGCTGAAGCCCAAGGTCGAGGGGCTTTCACACAGCCCCTAGAATTTAGCACTTTGAACTTGGTCTTCTAGCCCCCCGAACTATAAGAGAATAAACTCCTGTTTGTTCAAACTATCCCATTTGTGGTATATTCTTGTCAGAGCGGTACTAGGTAAGCAGAACAGCACCTCATGGGCAATCATCATCCATCTGTCAACAGTGGCTTACATGTTGCTATGTTGCCGAACAAGTTTCAGCAGAGCTTCCAGACTAAGACAAACTAGGAAGAAAGGCCTGGAAATCTACTTCAAACATCAGCCAATGAAAACCTTGTGAATCACAACTGTCCAATCCACAACTGACCTAAGTATGGTGAAAGACTGGGCAGCATTTGGTTCTGTTCTGCATGGGGTCATCATGAGTCAGGGCCAACTTGACAGCAGCAAACAACTCAAATCCTGAAAGAAGTGGGAGAACATTAAGTTTTATCTGCTCCCTATATAAAAATGGAACTCTAGTAGCACAGTGCCTGAGGCACCTGACTGCTAACCAGAAGGTCGGTGATTCAAATCCACCAGCCACTTTGCAGAAGCAAAAGTAGGCAATCTACTTCTGTAAAGGATTACTGCCTCAGAAACCCAATGGGGGTCGCTATGAATTGGTCACTACCTGGCCAACTGACTGGAAGAGATCCATATTTGTACCCATTCCAAACAAAAGTGATCCCACAGAATGTGGAAATTATAGAACAGTATCATTAATATCGCACACAAGTAAGATCTTATTGAAGATGATTCAAAAACGATTGCAGCAGTGTATTGACAGAGAACTTCCAGAGGTGCAAGCTGAATTCAGAAGAGGACATGGAACAAGGGATATCATAGCTGCTGTCAGATGGATCTTGGCTCAAGGCAAAGAATACGAGAAAGATATTTACTTTTGTTTTATTGACTATGCAAAGACATCTGATTGTGTGGATAGTGACAAATTGTGGATAGCATTGAGAAGAATGGAATTCCCGAACACTTGATTGTACTCATGAGGAATCTGTACCAGGAGGCTGTCGTTCAAAGAGAATAAGGAGACACTGCATGGCTTGAAATCAAGAAGGGAGTGAGTCAGGGTTGTATCCTTTCCCCACACTTGTTCAGTCTATATGCTGAGCAAATAATCCAAGAAGGTGGACTATATGAAGAAAAACATGGCATCAGGATTAGAGGAAGAATCATTAACAACCTGCGATACTCTGATGGCACAACTTTGCTTGCTGAAAGTGAGGATGACTTGAGGCACTTACTGATGAACATTGAAGAATACAGTCTGCAGTATGGATTACATCTCAATATAAAGAAAACAAAAATCCTCACAACTGGACCAATAAGCAGCATCACGGTAAATAGAGAAAAGATAGAGGTTGTCAAAGAATTCACATTACTTGGTTCTACAATCGACACCAATGGAAGTAGCAGTCAGGACATTAGACAACGTATAGCACTGGGCAAGTAGGCTGCAAAGAACTCTTTCAAGTGTTGAGGAGCAAGGATGTCTCCTTGAGGATTAAGGTGCGCCTGACACAAGCCATGATATTTTCAACCACCTCATATGCATGTAAGAGCTGGACAATGAATAAGGAAGACCGAAGCAGAGTTGATGCTTTTGAGTTGTGATGTTTGCAAAGAATGCTGAAAGTACCATGAACTGCTAAAAGAACTAACAGATCTGTCCTGGAGGAAGGGCAGCTGAAATGCTCCTTGGAAGTGAGAATGGCCAGACTTCGTCTCACCTACTTCTGACCACTTTCAGAAGGGACCATTCCCTGGAGAAAGATGGCATGCTTGGTAAAGTGGAGGGCCGATGAAAGAGGGGAAGGCCTTCAACAAGATGGATTGACACAGTGGCTGTGACAATGGGCTCACGTATAGCATGAATCATGGAACTGGTGCAGGATAGGGCAGTGTTTTGTTCTGCTGTGCATAGGGTTGCTGTGAGTTGGAAATGACTTGACGGCACCTAACAACAACAACATGAGTTGGAATCAACTCGATGGCAGTGGGTTTGGGAGCTCTGATGGCGTAGTGCCTAAAGCATTTGACTGCTAACCAGAAGGCTGGCAGTTCAAACCCACCAACCACTCCTCAGAAGGAAAATTGGGTGATCTATTACCATAGAGATACCGCCTCAGAAACCCAAGGAGGGGTGGCTATCAGTTGAATAGACTCAACAGCAGTGAGTTTGTTTTTTTGTTTTTTTCTTTACTTAAAAAAAAAAAACAATCCCTGGCAAGTGAGTCTCTTCTCAAAGAGACACATAAAAAACACATCATAAAAACATGAGGAACATGGTGAACCTAATTAATTTCACTGAAGTGTACATGTAAAAATGGTTGAACTGGTGAATGTTTTCTTATTCAGTAAAATCTGGAAAATCTAGAACCTGTATAAGACAGAAAACAGGAAAAAAAAAAAAAAAAAAACCACCAAACTCACTGCTGTCAACTTGATTCTGACTCATAGCGACCCCTCTTTGGGTTTCCAAGGCAGTATCTCTACGGAAATAGATTGCCCAGTCTTCCTAGTCTTCCTTCTGAGGAGTAGCTGGTGGATTTGAATCACCAGCCTTCTAGTTAGCAGTCAAATGCCTTAAGCACTATGCCACCAGAAGGAAAGCTCAAATACTTTCCATTAAATGGAGCCATGGAAAAGTGGTAAGATATCGTCCTGCCAAAGGTGGAACACTTTCAAGACCCAGAAAAAACGTGCAGTCCTATAGAATTCTGGCTCTTACAGGTTTTACTGTAAAAGATAACATAAGGAATTAACGTGAACAATGGGGCAGAGAGAGCTTCAAGAAGGATCATTCCTTTTGTAAGGAGGAGAACTATACTGAAAATTGCTTTTAAAAACTAAAAATATAACTTGCCCTTCATTTGTACTGGTTGAAAAGTCTTTCAGGGAGTGTATTTATTGTATTGAATCTTATCATAAAACCAGACAAGAATGTTAAAGAATTCAGAAAGTCAAAGGAAATGCTATAACTTAATGACTAAACTAAATAAATAATTTCATTTCATTGGCCTATCCCCTTGTTAGGAGCTCTGGTAGCGTAGTGCCTAAGGCATTTGACTGATAACCAGAAGGCTGGCAGTTCAAACCACCAGCCACTCCTTGGAAGGAAGATGGGGCAATCTACTTCCACAACAACACTGCCTCGGAAACCCAAGGAGGTGTTGCTATGAGTCAGGTCCTACTCGACGGCACGTAACAACAACAATCCCCTTGTTATGGATTGAATTGTGTCCCTAAAAAATACGTATTGGAATCTTAATCCATATACCTGTGGATGTGGTTTTGTTTGGAAAGAGATGTTTTCTTTTGTTATTTTAATGGAGCCATATAAGTGTAGGGTGGGCCCTAAACCTAATCACTTCTGATTTATAAAAAAAAGCAGACTAGACACAGGGATGGAAAGACGGGGAGAAGATGACATGTGAGGATTGTCTGCAAACCAAGGAGCCAATGAACAACAGGGGATACAGACCAAGGGA
Source organism: Orycteropus afer afer (assembly GCF_000298275.1). Taxonomy (NCBI): domain Eukaryota; kingdom Metazoa; phylum Chordata; class Mammalia; order Tubulidentata; family Orycteropodidae; genus Orycteropus; species Orycteropus afer. The sequence continues at coordinate 12,105,834 of NW_006921599.1, forward strand.
ATAGAGCCAAGATCCTGATTTAGACCTTTGGCCTCAAGAACTGTGAGAAAAGAACTTTCTGTTCTTTAAAGTGACCCACTTGTGCTCAGTGGCATCACTAGGAGAGGTATGGAAGGTGTGGACTACACTGGGTGACATTGTCAGAGGAAGTGACTCCAAAAGAAGTGTGTTTAAAATTTTTGTGCAGTGTTTCAGCAGAAATTTATTATTTTCTATAAAAATATCCTTGTAGTTAGTTTTAACAATAAAAACATTTTTGAAAACCCAGCTTACATGTATCAACATAGCTACAGGGCTAAAACACTATGCCAATTTACTTTATGAACCTTTGAATGTGCTCTGGTCAGAGCTGTCATTATTACCCAATTACAGTGATGCTTCCAATCACATTGTTTCATTAGCATGCTCTATAAGCACGTGTTGTTGTTTTCATTGCTGCTGGTGTTTCTATAGTCACTGATTTTGTTATGTTTTCAGGTGTTTTAGCTACAATGTTGTAGTAAGTAGCATGTGTGAACCAAATAACTTTTTTTGAGAGTTAAGTATAATTAAAGGAAAAATAGAAGAAATATCAAAACAGGCTTCCACTCAGTTACTAATAATGTTGTAATTCAACATAGAAAGATTTTACAAAACAATTTTGTTTTTAGTATTCACATAACCTAAGACATAATCCATTTAGATTTACAACTCTATCACATATGATTCTATGATTAAAATTGATAATAAAACATTGCTAAGAATTTTGTATGGTCTGGTACAGAAGGAAGTCCATGGAGGGGGGGATGACACCATGAGTTATTGCACTGGATGACAACATGTTTAGTGATGGCACTGCTTGTGGTATTTCTGTTACAGTGATACTAGATGACTAAGACAGCCCCCATCAACCATGTCCTGTAAGAAGGACAACGGAGCAACAGAAAACCTGGGTGTCACTAAAGTGTGCCCACAGAATCCACCAGAGGGGTGCCCTGTTAGGTGCCAATACTACATGGGATAGAGCCACTGCCAGCCACTATGAAGGCACCAGACAGGATGTTGGGCCAACACAGAATATGCAATCACAGATGCCAACATCCAACAAATGAGAGTAGCTGCAGCACAGCCAGAGTGCACCTGGGCCCAAGTGTTGTCAGGTGAACACCCCTAGGCTGCACTTGCAACTTTAACCACATAGGACCATCACCTGTTCCTTGCTTTACCGAAGCCAGATCCATTCATATTTGTCAAATCTAGTTAAGTTAAACTTTCTCTCCTCTTTATTTTCTAAAAATAATTAATAATTTTTAAAATAACTGTGGAAAAAAATTAAACCTGCATAACAACTCTTGTCAAAAACTAACACTGAAAATCATCCTACTGGCTTTAGTCAGAAAGAGAAAGCTTTGAAGTCAGATGATTCATTTATTTTATGCCGACAACTGTAACATGTTATATAATACAGGTGTAGAACGTGTTGTACCTTGTTTGAAGAACACAGCTCATGCTGCAGAAACATGGATAATGTTTCCCATTGCCAAAGATATTTTTATTTGTGTGTTTGAAATGAAAAGTCTTTAAATTGTCATGTTTGGCACCCAAGAAACTAAGGGACTTGGAGAAAAATATGTTGGCATGACAGTATAGCCTAATAAGATGATCCCCATTGAGTTGGGTCCGACTCAACGGCAGTGAGTTTGGTTTTTGGTTTTGGTATTTAGACGATTATTTTTGCTGAGTAATATTACTGCCCTCTACTTGATGGTATTTCTTGTTTTCATTTGAGGCCTCAGCAAAGCTGAGTGATTTTTCATCCCTGTGACATGCAGCAGAATTTCACACTCAGCTTTGTCAACATGTAAATCAACATCAAGTCAAGACTAGTGCTTCTGCTATCATTTGGCCCTCTGGTGCTGGGAGCATTTTCTGTTTTGTAGAAATTTACCAACACTTTTAAAAGCAAAGAGTTTCACAAAATTTTAGTTTGCCTATTTCAATCCTTTAAAACAACAGTTTTAGTAACAATGACAAAGGGTGTAAGTTTCCCTGAACAGGGCTCACTGTTCTGAAAGATATCTTCAATAATGCATCTTCCCTTCCTAGGCCTTAAAGATCCAGAAAAGAAAAAAAAATTGGTAGGATGGAAACTACTAAAAAAAACCAAACCAAACCCACTGCCATTGAGTTGATTTTGACTCATAGCGACTCCCACTGGGTTTCCAGCGCAGTAAATCTCTACAGATGTAGATTGCCCAATCTTCCTTCCGAGGAGGGCTGGTGGATTTGAACCACCAACCTTCTGGTTAGTAGTCAGATGCCTTAGGCATTGTGCTACCAGAGCTCCTTTGAAACTACTAAGGTGGGAGAAAAAAAAATGTTGAACAAAACTCAAAAACGTAAAAAAGACCAGGATTACTGGTCAGATAGAGGCTGGTGAAAACTGCAGAGACAATGGCCCCGAGTCACCCTTTCGCTGGAATTGGATTCACTTTTGCGGTTCAACTCTCAGCCAAACAATAGATAGGCCTACAAGCTGAAAAATTACACCAGGGAGATGCACTGCTCAAGACAATCAACCTTGGGAGATAAGAAGGGCAGCATTTGCACAGGAAGGAAGCTAGGGAGACAAGAGTGCATAGGCAAGAAGAACAAAGGGAAAGGGTAACCAATGGGAGGAAGTAGGAAGAGAGCTGTTACATTGTGCAGATTGTAATCGGTGTCACGAAACAAAATGTGTATGAACTATTGAAGTGTAAAACAAATCTGCTTTGTAAAATTTCACCCAAATCACAATAAAATGTTTAAAAAAAAGAAAGAAACTACTAAAGGTCTTCCATTTCTGGCAGTCTTTTCAATAATCACTCTGGACAATCCTCCCTCCGAAACAACTAAAGATGCCAGATAAAGTTTTTTAAATCATTTAAAAAACAGCACTGAACTGGCAATAAAGAAAGGAATCCACAGAGGCCAAACATGAAGTGAAAGCAGGAATGTAAAGATGTAAGCAAGGTCCCAAGCTGGCTTTCACCCTGAGAACAGAGGTCGAGCCCTGATGCCTTGGAACTTCTGCCTTGACAGCTGCGTGGGGAGCAGAGACAAAAAGACAAAGGCACAGGCCCACCCAAGGTAGGGATCAAAGAAGAGATCCGGTGTAAAGTTGGGACACCAAAGGACTGCTCTCACTGTGAGAGCCCACCAGAAATAGGCCTGCTTTGCTGATGGGGACACCAAGGAAAAATCCACTCTTTCTCAGGTATCTAGTGTGGCCGTAACAGAAATATCACAAGTGAATGGCTTTAACAAACAGAAATTTGTATTCTCACAGTTTAGGAGGCTGGAAGTCTGAATTTAGGGTACTGACTCAAGGAGAAGGCTTTCTCCCTCTGTCAGCTCTGGAGGAAAGTCCTTGTCTCTTCAGCTTCTGTTTCCTGGTTTCTTTGAGGTCACTATGTAGCTTGACATCTCTCTTCCCCCATCTCTGCTTTCTTTCTTGCTTGTTTAATCTCTTTTATTTCTCAGAAAAGATTGACTTAAGATACTCCCTACTCTAATCTTGCCTTATCGACTTAACAAAGGCAACCCTTTCTCAGTGGGATTATAACCACAGGCAGAGGTTAGGATGTATAATATATATTTTTTGAGGGTCACCACTCAATCCATAATAAATTCCAAACATTTATAGATGAAAACTGGCTCTTCTGAAAATTCACTGCTCAAATTCATAGTATCTGTGTTGTCCTATAAACCCCAAGCTAATAATTGATTTGGAAGCATCATGGGTTAGAAATGCCCACAAAGGTCTAGAAGAAGCCAACAAAAGTATTCATTGGCTAAACTAGAAAGGATCATCTATCAGGATGTTTATCAAGAATTACTACAAATAATGTCCCAAAGACTGTGAACCCATAGTCTGTACATGTGCATGCACACATGTATATACATATGCACACATGTAAACACACACATTACAAAGAAATTAGCCACCACATGTAAGAGCCGGCAGAAACAACATGGAGCAAAATCACACTCAAGGTATTGGACAAAGAATAAAAATTAAATATGACTTAATTGTTCAAAAGAGGGGTTGAAAATATAAGTATGACCAGGAGACAATAAAAATAATGAAGATATGGAAAGGAAATAAATAGTTATTTTATAAATAAAAAATAATAATTAAAAGATAAAGTTGAAAGGACTTATTAGAGCAGATTGTTATTGTTAGATGCTATTGAGTCAGTTTTGACTCATATAGTAACCTTAAATACATCAGAGAAAAAGACATTGTCAAGTCCTATATCAACTTCATGATCCTTGGTTTGTTTGAGTCCAATGTTTTGGCTATTATGTCAATCTATCTCACTGAGGATTTCCCTCATTTTTGCTGACCTTCTATGTTCTCAACAATGATATGTTTTTCTAGTGATTGGTCTTTTCTGATGGTGTCCAAAGTAAGCAAGTTGAAATATCATCATTTTTTCTTCTATGGAACATTCTGCTTATGTTTCTTCTAAGAAGAGCAGTTTAGGTCCAGCTTAAGAAAGAGTCAGTGAACTGGAAAACAGATTTGAAGAAAATTCTCAGAATGCAGATGGAGAGACAGAGGTGAAAAATACAAATAATTAATAAAAGTCATCAAAACCAAAAACCAAACTCACTGCCATCAAGTTGGATCCAACTCATAGCAATCCCTCCTTGGGTTTCTGAGGCAGTATCACTACAGAAATAGATTGCCCAACATTCCTTCTGAGCAGTGGCTAATGGGTTTGAACAGCCAGCCTTCTGGTTAGCAGTCAAATGCCTTAGGCACTACGGTACCAGAGCTCCTAATAAAAGTCATAGAGAATAATATAAGGAGATCTGATACATATAATTAAAGTTTATTGGTAGAATAGAGATAATGAAAACAAACAAACTCACTGCCATCAAGAGAAGTGCCTCATGGGGTTTCCAAGACTGAATGTAAATTTTTACTTGCTTTCTCCCATGGGGCACTGCTGACCTTTTGGTTAGCAGCCCAATGTTTTAACCACAGTGCCACCAGAGCTCCTTAAGAGATAACGAGAGAAATTCAATATTCAAAGAGACAGTTTCCCAAAATTATTGCAAGATAACAATCTTCAGATTCGGAAATCTGAAGACATTATTATGGTCGTGTAAGAGCTTAAAAATAATAACCACTGAGTGAGTACTATGTGTTAAGAACTATAACAGCATTTTATAGAGAGAGTAATCTCACAGTCACACTCATGCAAGCAAAAATGTATCTTTACCTTTCTAAAACTCAACACAATATTCTATCTCCAAGATCCTATTCTGGCTAATGCACAAGTGTAATCCAGTTGCTTCCATGTGAACTCAGCCCACTTGTGTGGCCTCTTGATCTATGCAGACTTATAACACCAACAGTTTCAGATGGATATCTCCCTTTCACTATTTGCCAGCCCTCTTTTCTTGGATATGTCTTCAGGGAAGGACTGCCTCTTCTTGATCCAAGTCAGCAGCTGTAAGTCTTAGTAGCCTATTAGAATCAACCAAGGCACTTTTGAAATATGCTAAAGTCTAGTCTCCCTTCTAGACATTCTGATCTCAAAGGTCTAGGGTGAAGCCCAGATATTTATACTTTTAAATATTCTGCAAGGCTGAAAATAACAGATCCAAGCCTTATGCAGGCCTTCAACTGCATACCACATTCATCTCATCTGGTTCTCATCCCTGACCGAGTACAACAAACAGCCTTCTGAAATGCTAATGTTCATAGGAGCCACCTGAGATCTTTTTCAATTGTGGATTCTGGTACAGAAGATCTGGGGTGGGACCTGAGACTCAGAATTACTAACACTCATCCATGTGATGGTGATGTTGCTGGTCTATGGACCACACTTTAAGAAAGTATCAAGGGAAGACAGAACAAGTTGAATGTCGTAGGTTGAATGGTGGTGTCCAAAAAGATATATCCACATCCTAATGCCCCAGAACCTATGAGTGTAAAAGGGTCTTTGCTGATGTAATTAAGTTAAAGGTCTCAAGAAGAGATACTTTTTAATTAGAGTGGATCCTTGATCCAATGACAAGAGTCCTTATAAGAGAGAGACAGAGATTTGAGACACAAATACAGAAAGAGGCCATGTGAGGATGGGGGCAGGGATTGGAGGAATACAGCTACACACCAAGGAATGCCTGAATTCACCAAAAGCCAAAACAAGCAAGTAAAGATTCTTCCCTAGGGCCTTTGGTGAGAGCATGGGTCTACCAACACCTGAATTTTGGATATATAACATCAAGAACTGTTAAAGAATGCATTCCTGTTATTTTAACCCACCAAGTTTATGGTAGTTTGATATAGCAGCCAGGGTAAATGGATACACTGACTCAGTGGCTCTCTCAATCTTCACTTTGCATAGAAATTAGATGGGGAGCCTTACAAGATAATAGTGTCTGAGTCTCTCGACGGCACATAACAACAACAACAACAACTCATCATCAGAGATTCTGATTAATTGGACTGGGGTGCTTTCCAAGGATTAAGATTTTTTTAAGTCTCTAAATTTGAGTGTTTGGTTGCTAACAGAAACATCAGTTATTCAAACTCACCGGCAACGCTGTGAGAGAAAAGACCTGGCAATCTGTTCTCTTAAAGATTCCAGCCTAGGAAAACCAATGGGGGTAGTTCTACTCCGTCGTATAGGATCAATATGAGTCAGAATCAACTCAACGGCATACAACAACAAAAGTTGAGAAGCAGCCCTTTAAGTAATGACCTAGGCCATCTGATGGTGCTGACCCTCCCTTGATGCTCTAGTGTGGGAGATCTGCTTGATTGTGGCCACTTGCTCCAGGTCATCCTTCTTCCCACTTTGAGACCTCTCCAGACCCACCAGTCCCCTCAGACTATTTCCTGTCTCCCACATTGGCTAACTTCTTCCTCTCACTGCAGGTCTCTGTGAGATTTGAGATGTGCTGATTTCCTATCTCACCTCTTCTGGGGACACAGGAATTTCAGGGCAGTCAGTAATCATTCATTTTACTGCCTAAGACATTTGACTGGAACCAGAAGGCTGGGGGTTCAAACCCACCAGCCACTTCCTGGAAGGAAGGTTGGACAATCTACTTCTGTAGTGATACCACCTCAGAAACCCAAGGAGGAGTTGCTATGAGTTGGATCTGACTCCACGGCAGTAGCTATGTTGCATCGTACCCTTCAACCCAAGGACCCTCAGGGTTATCAATGGATTGTGAGGTAGAGGATGTCTCTACTCACAGATCTCCCAAATGCCATGTGGAAGAGTCTCCTATGACCTCTTCCTGCCCTCTCAGACTTACTGCTGGGCAGGACAATAAAACCCATGTCCAATCTTTCTTGAATTTTCCACCAACTTTGCCTTTCCCTTCAGCTCAGAGAGATGATTCTTAGTCATAGCAAACATTGCAAGGAAAGGAAAATATTTTCTCACTGTCCACATCCCCTTTAATATCTGTTTTGTCTTAAAACTTCAAGGAGCCTTTTAAACTTAAATGCAATGAAACCAAGGCATGGAGAGTGTGTGTAACTTTGCCAACGATGAAGAGGTAGTAGGTGAAGAGCCAGAAGGCAGGGAGCAGGTTTGTGTGACTCCGCAGCTCACACCCCTCACCACCACATCTACCAGCCTTCCTCTCACCTTCCTTGTCACCACGTTTTATATTTTCTAAGCTACACATAGAGTATCCACATAGAGCTCAGGGCGCTTAGGGAGGCCATGGCTAGAGAAGAAAATGGATTTGATGGTTAAAGAAAAGAAAACATTCTCCCTTCCTTTCTTTTTGCCTCACACAACCCATGTGTGTATGGGAGAATGAAAGGCATCACTCTCTAGAATCTACCAGCCATGCAAGCAGTGAACTAAAACAAAATTTTAAAACGTAGTTTTAAAAATTAACAAGTCAATCATAACCTACAAAAATGAAACAAGTTCTAAAAAACAAAATCTCTCAAACTTTATTTCTGACAGTAAGTGACTGTGATGCTATATTAAATATGTAAAAAATATGATAGAAAAATATGGATGTATTAATTAAAGATTAGAGGGGAAATAAAACCTTGTGGTCACATGAAAAATAACTACTTAGAATTACAGATTCTTATTCCTTTTAAAGTCATATTAGATTGTCATGCTCTAATCAACAATGATGTGGGTGCAAGCTGTGAAGCAAAGATATTTTTATAATTTTTGTATATATCCTCTGATTTATTTGAGGCAAAGAAGGATGTTGGGTAATTCCAGCTGTGCCTACATAAGGCAAATGTTTGAGACTGAACAATAGAGTATGGTTGAAAAAGAGTATATATTTTCTTTTTATATTCCATGAATCCTGAGTACAAGGAAAAATAAAATATGAAAAATTAAAAAAAATTATTGTGATTTGGGTGGAAGTTTACAGAACAAATTGGTTTTCTATTCAGCATTCGTACACATTTTGCTTTGTGATATTCATTGCAATCCCCACAGTGTAACAGCACTCTTCCTACTTCCTCTTTGTGTTTATCATCTTCCTTTGTCTCTTACCCCTCTTCCTGCCTTAGCTTTATCTCTGGGCAAATGCTGCCCTTCTGATCTCATATAGTTGATTGTTCTAACGAGTGCATACCTTTCTGACATTACTGTTCATTTTATAGCCTTTTCTATCATTTGGCTTCAGTTCTCCGCTTGAAAGGTGTCTATGGGCCATAGTGGCAGGGGTTCCACTAGCCTCTATCAGACTACTAAGCCTGTTTTTGTTGTTGTTGTTTTAGTTTTTTCCACATTTTTCTCCCACTCTATCCAGGACCTCCTATGTGACCCCTTTCAGAGAAGTAAGCAGTGGTAGCCAGGTACTATCTAGTTCTTCTGGTCTCAGGTTGTGGAGACTGAGATTCACATGGTCCATTAGCCCTTTGGACTAATTGTTTCCTTGCATCTTTGATTTTCTTCATTCTTGTTTGCTCTGGACAGGGACAGACCAATAGTTGTGCCTTAGATGGAATATGAAAATATTTTGAAACAGATGAAATTCACATCCTTTTGAAATCTCTCAGGAGTCAAAACTCAAGTCAATAAAAACAGTAATTCTGGAACAAATCTTTTTAGAAATGAAGACATTTGTTGCAGAAAGCTTTGTTATCCTTACTTCTTGCACAAAAGCTGTGAGAAGTTATGAAGAGATAAGAAGCAGGGTGATAATTAAGTTCTTGTTGGTTCAAGTACACTCATATTGACAGCAACTAACCAATGATCAATGAAGTCCTCTAGGCTCATCTCATTATTACTAAATAGATCATTTTCTGTCTTTTCATGATATGAGAGAAATCATTTTGTTTTAAGCCTCTTCTTAGCCCAAAGTACAAAGTATTCTCTAATTGTTATTTCTGAATATTCATTATTCTCATTGTAATAATAGGGTTGGAAACCTAGGTGATGGGACAGTAGGAGCTAAATATGGTCCCGTGGACCAGTAGTACCAGCCTCACCTGGAACCCTGTTAATCAAATACCCCTCTGCCAGTTGAGTCAATTCCGATTCATAGCGACCCTATAAGACAGAGTGGAACTGCCCCATAGGGTTTCCAAGGCTATCCAGCTTTACAGAAGCAGACTGCTACGTCTTTCTCCTTTGGAGCAGCTGGTGGGTTCCAACAGCCGATCTTTTGTTAGAAATGTAAAATTTTAGGAGGCGGGGCAAGATGGCGGACTAGGCAGAAGGATTGCACAGACCCTCTTCAACAAAGAAAAGGGAAACCAATTAACAC
>NW_006921599.1:12123693-12133366 GCF_000298275.1 Orycteropus afer afer
TGTAAATCTTCACCCAAATCCTAATAAAAAAAATAAAAATAAAAATAAAAATAAGATCCTGTAAAAAAAAAAGAAATGTAAAATTTTAGGAGTTACCCCAGATCTAGTCAACCAAAACTTGAAATTTAATAAGTTCTTCAGGTGATCTGAAAGCACACTTAAGCATGAGAAGTACTGGTCTAGAAGATATGATGCCTTATCTGGGGCATTTGGGCTGTAGGAGATCAGGAAGCAGGTGATTCAAGGACAGTGTGTGGGCAGACTGGGAGCCAGACAGCAGCAAAGTGCTTTCTGGGAACTCATTGATGGCCAATAAACAGGATCACAGACTAAGAGCTCCTATGTTAGCATTTATTTCTCTGTACAGGAACTTTACTGTGATTAGGGGGGAAAAAAAAAAAAAACCTTTGCAAACTGCTGGCAAAACTCTAGGCAACACCTAAGAAAATCTTTCTATTTTCTCTTTCCTTCCCTCTATGAAAGGAGAGAAAGGAATATTTCCTCCCTCAGAAGAGGTAAAGATTAAGACCTGGTTTCACTATTTGCCAAAGCCAAGTTGAGTAAACTTACATCTGTCTTCAAGGAAACAAAAGTTATCCCAAGAAGCCACAGCATTGAAAGTGTGCAAAGAGACAATAAGATATATAACAATGTTCATTACAGTACTATTTGCAATAGTCAACATGTGAAAACAATCCAAGGGTCCATCAACAGATGAATGGATAAACAAAATATGGTGCAGACATACAATGGAATATTATTCAGCCATAAATAGAAATGACCTCTTGATACATGCTACAACATGGATGAACTTTGAAAACATTAGGCTCAGTGAAAAAATCCAGACACATAAGGATAATTATATATTGTATGATCCCACTTGAATGAAATATCCAAAATAGGCAAATACACATACAGCAAGTTCTCAAGTGGTTATTTAGGGTGGCTGGGAGGAGAAAATTGGGGGGCTATTGCTTAAATGGTACAAAATTTTTTGTTAAGTGGGATTAAAAGAAATTTAGAAAGGGATAGCAGTGGATGTAGTTAGTGTGACTGGATTGTACACATAAAATGATTGAAATATTTTATTACAAATATTTAATCACAATAAAAGTTTTAAATTATTTTTTTAAAGAGACAGTAATAACCATGGGAGCTCTGGTGGCATAGTGCCTAAGACATTGTACTGCTAACCAGAAGGCTGGTGGTTCAAGGCCACCAGCCACTCCTTGGAAGGAAGATTGGGCAATCTACTTCCATAGTGATACTGCCTCGGAAACAGAAGGAGAAGTCACTATGAGTCAGATCTGACTAGATGGCAGTGAGTTTGGTTTTTAATAACCATAGAAATTGGGAGCTCTGGTAGTGTAGTAGCTAAGGCACTTGACTGCTAACCAGAAGGCTGCGGTTCAAACCCATCAGCCACTCCTCAGAAGGAAGATGGGGCAATCTACTTCCGTAGTGATACTGTCTCGGAAACCCAGGGAGGGGTCGCTATGAGTTGGGTCCGACTCGACGGCACATAACAACAACAACAACAACCATAGAAATCAAGTCTTCCAAGAAGACTAGAATTTATTAATTACACTGAGATGCTGGCATAGCAATGCAAGGTCAGGAAGAGCCACAATATAACAAGGACCAAAAGCTAAAGAGTATCATTGTTTCTACTCAACTACCTTTTGTGAGTTCACACAAGACATTGTGTCTCATTTTTATAATTCATGAAAATCCTCCAGGAATGATAGATTTCTGAAAAAACAAATCACCAACCTTCTCTTCTCTCAAAACAAAACAAAAAATTCCTTTTTACCTAAGCAAGGCTTTTATTTCACCTTTTACAATACCCTTCACCCTTCTGTGCTTTATCCTGAAATCTTACAAAACCGAGATTTGGCTCCTTTGTAATTCACAGCATGTGATGCTTTTGGCTCTTGAGTTTTCTTTAGAAAAATAAAGTGAGTATGCAGTTTAGTTCTATTGCGTAGGGCAGAAAGTCTTTATTTTTCTGTGAAAGCTGAAGATTTGGATTTTTCCTGATAAAGTCGGGTGCTGTCGAAAAGCAAACATTAACAAAGAAATATAATAAAGTGCCTTTTTTTAAACCAACTGGGTGAGAGAACAAACAAAATCAATTAAAAGTTTGAGTTATAGACTCCACTTCAAAGAAATACAATTTTATGGCTTTCGGGTACATGTAATCTCAAGCCAGACTGATCAAGTGGCGGCTAATAAAGGTCCTTTGTGGATTTGCTTAAAGAATACACAAGGATGAAGTGTAATTAGCATGGGTCACTGACTAATTAATATCCACCAATACCAAAAAACAAAACAAAATAAAACCAGTTGCTGTCAAGTCAACTGACTCATGGCAACCCCATGGGTGTCAGAGCAGAACTGTTCTCTCCATAGGGTTTTCAGTGATTTTTCAAAGGTGGGTCGCCAGGGCCTCTGGGTGGATTTGAACCAGCAACCTTTTAGTTGACAATCAAGTACATTAACCATTTGCACCACCCATGTTCTCCATATCCACCAGTATCACTGGTTTATTTTTATTTCATAACATTCATGCTTCTATAGAAATAAACTTTGCAGGTTTCTTCACTTGTGTAACTTTAAAATTCTCCATTTAATTTTTTTACACCATTAATTTGCTTAATAAAGTTTTATTTCAGTACTACTACTTCATAGTCAAAGGTCAGAGGGAATTGAAGCATATGATGTGTAGGTTAAATGATCTATAACTCTAATTTAATGATTCTGTTTAGTTAACTGTGGTTTAAGTGGAGAAAAAAAATTGAAAGAGGAATTGGTTGGACACAAGCTATTTGCCCTCTTTGATCTTATATCTTCTTCCTTTTAGGACTGATACATGCTTCAGAAGATTGCATTACGATAAAATAGATTTTAAGCATAGAAAAGTACTGTTCAAATATTGGGTATTATTATTATTTCAAATTGTGGACTCATGAAGCCCAAGTTAATGACATTATTATTATTTTTTTCATGTATGAAAAGAACTTGCTCAGTCAGATTTTTCCCACTGTGAATCACTCCTTTTAAGTAATGAGCTTACTGAGAAATTCCCCACTCTTTTCAGGCCTCTAGAGCACTGCTCACTGCCCTGTTTGCAAAGTATTATCTATAGCATTTAGAAAATAAACTCACCTCTTCTGTGCAATCCAAATTATATTTCCCTCCTCCAAGAAGTAGGAGCTCTGGTGGCCTACTGCCTAAGGGATTTTACTGCTAACTAGAAGGCTAGTAGTTCAAACCCACTAGCCACTCCTCAAAAGGAAGGTTGGGCAATCTACTTCCATAGTGATACTGTCTCGGAAACCCAAGGTGGGGTTGCTATGAGTTGGATCTGACTCCACGGCAGTGAGTTCGGTTTTTCTTTGGTATGCCTCCAAGAAATCAGCTGTGATTACTTCATTTCAGTTATTTCTCTGCCTCCTCTGATTGACTAGAGCATATGACTGGATTATTTACAACAAATGATTACTGAAAACTTTCTATGGTCAAGAAACAGTGCTGGGTGTTGGGTAGGCTATGAGGAGGAGTGGGACCTGAGGTGGAGAGAGGGCTAAAACAGAAATGAAACAGTGAACATGTGCATTGCACATCTATACACTATCCCAAGTTCTTGGATCAAATATCAAGCTGGAGGCTTTTCCTGACTCACACAGCTGCAGGGACTGATGAGCTCAAGGTTGGCAGGCAGTATACCAGCTGTTAACTCCAATGATTGACGAATCCAAGATCTCCAGGCCAAATGGTGGACCACTCGCTCATGGACAGTTGTAGACAGCACAACAGGATCCCAATCCACAGAAGAATGTCTCTTTTCTTAGGGTGTCCATAAATATATTGGAAGTAGGCCACACCCCTAGAGAAACTCCCTTTCATTGGATTGGCTGCTCAAAACATATACGTATATATATTCCCATCATGGGAATAACCCACATCACAATTGCTTAAACCACACAGAATTGTGGTCCAGCCAAGTTGAAACACAGCTCTAACTATATCACAAGGCACATAATAGTAAATGCAAAATAGAAATATAAAATGTTGAGTACTCCTCACTTATCAACAGTTAGGTTCCAAAGACCAGGCAGGTCATTACATGAAAATCGGATTTATGGGAAAATGGAGGATGACTCAAATCACGAAATGGTGAATGACTACATTATTACATAACTGCCAAACTACAACATTACGTAACTGCCAAACTACTGAAAATCATCGTTCAGCCAAGTTGACACATGACCTTAACCATCACAGGTAACACTACTCTTGCCTTGTACCTCAGCATTCACTACTGCCAGATGTACACTGTTAATGCACAAAGTAGTCAAATTATAGATTATTTGTACTATTGTCATAAATGCAAAATATTGGATAACGAGATAATTGATAAGTGAGGAGTAGGTATATACAGAAAGAAGAGATTAATCTATCTCAAAAGGCTTTTTGGAGGAGATGAGATGCTAGCTGAGTGTTGAAAGATGTGTCATGTCTGGGAAATTAGATGTAAACTGGAGCTATGGAGTGAGTACAGAGTAACAAAGGAAGATGGAGAATTAGGAAGGTGATGGAACAGAGTAATAGCTGATTGTAAGGCATGCAGAAATCTGCATCTTTAACAGAAGTGTACAAAATAGCATGTTTCTTTACATTTTTTGGAATCTATGCATAGTGCAGTTAACACATTTGGCTACTAACCAAAATATTGACAGAGTCCACCCAGATGCACCTTGGAAGAAAGCCCTGACAATCTGCTTCTGAAAATTCAGCCATTGAAAACTCTGTGGGGCACAAGTCTACTCTGATACATATGCTGTCTCTATGAGTCAAAATTGACTCCACAAGAACTAGATTAGCTTTATTTTTTTTTAACTTTGTTTACATCATTTTAATGCAGACTGTAAGCCCCTATTCCAGCAAGTAAGTGGGAAGTTTCCTGTCTATCATGACTGCCTGTCCATCCCTAGGACTACACAAGACTCAGAGGTGCCTGTGGGATACACAGAAAACAGAGAAGATACCTCTGTTCTCCCACCAACCACGGTCACTACTGATGTGTCAAAGCCTGAACGATCATATGAACACTCACTACTTTCATGCCAGGAGTGAAGAGCAGGTATTTTTGCCTTAACTGTACCTCAGCACTGATGGTCCAGCCTCTTGGGGCCCATCATACAGGCATTTTCCTTTAAATTCCCCCACTTTACGTGAAAGGTTGTTGTTGTTGTTGTTGTGTGCCATCGAGTCAGACCCGACTCATAGTGACCCCTCCTTGGGTTTCCGAGGCAGTATCACTACAGAAGTAGATTGCCCCATCTTCCTTCCGAGGAGTGGCCGGTGGATTTGAACCGCCAGCCTTCTGGTTAGCAGTCAAGTGCCTTAGCCACTATGCTACCAGAGCTCCCACTTGAAAGGTAGGTGCTCCTAAGATTTCTAGCACCTTCCTACTATGGAAAGTTACTCCCTCTCCCCTCTTGCCACCTGCAAAAGCAGTCCCTTCATCTTCCTCCCCACCTCAGGGACACCTAGCATAATAATATAATAAACTTAGGACTTACAAATAGCAGGAGTGCTATTGGTTCCAGGTAGTATCTGCTCTTGACAATACAAGGAATAGTAAAGTCTCAGCTCTCTGCTTGGAAAGGGGGCTAAGAGACAGAAATGCAGAGCACAAAACATAAGATAATAATATTCCAGGAAAGAAATATGCCATGTGTTTTATAGCTTTTTTTTCGTGTGGCTGTATCATACAGTTGTTTAATTCTGCATTTGGGTAAGTTTTTTTAAAACTTTTCTATAATCTGTGGTACATATAAATACCAGTTACATTTTCTGCCTGTGAGGTTTCTTGGGAGGCTTTTTTTCCCACACATAGCATGTGCTGGCATCGAGGCAGTAACTTGTGTAACTGCACGAACAGAAAGAAGTTTTTCAGCAGCACATTGCTATGCTGAGAGGTTATTGTATGTAGTGGTGCATCCTGGAGGAGTGATTGTGTGAAATATTTGTCTCTTGGGGCCACTGTACAGTGACATAAAGCTTGTAAGTATATTTGAAGTTTCCTGTGTGGTATTGGGAAGATGCAGTGTCTGGGATTAAGTAATAGTCAAGTGAATATTTTTTCCATGCCACATCCCACCAACCCTAAAACCAGAGTCCTTTGGGACATATGTGTCCCACATAATATTTACCAAAATCCATCATACAAAATCTTAAAAACATTCAATGGTTCAGTATGCATTCCATTAGCAAAAAAAAAAAAACCTATAAAATCTTACAAATAAAAAGTAATTTTGTAATGAAAGGGTTAACCCAACTATATTGTAGGTACCTTGAGGCCAATAATGGGAGCTCTGGTGGCATAGTGCCTAAGGCATTTGACTGCTAACCAGAAGGCTGGATGTTCAAACCCACTAGTCACTCCTTGGAAGTAAGGTTGGGCAATCTACTTCTGTAGTGATAACACCTCAGAAACCCAAGGAGGGGCTGCTATAAGTCAGGTCCAATTCCACAGCAGTGTGTTGCATTGTTGTTTTGTTTTTGAAGCCAATAAATATGTTTTATGTCTTTTCATCCTCTTTGCCACTTAAGTAAGTTTTATGATCAGAGAAAGCACTTATGAGTATTTGTTGAATGACCAGGAATGAACATTGTCCAAGCTTATTACCAAGGACCAATCATATATGGACATACTTTCAAAGGACACATAAATAAACATGTCAGTTGATAGAGAATTCCTTATTTTGTATAGCATTTCCTTTTTAGTATTAGATAATGGATACTTTGGTACTTATTATCACAGTAAAGACTTGTAACTCACTATGCAAACTTCACACCAGAAATTTACCCTATAAAAGGTAAATTTCTGATATTACAGACCATGTCCCCTTGAAGCCATATTTCCAAAAGTTGCTGTGGCTGAGAGCTAGGAGTAGTAAGTTGGAGTCTTCATTATCGTTATAATCAAACTGAGTAATAAATCAAAAGCCAAACCAATCTCACTGCCTTTCAATCAATTCAACTCATAACAACCCTTCCTTGGGTTTCCGAAGCAGTATCTCTACAGAAGTAGAGTGCCCAATCTTTCTTCCAAGGAGTGGCTGGTGGGTTTGAATCACCAGACTTCTGGTTAGCAGTCAAATGCCTTAGTCACTATGCCACCAGAACTATAAGATCTGTTTTGTCCCAACATAGGCACACACAGAACTGGAATCCTAAATAGAGGTTGCATTAGTTTCCTTGGAGTCCCTGGTGGTACAAACTGTCAATGTGTTAAGCTCCTAGAGATTTGAGTCCATGGAAGAAAGGCCTGACAATGTACTTCAAAAAAATCAGCCATTGAAAACCCTGTGGAGCACTGTTCTATTCTGATACACCTACAGTCATCATGAGTTGGAAATGAATGAATAGTACTGGACTGGAACTGGCTTAAGGAGTTCTGGTGGCACTGTGGTGAAGGCATTGGGCTGCTAACCAAAAGATCAGCGGTTCAAATGCACCAGCTGCTCTGCAAGAGAAAGATGAGGCAGTGTGCTTCCATAAAGACTTACAGCCTTGGAAACCTAATGGGGGTCACTAGGAGTCAGAATCCACTCAATGGCAGTGTGTTTGGTTTGGTTCCGTTTGGTTTGGAACTGGATTACTTTTCTATGGCTTCTTTCACTGGTAATCACAGATGTGGTGACTTAAAACAATGGAAATTTGTTCTCTCACAGTTTTGAGCCCAAAAGTTCGAAATCACGATCACTGGGCCTAAATAAAGGAGTTGACAAGACCATGCTCCCTCCAGAGGCTATGAAGAGGAAAATCTGTTCCTTGCCACTTCCAGCAGTTGGTGGCTGCCAATGTTCCTTGGTTTATGGCTCTAATTGTCAAGGCCAGTATCTTCAAATGTCTCTCTGGTCTGTCTTCACTTAGCCATTTCCTCTGTGTGACAAATCTCTCTCTGCCTCCCTCTTATAAGATTCTTGAGATTGCATTTAGCCTTCTGTCCCAATAATAATCTCCCAATCTCAAAATATTAAATTTAATTGTTCCTACAAAGAACTCCTCCTTCCTTATTTTCACTTTATAGGTTAACATTCACAAGGATTAGGCTGTAGATATCTTTTGGAGGGTCATTTTTCAGCCTACACCAATGATGTTCTTATTACTAATGCCAGAACCCACCTAAATTATATTTTTTAATGTGACAATTTTCCAGTGTGTGCATTATTTGAGCATTTAATTTTCTTCTCCATTTTTTCTCTGGTCTTTTTTTTTTTTTTTTTTTTGGCCATGTTATCCTGGAAGTGGAGAGATAAAACTCAAAGAAATCAATTCAACAATTACAGTTCTGGCAAAAGGTTGATGAGGAGTTTTAATTAATTGACTAAAATGAAAATAATCATACCTGGGAGTTGTTTATTCCTTGCTTAATTTAGCTCAGATAATTAAGAATCAGTAAGGTGCACAGAGTAGAGAACCCAGAGGTATATCAAATAAAACCTTCATTTTCTTTTATTATTTTCTTTAGGTGTTTATATTGCTAGCTTAGCAAATTACAAAGTAATGAAAGCCATGGAGATGTAGATTGTAAAATAGTGACCTAAGGGGCAGGAGACTCAGTTCTGTGTCTGTTTACTCTGAATTTGCTCTGACCAGCCACTTAACTGTATGGTAGGAAACTTGAAAAATGAAAAGAATATTTATTTTCTTGATATTGCACTGCTGTTGTTAGCTACTGTGAAGTCAACCCCCAACTCATGGTGATCCCATGCACATCAGGATTGAACTATTGTGAACCATAGTGTTTTCATAGTCTGGTGTTCAGGTTACCTAGTGCCACTCTGACAAGAAACATATACCACAAATGGGATGGTCTTAACAAACAGGAGTTTACTATCTTAAATTTGGGGGCTTTAAGTCCAAGTTCAAAGTGCCAGGCTCTAGGGGCTGGTTGAAAGTCCTTCAACCTTGGGCTTCAGCTCTGCCTCCTGCTCCTGGCCCACTGGAGCTAGAGGCATTTCTTCACTCAGACAGCTGCTGGCTGCTGAGGCTGACAAACCCAAGGTTGACAAGTAAAAAGACACAGTCCCAGTGTTACCAAATCACACGGCAGGGCCTTAATTTAAGTCCATTGTAAGTCCCAGTGTTGGAAGATCATGGCAGGCTACTGAACAATGACACAGCTATACACAGGGTTCAAATGTGCCATAAGCTAGAGACAATTCCCAAGTCTTCTCCTTATATACAGGAAGCAGACCACATCCCAAAGGCAGCTACTCAGCTGCTTGTGGTAGATCCCACCATGGAGTTGATTGCCAGTCTCACCATGGCGAATGACTACCACCAGCTGCCCAGCCACTCAACCAGGTCCAGCCAAGTTGACACACAAACATAACTACCACAGCTGGTTTTCAGGATAAGATCAGCAGGCCTTTCTTCCTGGTCTATTTTAGTCTGGATGCTCTACTGAAACCTGTTCAGCATCACAGCATCATGCAAACCTCCACTGATAGATGGGTGGTGGCAGTGCACGTGGAGCATTGGCCAGAAGTCAAAACTCAGGTCTCTCACGTGGAAAGCAAGAATTGTACCACTGAACCACCATTGCCCACCTTAGACTGCTCTAGAATTCTTTTTTTTTTTTTTTTTTTTTTTT
>NW_006921599.1:12140981-12144715 GCF_000298275.1 Orycteropus afer afer
TGCAATCCTTCTGCCTAGTCTACCATCTTGCCCCGCTTCCTAGAATTCTTTAAAGATAAAGGATCTAGTGGATTCAGAATCTTTGAGTATAAAAGTTCTAGAAAATAAAGTATGCACTTTTGTGTTTCTAGTGAAATATTTAATTCTGCAGTTTCACATATTTCTAAATTCATTCATTCACATATCTGTTTACTCAGTAGGTATTTACTGAGTGCTGTGAGTCAGCTACTGTTCTGGTTGCTTGGGTACTTCCAAAGCCTTGTAGTGTTTCTAAAGCATAGTTGAAATACTGGGAGAACCTAATTGAATTAGTGTAAGTTCCTTTGCACTCCTAAGAAGAAGGGTGCTAGAGAAATCTAAGTCATTAGTGGCCGTCACCATTCCTTTTAGTCTAGGGCAGCACAAGCAAGGTGATGCTGTGAGGACAAGTACTTCTTCCCAAACCTCACAAGCCTGGCTCCATCAGACAACAGCGCTACAGGTGCCATTCTCTAATCAATTGTGGTGGAAATGGGGAAAGGGCTTCTTTGAAGGTTTTTCATTTATGTTTCAACAGCTCTACATGAAGTAACAACCATGGGTTTTACAGTTTGTCATACTGTGGTGGCTTGCAAGTTGCAGTGATGCAGGAAGGTATGCCACAGGTATTTCAAATACCAGGACGGTCAACCATGGTGGACAGGTTTCAGCAGAGCTTCCAGGCTAAGACCGACTAGGAGGAAAGGCCTGGTAATCTACTTTGGAAGATTGTGGTCAGTGTGGGTCACTGCTGTAGAGTCATTTATGACTCATAGCGAACCCTCTTTGGGTTTCCAAGATAGGATCTCTACAGATGTAGATTGGTCAGTCTTCCTTCTGAGGAGTAGCTTGTGGGTTTGAACCTCCAGACTTCTGGTTAGCAGTCAGATGCCTTAGGCACTACACCAATGAAAACGCTACAGTTCGCAATAGAATGTTGTCCAATATAGTCCTGGAGGATGAGCCCCTAGGTTGGAAGCCATTCAAAATACATAGTGGCCACAACAATGGGCTCACACATACTAACAATAAGGAAGATGGCACAGAACAGGGCAATGTTTGTTCATTGTATGTGGGGTCACCAAGAGTCAGAGTCAACTGGATGGCAACTAACAACAACAGCTTGAAATAAAGACCCAGTCAATTCCAATTAATTGGATCAATAAGGATGATCATCAAAATAATTCTAATTCTGGAAAGGAATTTTTTTTTATCTAAACAATCCACCTTAACAATCCAATGTGTCAGTCAGGTGAATGTGATCATTATCAAATAATCAAGATAAATGTCTATGTGATTTTGTTTATGTAGAAATAAGATGAAACTTGGCATGGATGTAGGCTCCCTTTCTCTAAACTTCCATCACAATCCCATTTTGTATGGTTAAATTTTAATTATTAGAAATGTTACTATTCTGACAACAAGAATTTTCATTGCTTATCAGAACTCTTTACATTTCAGTCTGTACTGGCATGGTTGACTTTCTGAATTACTTTGTTGTTGTTATTTGCTATTGAGTCAGACATGACTCATAGCAACCCCTCCTTGGGTTTCCGAGGCAGTATCTTCAGTATGCATCAAAAACCAGAAGAAAATGAGTATAACTGAAACAATAATAATAAAGCTAGAGGAGAGAGAAGGCATAGGAAAGACATTTCACTATCCTGGTTTTGAAAGTGTGTCTGACCCAGAAAACAGGAATTGCCTCTGTTCAGAATAACAGACTTTATTTTTTTGGTAGGCAAAACTGCTTACCAATCCACTGATTTCTTCTCTTCCTATTTATTTATGTACACACACACACACACATACACACATGAATAGTATATTTAATTCAAGTATGATTTTTAAGTACCAAAACAAAAAACTAAGACATCACCATGACATTTGCCCAATTCAAGCATGTTATCCGCTTTTTACCATGAATTTCATATTATCAAAATTGTTGGTTGGGGTTTTATCTATTTTATCATAAAGAAAACCATGGAGTATGAGTTATTATTAAGATGTCATTGTCTGTTTGAAGGAACCCTAGTGGCACAGTGGTTAAATGTCCAGTTGCTAACCAAAAAATCAACAGCTTGAATGCACCAGCCATGCTGTGGGAGCAAGACGTGGCAGTCTGCTTCCGTGAAGATTATAGCCTTGTAAACCCTATGGGGCAGTTCTACTCTGTCCTATAGGGTCATTATGAGTCAGAATCAACTTGATGGCAGTGGGCTTTTGGTTTGGTAATTGACAGCTTCCAGTCTTTGCTTGTCTTCCTTTCCTTCGCTCAGTGTTTCTTTTTCTGAATTGCTGGTTAGATTGCAGTTTGATTATTTAGCTCAGATATATTACATATAAGCCATCCAGATGACCTGGAAGTACTGGGAAGGGTTGTACCCTATACTGATGTGGCAGTGTGAGGTGAGGGTGGAGGACACCTTGGGCTCTGGGGATGGGCAGAGCCAAGTGGAAACTATGGTTCTGCTCTCATGACCTATGTAACCAGAGTCAAGTGACTTACTGTCTTTAAACTGCTGGTTTCTTAATTGTGAAATGCAGATAAATAAGTCCTGTGATCCCTGAGGTGATAATGGGAGATCGTTGAGAATATGTTTGCAATACACCTCAGGCACCGTCAGTAATGTTCATTGTCTCAGTCCTGTTGCTTCAGTCCTTTCTAGCCCTTCACATCTTACATTAGTGCTGTCAGATGTCCTCGAGCAGGTTCAGCTCATGTTGACCCCATGCACAATGGGATCCACAGGGTTTGATGGGCTGATTTTCAAAGGTAGATCACCAGGCATTTCTTCCCAGTCCATCTTAGTCTGAAAACTCCACTGAAACCTCTTCAGCATCATAGCAGTACACAAGCCTCCAGTGACAAATGGATGGTGGTTGTGCTTGAGGTGCAGTGAGTGGCATGGAAGAGAACCCTGCATGGAATTCTACCACTGAACCACTACTGTCCTCATATAACTTACATTAAGGAGAATCAAGTAGAAGTGGCCATGGGTTTGATAGAAACCCTTTCTCTAGCAACTTTATACTTTGTCACTGGTTAATGCATGTTAGCAATCTAGTGCAGGCTTTGCCTTTTCCTTTGAGGAGTCCCTGAATAGTGCAAATAATTAACTCAATGGCTGCCAACTGGAAGATTGGAGGTTCAAGTCTACCCTGAGGTGCCACTGAAGAAAGGCCTGGTGGTCTACTTCCAAAATACAGCCATTCAAAACCCTGTGGAGCACAGTTCTATTCTGACACCCATGGGGTAGTCATGACTCAGGGATGATTCAATGGCAACTGTTTGGGGCTTAAATCCTGGAAGACATGGATTTTTCAGCTTATCTTTGTATTACCACCATTTTGCCCAATACCTGGAAATTTATAGTTGTTTCATTAAGTATATGTTAAAGTATATGTTAAAATGAAATAAAATAAAGCAGAAATAGTACACACCAGAAGGTTATGTCTCTTTTAAATATGAGCATAATTGAATTTATTCATGCATGTATGTACACATCAAATTATATTGAGTACTTTTGTATAAGAAATCTCCAACCCATTCTTTGTTTTTTTTTTTTTCATCATGTCTTTTTTGTGTGTGTGTGATTTGGGTGAAGATTTACAAAGCAAATTCACTTTCCATACAGCAGTTCACATATACTTTGTCTCATGACATTGACCACAGTTTACCACAATGCAACACCTCCCCTCCATTTCCTCCCCGT
>NW_006921599.1:12147120-12152570 GCF_000298275.1 Orycteropus afer afer
TGGGTCTGTATCCTGCTCCCTTGTTTCTACCACTTTATCCTGCTTCTTTGTGTGGACTGTGATGGTCTGTTGTTTCTAAGGCATCATGGCGTTGTTGTATTTAGATCTCTGTTAACTATTTGTGAAAAGCAGAAAGGGTGATTCTGGCTCTTCTTGGTGTTTTTTTTTTTTGTTTTTTTTTTATCATTGGACCATTGGTGGAGAAGGAGGTAGTGGCTCTCACTCAGTAAGTGAAGTTGCAGGAGGTGTGGGTGTAGTTGTGTCCTATGGGGACTGTTGTTGTCTCCCACTCAATTAGACACAAATTACAATTGAATAACCTTCAAAAAACTAAAAGCACATGAACAAAAAATACCCCATGTAATCACACAGGAACAGTAACGAAAAAGGGAAAAAGAAGAAGAAACAAGAAAACCTGCAATATCTGGGGATAGGGCATTAAGAGAAAAAAAGTAGAGAATGATAATAATGAAGGAAAAAAAATAGGAAAAATGCAAAAAGAAAAATAAGGAATGGGGTTAACCATGAGAAAAAAAAGGGGGGGACTTCAATTAAAAAAAAAAAAATTCAACCAGGAACAGGGAAAAGAAAAAATGCTGAAAACTAGGACCTGGGAGGGAAAGATTAAGAATAATAGTAAAAGGACAAAAATATTAATAATAATAGTTGTTTTAAAACAAACAAATACAAGCAAACTAATCACCAGAAAAAGAAAGAAAAAAATAAAAATAAAAAAAGAGAGAAAAAAAAATTGGTGGAGGACAGAGCAGGGCACCCAGTCTCTGTCTGAGCACACAGACTGTGATGGAGTTCCTTTGGGCCCAGAAGGTAGGTGGGAGTGGGGGATGGTCACATCTCCGTTCACCAAGTGGGTGTGGGATATAAGAGTAACAAGAGGAATGTTGTACCTTTTCAGTCTTGCAGGTCCGGAGCGTTCTTGGGGTTGCTTCTGCAATCCATTCTTATCAACTGTTGCACACTTCAAATATATGGAAAACTTGTGAGTTGGTGAAACAAAAGAAGTATAGCATTTTGTAAGTGACTTATATAAGGTAAACAAGCTATTTAAATGCCTTTCACTGCAAAACATTAGAATCTATCTATTACGTATACCTTATCTAACCAGTATCATACCCTCCCTTCTTCTTAAGGAATGGGGAACTTCCCATCAGCTGCAGTTGAGATTGTCCCAGTTTTCGTTGCCTTGAAAAGCTTAAAGATGTCTCTTTGCTCACCACATTCCTTTACTGTCTTCTCTGCAGCCTTGCTCAGTAGTCAATTTACTCTGCACTGTGTTTGCATTGTGTCCTCTGAGAGGCAACCTCACTTGCTTCAGAAACTGTCCTTTGACCTACGTGATAACAATAATAATAACAACAACAACAGTAATGTGGCTAACACTTACATAGCACTTATTATGTGTTAAGTGTTGTTCTAAGCACTAATTGCTTATATAATAATTCTCATATTTGCCCTTTCAGGCAAGTAATGTTATCTTCATTTTGCAGACAGTAAAACTAAGGCACTAAGCAGTTGAGTTTGGAAGGAAGATTGGACAATCTATTTCCATAGTGATACCACCTCAGAAACCCAAGGAGGGGTCACTATGAGTCAAATCCAACTCCACGGCAGTGAGGTGTTTTTTTTGGGGGGTGGGGTGGGAAGCAGTTAAGTAACTTTAAGTAACTTGCTCTAATTCCCACAACTACTAAGCAGTGAAGCTGGAATTTGAACACAGACTTGTCATCAGAATCAGGGCTTATAACCACATGCTCTATCATCCATGGATTAAAATGAACACATTTTATATTTACTCAATATAATTTGATGTGTGCATGCATGCATGAATAAATTTAATTATGCTCATATATAAAAGAGACATAACTTTCTGGTGTGTACTACTTCTGTTTTATTTGACTTCATTTTAACATATACTTATAAAACAACTATAAATTCCCAGGTATTGGGCAAAATGGTGGCAATACAAAGATAAACTGTCAGATATATGTGAGGCTTAATCTATATGCAGGGCAGGGCCTGCACATGCTAATCAAGAAAGCCTTTGAACTCTACCAGGACTCTATGAGTGTCACCCCTGGGTTAACCTGTCACACCTGGAGGAAGCCCCTATTTCTGCTGTACTCCCATGATGCCTAGCATCAGCAATTGTTCAGGCTCAGCAGGGGATGCCCCTGTGGTGATGCTCAGAAAGGGTTTGCAACATACAAAGGTACATTTAAATACAAAAGGTAGATAGCAACATCTCCATGGTTGTACCCAGTTGCTGTTGTCATTGTTGTTAGTTGCTGTTGAGTCAGCTCTGACTCAAGGCAATGTTATGTACAACAGAATGAAATGTTCAGTTTTGCACTGTCTTCACAATCATTGGTATGCTTGACCTCATTGTTGTGGTCACTGTGTATTCTGAGTACCTCTGAACCTAGTGGACTCATCTTCCAGGACTGTATCAGACAATACTCTGTTGTGATCCATACGTGTTTCATTGGCTGACTTTCAGAAATAATCACAATCCCTTTCTTCCTTGTCTGACTTAATCTGGAAGCTCTGCTGAAGCCTGTCCACCATGGGTGACCATGCTGGTGTTTGAAATATCAGCGGCATAGCTTCCAGCTCATTAGCAACACATATGCCACCACACATGACAAACTGACAGATAAGTGCTAGTGTACACAGTATGCCTCTCTATTATGAGACAAGGAATTATATTATAATGTCATTGTTGTTTTCCTATCCTTCTATACTCTGGTGGTACAGTGCCTAAGGCATTTGACTGCTAACCAGAAGGCTGGTGATTCAAATCCACCAGCCACTCCTCGGAGGAAGATTGGCAATCCACTTCCATAGAGATACCGCCTCGGAAACCCAAGGAGGAGTCATTATGAGTCGGGACTGACTCAACAGCAGTGAGTTTGGTTTTTGGTTTTATGCAACACAATATAGTGATATCCTAAAACTATATACAAGTATTTGCTATACAAAATGTATTACTCATAGCCTCTTTATTTACACTAGATTAATGTAATTTACATTGGCTGCTGTTATAGTTACTTACAAACCTGGTTAGCCAATATAAGCTAAGTAGTTTAGAGTCATAGAGGGGATTTTTATTTCCAATATGTATGCTACATAGTGATATGGTGTGGGATTGTCAATTTGATTCCTTTAATTCTTATTACCTAAATATCTCTAAGAAATTGTGTCTGTCTCAGTCTTATCTTGTAGAATGTTATAAAACCAAATGAGATAATGTCTGTAAGCTGCTTTGAGCTCTTTGGTGGAAAATACATTATAAACAGTGTGTCTTCTTATTATATGTAATAACTTGTTGCAGATAAAGAGCTCGAAATTACCTTACACAGAATACAATTTAGAAATGTATGTCAGTCTCTTCTACATTTATTTTTGGAAATGGAAAATTTTCTAAAATAAGAAATAGACATTTCCAGGGGCAAGTGTAGACTGTTAGTATAAAAATTTCCTTAATTTAAAAGTCTTCCCAAAATGAAACAACAACACAAAGAGTGTGTGTGTGTGTGTTATTCTTGCAGGACAAACTGGGTCCATTTATTTCAGGAACTATTCAATCTCTATGTAATAAGGAAACACTACTTCTGCAGTTGTCTTTGAGTAACTGTTGTTTCTGAACTAGTATATTGCATTTCTATCATGCACATTGACATATGCCCAAGGTTCATCATGTAGTTGCAAAATTAACTGATTATCAAACCAATTTTCAAGATAACTTGAGTGAAAATTATGTCACAAATATGTCACAATTATCTGAACAAATCAGATTCCAACAGACTGGGAATGGCAAAAAGAAAAATTTCTGGACCCATTGTGGTTAGTAACTGCAATCCAAGTTATTGTGTAAGACACTGAAGGCAATGTTGTGAGCAGGCAGCATGACTGCAATGATTGACGAGGCCAACAAGCACCAAGGGCCCTTCCAGAATCTTCTCAGAGGCCACAGTCCAAGTATGAAGCCAAGGGGGGAACGAGAAGAGAGGCAGAAGACCTAGCACAGAGAGGCCTGTGTGACTTTAACAAAAAATTCCATAGCTATTTCAAATGGCATCTATGCCTACCTGCTTGGGTGAAGGCTTTCACCTCTAGACAATTTATAGGTACCAGAAACACTCTGGCCAGATATTCTGAGCAAATGGAAGCAGTTGAACAAATTACTATCATAGTTATTAATTTTATATGGGTAAATGAAACCTGTGACCAAAGCTTCTTTCAACAAACATTAAGTTATTCTTCCCAGATAAAGGTTGCCAGGTGGCACAGTAGCTTGAACTACCTAAAGGTCGGTAGTTTGAACTCACCCAGTGTCTCCACAGAAGAAAGTCCTGGTAAACTGCTCCTATGAAGATTATAGCCAAGAAAACTTTAAGGAGCAGTTGCTGTTGTTGTTGTTGTTATGTGCCGTCAAGTTGGACCTGACTCATAGTGACCCCTCCTTGGGTTTCCAAGGCAGTATCACTATGGAAGTAGATTGCTCAACCTCCCTTCCAAGGAGTGGCTGGTGGGTTTGAACCAACAGCCTTCTGGTTAGCAGTCAAGTGCCTTAGGCACTACGCTACCAGTACTACTCAGTAATACATGGAGTCGCCATGGTCAGAATCGACTCAACAGCAATAAGATTATTTGCCATTGCTGTTGTTTTTAATTCTTTCCAGGATTTTCCAAAGTCATTTCTCAATTGATTTCATTAAAATAGAGCCAAGCATACCTCAACAGAAGTATGGGTAGTAGGCTGATATGAATGGAAAATTTCCTTATTGTTTGGTCAACCAGGTAATCTATTTACCAAAGTAGACCAAAGGTCTGTCTGTTTATGGGAGAAGAGGTGCTCACCGTGAGGTTAGAGTAGTGTGAGACTTGAGGGAAGTTTGGCTTAATAATTATCTTTACTAAAGACAGTTGTCCATTTCAAAATGCAACCTTGGATCTGAAGGGTCCTGGTGGAGATAACCCTGAAGAAAGTTGATTTTCTCCTACTTTTGTTCAAAGGTGGACTCTTTTCTTTGATTTTAAAGAGGGAAAAAAAATAGACTTTAATCTTTGAAAATATTTTACCTTATAAAATAAAATATATTTGCTTGAACTATATGAAATTCTCATTGTTTTATAATTTCTGACCTAAATATAATTCATACTGTTCAAACTAAGATTTCTGTTGAGTGTTGTTATTTAATCATATTGGTATTATTGAGTTATTTATTGCATCAATGAAGAAAACAGAAACTCATAAATGTAACACATCAGTTAGAAGGCACTTTTTGATTCATGGGAATTATCAGTATGCAAAAACGGCAAGGAGGCCACATGTTCTGACCTCCTCTAACCCTACAAGGGGAAGGCAGGATTACCAGCAGTAACCCAAGGCCTATTACTGCCAGGCCAGACATGTTGCCTCCCTCCAG
>NW_006921599.1:12157274-12193070 GCF_000298275.1 Orycteropus afer afer
GTTGTCAGTGAAGGCAAACATTGATCTACAGGTGCATAGATAGGTGGACAAGTTGAACTTTAAGGTACGTCTATGCACGGAAGAGTATGCCCAAGACCATGCATAGGGTTGGCAGACAATGGTTCTACAAGTGTATTTGCATGCTCTGTAAGAATTCCCATGTATTTAGTAGAGCAGACAAGGGACAAGGTTGTAGTCACTTCTTGGCCACAAGGAGGGAGAGAATAATTGGACCCGTGGGCTCTGGACCATAGTCCCAGGGGACTCAAGCTCAACTGGCATAACATACTACACAAAAACACTGTTCCACATCTTCCTTTGGCGAGTAGTGACTGGGATCTTAAAAGCTTCCTAGCAGCCATCTAGATGCAACAATGGGTCTTTCCTCATCCAGAATAAAGAAGAATGAAGAAAACCAAAGACACATGAAAACAATTAGTCCAAGCGACTAATTGTATCATACTCCATGCGATGATCCTCAGCCTATTCGACTATGAGACCAGAAGAACTAGACAGTGCCTGGCTACCACTGTCAACCACTCAGAGGTTGATCTCTGTAGGATGTTCTGGATAGAGTGGGAGAACAATGTGGAACAAAACTCAAAATCATTAAGCAAAAGGGAAAAGAAAGCAAAAGGACCAGGTTTGCTGGTCTAATAGAGCCTGGTGGAACCACTGAGACTATGGCCCTTAGCTGCCCTTCAGGTCTGGAATTGAACCCACTTCCGTGGCTTCCAGCCAAACAAAAGACAGGCATATGAGCTGAACATTTATATTTACATTAGGTAGCTACACTCCTTGAAGAGATCAACCATGGGAGAATAGAAGGGCTGTGAATGCATAGGTAGACAGCTTGTGGGGCAGGAGTGCATGGGAGGGAAGGGCACAGGCAAGAGGTAACTATGGGGAGGAAGTAACAGGGGAGCTGTTGAATTGTGGGAAATTATAGTCAATGTCATGAGACAAACTGTATTGTGAGCTACTGTATGGAAAGTGAATTTGCTCTATAAACTTTCATCCAAATCACAGTAAAAATTAAGAAAAAAAAAAGTGGTATGGTCTTAAAAATATGAAAGAATGCAAGAAATACACCAAGTTTTCCAAGGTGCTTTGTTGCTGTGAATTGCCAGCAAGTCAGCCCCTGATGCAGGGTAACACTGAGCACAGCAAAGAAAATGACGACCGTGATCGACCTGTCATAGATTGGATTATTGTGAACTATAGGATATTTGGGGAGCTCTGGTAGCATAGTGCCTAAGGCACTTGACTGCTAACCAGAAGGCTGGCGGTTCAAACCCACCAACCACTCCTCAGAAGGAAGATGGGGCAATCTACTTCCGTAATGATACTGCCTCGGAAACTCAAGGAGGGGTCGCTATGAGTCGCGTCCAACTCGACAGCACATAACAACAACAACATAGGATATTTACTGGCTGATTTTTGGAAGCAGATCACAAGGCCTTTCTTCCTAATTTATGTTAGTCTGGAAGCTCTGCTGAAACCTGTTCAGCATCATAGCAACACACAAGCGTCCACTGACAGATGGGGATGATTGCATGTGAAGTGCATTGACCAGGACTGGAACCCAGATTTCCTGCTTAGAGTGAGAATCTACCACTGAACCACAAATACCTCTTTCCAAGACCATTAAGACATTTCGTAGGATTCCATCAAGTTTAAAGGTGCAGAGATAGAAGGAGAAAGATGTTTATGTGCCTTAGAGGCTTATCAACTTTGGCCAGAGCTACAGGCTCTTAGTGGTAGACAGAAGAATGGAATATGTGTTTAACTTTAATCTAGGCAAGTAGGCTAATAATTATTCCCTTCTAGGAGTTCTAGGGGAGCTCTGGTAGCATAGTGCCTAAAGCACTTGACTGCTAACCAGAAGGCTGGTGGTTCAAACCCACCAGCCACTCCTCAGAAGGAAGGTTGGGCAATCTACTTCCATAGTAATTGTTGTTGTTTGTTGTTTGTTTGCCTTCGAGTCGGCCCCGACTCATATCGACCCCTCCTTGGGTTTCCGAGGCAGTATCACTTCAGAAGTAGGATTGCCCAACCTTCCTTCCGAGGAGTGGCTGATGGGTTTGAACCGCCTCGGAAACCCAAGGAGGGGTCGCTATGAGTCGGGTCTGACTCCATGGTACATAACAACAACAACAACAGGAGCTCTAGAGGGAGCTCTGGTGTCATAGTGCCTAAGGCATTTGACTGCTAACCAGAAGGCTGGCAGTTCAAACCCACCTCAGCCACTCCTCAGAAGGAAGGTTAGGCAATCTACTTCTGTAGTGATACCACCTCGGAAACCCAAGGAGTTGCTATAAGTCAGATTCCACTCCATGACAGTGAGTTTGGTTTTTTTTTGGTCTTGAGCTTCAGGATCCTTTGGTAAAACAATGTAGAGTTAGCACCTTACATCAGAGAAACAAAAGAGAGTCCCACCTTAATCTCTATTAGTAGATATAATCAACCACAACAAAACAGAGAGCAAATGACCTGAGGCCATTCCAACTATTGTGAAGAACATTTGGGTTACATTTTCAAGGATTCTGGAGCTTAGCCCAAGAGGTTTCAACTCTTTTCCAGCTGTATCCTTTCAACACCTGGAGAGCACATTGCTGTTGCCATCAATGATCATCTCTATTCTGTTATGTTATATTATGTGCCGTCGAGTTGGACCCAACTCATAGTGACCCCATCTTGGGTTTCTGAGGCAGTATCACTGCAGAAGTAGATTGCCCAACCTTCCTTCTGAGGAGTGGCTGGTGGATTTGAACCGCCAGCCTTCTGGTTAGCAGTCAAGTGCCTTATGCACTACGCTACCAGAGCTCCCCATCTCTATTCTTAGTCTCTTCAAAGATAACCTCTATTCTCACTGGTGGAACCCCCAAGACTATGGCCCTGGGTTATCCTTCGAGCCTAGAAATGGACTCACTTCCATATATTGGCTCTCAGCCCAAAAGTAGAAAGACCTACATGCAGAATACCTACCCCAGGGAGATGCACACACCTACCCCAGGGAGAGTCATCCCTTAAAGCAATCAGCTATGAGATATCAGAAGGGAAGCATTCACATAGAGGGAAAGCTAGACTGACAGGAATGCATAGATAAGAAGTGCACAGGGAGGGAGTAGTCACAGGGAGGAGAGGGGAGGGGAGTTTTTTATGGTTGGGAATTGTAATCAATCCATGAAATCAAATGTACATGAACTGTTGAATGTAAAACAAGTCTGCTTTGTAAAATTGCACCCAAAGTGCGTGCACACGCATGCATACACACAAAAAGATAACCTCTATTCAAGTGCCCTCTAGGCAAAAATGTGGGCTTCCAGGCCAACATTGCACTCTTACTAACACGTAGACACTAGCCAGGAGATTGCATCTATAGTAATTCAGAGAAAGACAGTTGAGCAAGTGTTACCACCTTTAGAGGAAGAGGCCTGACATACTGAGGATAATAACCCACTCAATAGTAGCAGGTATCAGGGTCACCAATAAATGCATGGGTCATACACAGGTATTGGATGGAAAAACACTCTATTCACACAGAGAAGAGAGAGAGCAAGATCAGTTTCAATGATGGATGATGGTACCCCATAGCTAGCAGGTCTTGCTCTGCAGCCAACACTGAGAGATGGTGTGCACACACATCTTGTGTTGTGGAAAAAGGACCCCATTCCTTCTGTAGTAGTTACAGTTGTATGTCAACTTGGCTTAGCCTGGTTGAGTGACTGGGCAGCTGGATGTAGTTATTCCCAGTGGTGAGATTGGTAATTAACTCCACGGTGGAATCTATTGGAGCAGCTGAGTAGCTGCTTTAGGGATGTGGGCTACTTCCACTATGTAAGAAGCAACTTTGAGGAAGGTCTCCAGCTTATGCTTGACCCCTGCATGTAGCCAAGTCATTGTTCAGCAGCTTGCCATGTTGCCCTGCCAATCTTGGGACTTTTTCAGGACTTGAATTAATGGCCTGCCATGTGGTTTGATACTATTGGGACTGTGCCATTTTATTTGATGACCTTGGGCTTGTCAGCCTCAGCAGCCAGCAGCTGCCTGAGTGAAGAAAAGCCTCCAGCTTCAGTGGGCCAGGAGCAGGAGGTGCACTGAAGGCCAAGGTCAGGGGGCTTTTACCCAGCCTGTAGAGCCTGGCATTTTGCCCTCAGACTTCTAGCCTCCAGAACTGTAAGAAAATAAACTCCTATTTGTTCAAACCATCCCATTTGTGGTATATTCCTGTCAGAGTGGCACTAGGTAACCAAAACACCCTCTTTGACATAAACAGACATAGGAGTGGGATTGGCCAGTGCTGTATAATGTATGCCCATAGCTAAGCAGTTTCTGAGAATGTTTGACATGTGTTCAAGGCAGGAGAGGAGGGATGTACTGACAGTCTACCAGCTTCTATGGAATGTGTTTTGGACCAAGACACCTCAGAAAAGAGAGTCAGTCCATATTCTCATCCTGTTCAAGAAGCCAAGCTGACACAACTGGTCCTAAGAACAAAGTTTACTTGTGGGTCACAAGGAAAGATGGCAGGCTGCACTCAGACTACCCCTTCCACAAAGACTGCCTCTGCCCCAGATGGACTGTGCCCTATGAAATTCTCTTGACCATCCTCAGATATAGATGCATCTTACTTCAAGTTAGCCCCACATTACTTTCAAGGACATTGGATAACAAAGCACAATCACATTAAAACTGCTACCCAAACAAGATGAAACTGATGCTTCTGAAAATTTTAGATACCATTTAAAACCTCAAAAAGTCTAGAGATAAGTCCACAGTCTTGTGGCAACTTAGCCTAAGAAGTCAAAGGATTTTATCTTGTAGTATGCACAAGTGACTGAATCAAGACCACAAGAAAACACTGAAGAATCATGACAGGAGGTAGAATTTACAACCTCAGGACTATTAGCAAGACCTGGAAGGTCATCAGGCTAATTCTGATTGTTGGGTGCATAAGTCTTTTCCTTGCTTACAGCTGTAGTTTGCTGCTACCTACAAGGGAGGTTCTCCATCCCTTCTTCTCACTTTGTCCACCACTCTTAGTGCCTTTTATGTTGTTGTTGTTGTTGTTATGTGCCGTCGAGTCAGCCCCGACTCATAGCGACCCCTCCTTGGGTTTCCGAGGCAGTATCACTACGGAAGTAGGATTGCCCAACCTTCCTTCTGAGGAGTGGCTGGTGGGTTTGAATTGCCAGCCGTCTGGTTAGCAGGCAAGTGTCTTAGCCACTATGCTGCCAGAGCTCCCAGTGCCTTTTATAGTGATGGCAAATAATTACAATCCTTGGGAAGGTATAATCATAGCCTCCTGATTAGATGCAATGTAAGTATGTAGATTTGTACACCCACAAGAGGCAGAGAGATGATGAGAGAAACCAACAACAACAAAAAAATAATATATATAGAAACCCATTACCATCAAGTTGATTCTCACTCATGGTGACCCCATGTGTTATAGAGCAGATCTGTTTCACAGGGTTTTCTTGGCTATTGCCAAGGCTATGGAGCAGTTAGGAGCTCTGGTAGCATAGTGCCTAAGGCACTTGACTGCTAACCAGAAGGCTGGTGGTTCAAACCCACCAGCCACTCCTCGGAAGGAAGGTTGGGCAATCCTACTTCCGTAGTGATACTGCCTTGGAAACCCAAAGAGGGGTCGCTATGAGTTGGGTCCGACTCGACGGCACATAACAACAACAACATGGAGCAGTTAAGGTTGTGTGTCAACTTGGTTGGGCCGAGGTTTTGAGTGGTTGGGCAGATCAATATAGTTATTCCCCATGATGAGGTTGATAAACAACTCCATGGTGGAATCTGTTGTGAACAGCTGAGTAGCTGCCTTTGGGATGTAGCCTGTTCCACTATATAAGAAGCTTTGAGAAAGGTCTGGAGCTTTTGGTACATCTGGATTCTGCATTTGACCGAGTCTTCATCTCAGTGGCCTGCCATATTGCCTGCCAATTTTGGGATTATTCTTGGACTTGAACTAGTGGCCTAATGTGTTGTCTGCTAATCTTGGAATTGTGCCATTTTACTTATTCATCTTGAGTTCAATAGCCTCAGTGGCCTCAAGCTGTGTGAGTCAGAAAAAGCCTCCAGCTCTAGTGGTTGAGGGGCCTTCACCTAGCCCCTATAGCTGGCAATTTGAACTCAAATTTTTAGCCACCTTAACTGTAAGGGAATAAATTCCTGTTTGTTAAAGCCCGTTCCTGTGTTCTAGGACCAAGACTAGCTGCCAATCTTTAGATTAGTAGTTGAGCTCAAACTATTTGCTCTACTAAGGCTGTCAGTGAAGGGAATCAGCCCTTCCATAATCAAATCCAAAATAATTTGAAAACATATATCATAAATTCTAATAGTTTAAAACACAATGAAATATATTGTTGATATTTTATTCCTTCAAGATCATAGCCCCTTTGTTCTTCAACAAATTTTTTTACTTCCTTTCTTTTAAAACATATGTCTAAATCTCTTTTTTGCCATATACCTTACATTGTTTACTATCCTTAATTTCAAAATATGTTCTTGAGTCTGATTTCAAAATGTATGCTAGAGTGTGATTCATATCTGTATTTATTTATGGTTATAAAGATCTCCTTCTCCTGTGGTTCACAGAACTCCATCCAGAAAGGTGTTGAGGGGGAGGATCTTAGGTCATATTCAAAAGATGTACTTGTAAAAACAATGTGTGAAATGATTAAGTGTGATAGAAAATTTAAAAATTGATAATGGTGATGGTTACACAACATGATGAACATAATTAATCATAATTCATGTCACTGAATTGTGCATGTAAAAAAAATGTTGAAATGGCAAATATTTTGTTATGTATGATTTTACCACAATTAAAAAAAAAAAAATGAGATGAAGTAATGACCTGGCTCCTGGCTAGTGGAGATCCCCAGCACTCCATTTCTTCTTGCATGCAGATATTTTTTCCTTAGGAAAAGGCAAAATTCATATTTCAAAAAAAAAAAAAAGTGTGCTAGTAAGCACATCAGAGTGTTTGCAAATACAGATCCTTAAAACACCTTAAAAGCTTACTTAGTACCTTCATGAGTCCAAAGCATGAAGGTGTGAACAAAAGTGGCCTGAGAGCTGATTCCAGCTACTATCATCTCTCCATCATCATTTTTATGTTACCACTCCGTACCTGTGTGGTTGCATTTATATTACAAATTGGAAGAAAGTCAAAGTCAGATAGGCTGAAAGTTCTCTAAATAGCAAGAATGAGGACAAAGGGCAAAGTAATTTATTTATTATAGCATTCACTCATTCATTCACTCACTTATTCAACATTTTATCATTGTTGGTTAGTGTTGAGTTATCCCCCAACTCATGGCAACCCCATGCACAGTGGAATGAGATACTGTCCCGTCCTACACCATCCTCATGATTGGTTGCAGATCAAACGATTGTGGTGCATAGGGTTTTCACTGGTTGATTTTCAGAAGCTAATCTCCAGGTCTTTCTCCCTAGTTTCTCTTAGTCTGGAAGCTCCACTGAAAATTGTTTGGCATCCCAGCAGAATGCAAGCCACCACTGATGGATGAGTGGAGTGTATGCATGAAGTTTACTAGCTGGGAATAGAACTCAGGTTTGCCTCATGGAAGGCAAGAAGCCTACCAGGATGCCACCAATGTTTTGTTCAACATTTATAGACTGCCTTCTGTGGACCAGACCCCATGCCTGCTACCATAATCATGAAGCTCAGTAGGATGAAATAAAGACTAATTATATAAAATAAATACTATGTAACAAGTGAAATAATGGAATAATACAAGATTGAGTAGTAAAGAGAAAAATGTGCTTAACTCTATTTGGGAAAAATTACTCAGAGAAGATATCTGCCTGCGGCAGCTGGTGTTACAAAATAATAGAATTTTGTTTTCTATTACGTTTTAGAGCAAAGGAAGGAAAGAAGAGATTGTAGGTAGAGGTAGGAGCACATTCAATACACAAAGACATGATTTAGTGTGGCATCTTTATGAAATTTCAACTATCACTGGAGCACAGTTTACAAGGGAGAGAGCAGCAATAGATGAGGTTAAAATGTTAGTTATAATATATCAGAGTTATTTCAGAAGCAATGGAAGATTTTCAAGTGGAGCTTAGTCTGCTTCCTTTTGCATTTCAGAATGATCAGCCCAGTGATAGAGTAGGTGTAGATTAAAAGGGGAAGGAGCAGAAAGGTTGGAGTTCAAGCTAAGGTGGGGGCATTTGGGATGAGGAGTGTCTTAATTTCCTAGGGCTACCATAGAGAATACCACAAAGTAAGTGTCTTCAAATAACAGAAATGTATTCCCTCACAGTTCTGGAGGCTGGAAGTCTGAATTCAGAGCACCAGCAGGGCTATGTTCTCTCTATCAGTTCTGGAGGGAGACTTTTCCTTGTCTCTTTCAGCTTCTGGTAGCCCTGGGCATTTCTTAGTATTCCTTGGCTTGAAGCTAGATCTTAACATGCCGTCTTCCCCCTCTGTGTGACTCTGTTTCCACGTATTTCTTCTCTTTCGTAAGATACCTTTCAGAAAGAATTAGGATTAGGACCTACCTACTCTGGTATGACTTTGTTAATGTAACTGACAACACCTGCAAAAAAAAAAAAAAAAATTCTCAGAACAAGGCCACTTCCACTGGTCAAGGGTTAAGATTTCATCATTATCTTTTAGAGTAACACAGTTCAATCCATAACAGCAAGAACATACATTCAATATATTTGGGATGTAGGATTGATAGGCTTTCTAACAGTAGATGGCTAGTACAATAAAAAAAAAAAAAAAGGCAGGAAGGCAGAGTGGCCCACAGCAATTTCAGTTGGTGGCTTGTATTAATTATGGTAGACTAGACTAGTACTTGTCACATGATTGTAGTGAAGAATCAGTCTTTTCTTTTTATTCCAATATGTGAAAAATCACTATAGTCTTACTTTCTGCACCATATGCAACTCACCACATGAGTCTGTCACAAACTCATCTATACACCATTCAAGGAGACAATCACACATTTAGATACTTTGGCAGTGTCAAATTGTTATAAAAGTTTCTGACTGATTACTCTCAAATTTCTACCTTATCTTGTGGACTAGTAATAAATTGTTTATGAGTCAGCACCAGTTTTTGGATTATACTTTGAGTACCTAGATTATGGTACAAATAAATTTGAAATAAATTCCCAAATTTCAATGGCTTACCACAATAGAGTTTGTCCCTCACTCATTTAAATGCCTGAGGTAAAGCCTCCAAGTTAGTGAGTGGCTCTCCACATGTGATAACTCAGGGACCAAGGCTTTTTC
This sequence comes from Orycteropus afer afer, assembly GCF_000298275.1. NCBI lineage: Eukaryota > Metazoa > Chordata > Mammalia > Tubulidentata > Orycteropodidae > Orycteropus > Orycteropus afer. The sequence continues at coordinate 12,166,563 of NW_006921599.1, forward strand.
CTTTTGTAGGGCTTACTCTTGGTTTAGATCCAGCTGGCAACAAGGAAATAACATGGAGAGGAAACACCCACTTCCTTAAAAATGTGGCACGCACCATTCCATTCACACTCCGTGGATTAGACTTCAGTCACGTGGCCACCTCTAACTGCAAGGGAGGCTGGGAAATACAGTCTAGCACTATACCCAGGAATAAGAGGAAATGGATTTTTGATGGTCAAGAGACTCTGTCACATGAGTACTCCAGATGATTCTCAGAATGACTCTGTCAACAAACCACATTATTCCTTCCATAGAACATTTTCAGTCTGGGATCATGGTGACACCAAAGACATATTACTCAGAGGAGCTCAAGGTTGCTCCACAGCCCTGAGTGTCAACATATCTCACAGCTTTTTTTGGGTTGTGAACAGTTGAGATACAAGAAAAGACTCATCTAAGATTTAAGCAACACAAGGCACAAGTTGATTACTACTGTAGAACAGACTCAAGGCTTAGTGAGAGGAGGAATAAGACTAGTTAACTGTGCATTTTGGGCAAAGGCAGAGCTATGCAAAATGTTTAATGTGCCTTTAGAATTTTCTGTCTCCAACAATGTCTCACTGACTAGCTACCCTCTTAGCTCATTAATGTAAAGTGTTACAAAAAGAGAAATGTAAAATTGTCACCACTGCTCTGTCTCCTCTTTATTCCTTCTCCTAACTCAACAACTAATTTCCTTTGCTTCTTGTTATGGATTGAATTGTATCCCCCAGAAAGATGTACTTAAGTCCTAATGCCTGGTACCTGTGAATGGCCTTGTTTGGAAACAAGGTCTTTGAATGTGTTATCAGTTAGGTAACGTGAGTTTACTGGAGTAGAATGGGTCCTAATCTAATACGAGCTGTGTTCTTATAAAGGAGGAGAAGAGACTCAGATAGATAGGAGATGTGATGATGGAGGCAGAGACTGAAGTTAGGCTTCCACAAGCCAAGGACACTGGAGCCTCTGGAAGAGACAAGAAAGGATCTTCCCCCAGAGAACATGCATCTCCTGACACCCTGATTTCAGACTTTTGGCTTCCACAACTGTGAGACAATAAATTTCTGTTCTTAAAAGCCACCTAGTTTGTGATATTTTGTATGACAGTCCTAAGAAACCTATCCATTTTCTCTGCAATTCCCTCCCCAAAAAGGAAGTCAAAATATTTAAGGGTCATTGGGTTAAATTCCAGATGCTTAAGAAAAATATTGCCTCTTGTTACCCCCTAGAAAACACTCATTTGTGCACTATTTGGCACCTGATAAGATATTCCATTTGCTTACTAAGAAAGCAGGAGTCTCTTTGGAGGTATAGAGTCTGTGTCCCAACCCCAAATTCTCCACCTATGAACTCTGTGACCTGAGCAAGTTATTGACTCTGAACTTAAGTTTCTTCTTCTGTAAAATGTAGGTAACCCCATAGGGTTATTGTCTTAAATATCACGTAAGTATCTGCCCAAAATGCAAACACATAGCAATGCTCACTATCGTGGATGTTCTGTGTGCTCCCACAAGGGAACACTTTAAAGCCCAGATCCCACTATGCAATCATTAAGCAGCCAAAAGATCTACTGCTGCTTGCTCTCTCCTAACTGCTGTTCTGTGGAAGAAGGAGAAAGTGGAACATGGTTACTGCATTGCTATGTGGTCAGACCCCAGACTTAGTTGCCGTCAAGTCACTTTCAAATCATGGCACCCTCATGTGCACCAGAGAGGACTGTGCTCCATAGGGCTTTTGATGGAGCTCTGGTGGTGTGCGGGTTAATGCATTTGCTTGTTAACCAAAAGGCCAATGGTTCAAATCCACCAGCAGCTCAACAGGAGAAAGATGAGGCCTCATCAGTCTGTTTCTGTAAGGATTACAACCTTGGAAAACCTATAGGGCAGTTCTACTCTGCCCTACAGGATTGCTTTGAATTGAAATTGACTCTGAAGCAGTAGGTTTGGTGTTTTACATTTTTCATTTTTGGCTTTTTCAGAAATAGATCACCAGGACCTTCTTCTGAGGCTCTCTAACATTATGGTTAGTAGCTGAGTGCATTAACTGTTCACGTTGCTGTGTGACAGTGAATGGCAAAATAGTAGCCATCACTTCCCTTTGTAGTGTTTGATTACCCTCAGTGCCCTTTCCACCCTTGACCTTGGCAATGGCTTAGCAGATAAAAGAGAGCAGTTCCTGTAGTATGACCCAAGGTCACTTAACCTAACTAAGTAAGCATCATCAGTTATCTTTTAGGGGAAGAGCCTTGCCTGGCAGGATCTTGTATGAGAGCATAGTTCTCTCTCTTTCCTTTAAAGTTTAGAGGAAAAGCCCTGATGTTGTCCATGAGCTCTCTTTATATCTTCTTCCTTTCTTGACTGACAGCACAAAAATAAAAGACTATTCTGAAATTCTTCTTGCCCTGAGGAATAATGGCATGGGCACATAGAAAATTGCCACCACAAAGTATGCTGTCTTCTTTCAGCCTCCCCCTATCAGCTAAGGAGAACTTGGAGGAGTTAAGCATATGCTGTCTTTCATTAAAACCTACTCAAGTATCTGAGTTAACACTCTAGCTTCAGATCAGAATGGCGAAGACGTCTTGATTATGCTCATCAAACCCAAAGGTTAGCATCCACTTTCTTGTTGTTGTTAGTTGCCATCAAGTCAGTTCAAATGCATGCTGATGCATTTGAACAAAACATTGTCCACTCCTGTACCATCTTTAAGATATTCAGTATACTTGAGTCCACAATTGAGGCCATGGTGTATTTTGAGTGCCTTCCAACCTAGGGTGCTTATCTTCCATTACTATATCAGACAATATTCTGTTGTGATCCATAGAGTTTTCATTGACTAATTTTCAGAAGTAGATCTCCAGGCCTTTCTTCCTCATCTGTCTTAGTCTGGAAACCTATCCACCATCAGTAACCCCTGCTGTTATTTTAACTACTGGTGGCATAGCCTCCCACATCACAGCATGCAAGGCATCACAGTACAACAAGCTGACAGATGGGTGGTAATAGTACTTCTTTATTTTATTCTTGGTGTGTTAGCCTCTTCTATGTTGGGAGCTCTGGTAGCATAGTGGCTAAGACACTTGCCTGCTAACCAGAAGGCTGGCGGTTCAAACCCACCAGCCACTCCTCGGAAGGAAGGTTGGGCAATCCTACTTCCGTAGTGATACTGCCTCGGAAACCCAAGGAGGGGTCGCTATGAGTCGGGTTTGACTCGACGGCACATAACAACAACAACAACATGTTTTTCATGAGATATAAAAATTTGGCATTAAATATATCAAATTATTTGCATGCATGATTAAAATATCATTTATAATATCAGAATTACTTTGAGAAAAATTTTGAATTCTGAATTGTGCGCATACTGGGAGATCCTGGGATGAAAAATGGGTGCCTGTAACAGCCATTTAAGTTTTGTCAAGATTAGCAATGACCCCAAAGTCTGTGGCCCTGGGCCTCAATGATAAACTGTCTTCAAAGGTAGGAAAATAAAGGTCTCACCTCTCCAAATTAATCTTGGACACTTTTTGTGGTTGTTAATGTGATTTTATCCTACAGGTAATCAAAGGAAGGTAGGTTATGGTGTTTCAATTCTCACTCATGAAAATACAAGTGTTCAGCTTTTTTTTGTTTGTTTGTTTTTTCTCAATGAGATGAGAATAAAAGACATACAGCTCAGAATTCTTTGGAAGCAGCAATGTACTTATGTTTCCCATAAATATTTTAAATTGTTCAGAACCCTCAAGAGGGACCACACTCAAATCAAAACATTTTGACCAAATGAAGGTATGAAAAATAGACTTCTCCTAATCTTTCAGTTGAATTCAATGACAGTATCTGATCTAAAGTACACATGTGAAAGTCACTCTGCAAAGGATTTAAGCTGTTAGCTAGTACAGCTGCAGGCCAATCTTGTTTCAAAGGTCAGGATGAAAGACCAAGAAAAGACCAACAGTGTGTGAGGTCTGGTAGGCTGAAGGTCAAGCTGTAGAGATGGTATATATAATTATATATATATATATATATATATATGGAAATGCCAAAGCTTTTGTTGAGGCTTGTTACCCATGACAATAAGAGGTAAGAGTTGAGTTCTGATGTTGCTGTAGCAAACTTATTCCAAATAGTTTCTTAAAAGTTCTCTGATGCGCAGAACCTTAAGACAATGCCAGTGTTTCTGACAGCTGCAGGCGGGTATCAGTGGAGGTTGTTGTTGTTGTGTTGTTATGTGCTATTGAGTTGGACCCGACTCATAGCCCCTCAGTGGAGGTTAGACCTTGAAAAAAATTTGTGTGGATCAATTGATTATATCTAACAATATTAGCTTTCCTTCGATCATTAGACATATTGTTATGTTTTTATGCCAAAATGAAATGTCCAAAGGAAGACTATTAAATCCTACTTTGTTTTATTCTTGGTGTGTTAGCCCCTTCTAGCGTAATGCCTAAGGCACTTGACTGCTAACCAGAAGGCTGGTGGTTCAAACCCACCAGCCACTACTCAGAAGGAAGGTTGGGCAATCTACTGTAATGATACTGCCTCGGAAACCCAAGGAGGGGTCGCTATGAGTCAGGTCTGACTCGATGGCACATAACAACAACAACAACAACATGTTTTTCATGAGATATAAACATTTGGCATTAAAAATATCAAATTATTTGCATACACAATTAAAATATCATTTAAAATATCAGAATTGCTTTGAGAAAAGTTTGGAATTCTGAATTGTGAGCACACTAGGAGATCCTGGGTTGAAAAATGGGTGTTACATTAGTTACACAGGAAGTCAGACTGCTTTTCATTGTTGTTTATAATAAAGCTTACAAGGAAATGAAACCATGTCTTTTATAAGAACCAACAGCAAAACATCTGAAAGCACAAAAAAATCTCCCTTTTAAAAAATGTTGTTGTTATTGTTTAAGTGCCATTGTGTCAATTTCACAGCAAACCTATCAGATACAGTAGAATAGCACCACAAGCCTTGCTAGGCTGTAATCTTTACAAAAGCTGATCACCAGGTTTTTCTCTCACAGAGCCACTGAATGGGTTCAAATTGCCAACTTTTCAATTAGTGGTGACTCTTAACAGTTGTACCATGAGAGTTCCTTTCCTTTAAAAAGTACTAGAGATAGCAACTGTTATCTTAAAACTGAACTGCTTCTTTTTTTGGTGTAATATATTTCTAAAATTACTGAAGTTTATGGCTTTATGCTACAACGAAGTTGACTAAAACTTAGCATGCAGAGAAAGTGTAAAGATTTTTAAATACACATTTAAAATCCAGGCATTGTGAGGTTTTCTGAAGCATATATGTTTGTTCCAGTCAGATAGTTTGTTGTTGCTGTTGTCATGTGCCGTCGAGTCAGACCCGACTCACAGCGACCCCTCCTTGGGTTTCCGAGGCAGTATCACTACGGAAGTAGATTGCCCCATCTTCCTTCGGAGGAGTGGCTGGGGAGTTTGAACTGCCAGCCTTCTGGTTAGTAGTCAAGTGCCTTAGCCACTATGCTACCAGAGCTAGTTTAGTATTAGCTAAAGAGAGGAAAGGAGCTCTGGTAGCGTAGTACCTAAGTCACTTGACTGCTAACCAGAATCCTGGTGATTCAAACCCACCAGCCACTCCTCAGAAGGAAGATTGGGCAATCTACTTCCGTAGTGATACCACCTCAGAAACCCAAGGAGGGTTGCTATGAGTCAGGGCTGACTCGAGGCACATAACAACAACAACAACATGATGCTAGAAGCCTGTGTCACTGGTGTTTCAAATACCAGCAGGGTCCTCCATGATGGACAGGTTTCAGCAAAGCTTCCATGCTAAGACAGACTAGTGATGTACTTCTGAAAACAAGCCAATGAAAACCTTACGGATCACAACAGAATGTTGTCCAATATAGTGCTAGGAAATGAGCCCCCTAGTTTGGAAGGCACCCCAAATACACAGTGGCTGCAAAAATCAGCTCCGAGCATATCAGTGGTTGTGAAGTGGTGGAGGGCCAGGCATTTCTATGTTGTATGTGGGGCCATCATGAATTGGATCCAACTCAACTGCAACTAACAACAAAGAGATGGAAGCATTCCCAGGTGGATTTGAGATGACGTCTTAATTCATCATTGACTTCAAGATGTGTAAGGATAGATTTTTTCCATTTATTTAATTTTACCATGGAAGGGTTTTCCATTGCAGTCCTAGGAAGCCTGGAAGAACTTGTTCCCTTTGCAGGCATAAAATGACAGAACACTGCCTCAGTCAAAACTTGTTGTGGTACAAGTATCTATATCATAGAAACATACTGAGTGGTCATTTCAGTTTTGTTTGTTTTCTGGAGTTTTTTCCTGTGCTGTTGTAATGGAAAATGACAGACTTGACAGTCATTCCTGTGACCTCCACCCCACAGATGTTCTGCCAGATGTCTGAGAAAGCACATGGTAAACCACTAGTTACCGAGACAATGGCATTTTTCTGATGTCCAGTGCTTTTCTGGAGCCTGAGCCAAAAGATCTGGTCACGTTGTGATCCTATTTCAATCAGTGGGTGCTGGGATACTAGAGATTTTTGTGAAATATCATACTCAGTGCTGTGTGTCACAGTTCTCCAACAAGGGCTGAGTTTTATTGCTGGCAATGTAAACACAGTAATTGATACAATAATAGCTCACATGAGATTTTCCCTCTTATTCCAGCCACTGTGTATTCCAGCATCTATAAACCTTCATGTTCTTAAGTAAGTTAGGAATCATTGGTTACAGAATGTTGCTGAATCCTTTGGATCCAAGTAAGAATAGCCAGGGAGCCCTGGTAGCTGCTAACCTAAAGGTTGATGGTTCAAACCCACCCAGCTACTCTGCAGGAAAAACACCTGGCAATCTGCTCCCAAAGAGATTGCAGCGTAGAAAACCCTATTGGGGCAGTTCAACTCTGTCACATGGGGCCACTCTGAGTCAAAATCGACTCAATGGCACCTAACAACAACATACCCATAACCCATTGCCAATGAATTGATTTCAACTCATAGCAACCCTATAGGACAAAGCAGAACTGCCCCATAGGGTTTGCAGGCCATAATCTTTACAGAAGCAGATCGCCAGGTCTTTTCTCCCACTAACTATTTGGCAGGTTTGAACTGAAGACCTCTAGTTAGCAGCTAAATACTTAACTACTGTGCCACTGTTGTTGTTTGGTTTCCGAGGCAGTATCACTACGGAAGTAGATTGCCCCATCTTCTCTTTAATAACATAAGGAAAGCCAATAATGCTCTTTTTGTGACCTGACCGTTGACTAGTAGGTCTCACTCTACCTAAAGAAGAAAGGCTCTCCATGTAGCTTCTGTCTTACTGCTGACTCTAGATGAGCCTCGAGTTTAAAAACAAACAAACAAAAAAATCTCACTGGCATGGAGTCATTTCCAACTCATAGCAACCCCTCTTTGGGTTTCTGAGGCTGCGGCATTTGACTGCTAACCAGAAGCCTAGGAGTTCAAACCCACCAGTCACTACTTGGAAAGAAGGTTGAGCAATCTACTTCCATAGTGATACCGCCTCAGAAACCCAAGGAGGGGTCGCCATGAGTCAGATCCTACTTGATGGCAGTGTGTTTGTTTTTTTGGTTTTATCTCTATGGAAGGAGATTGCCCAATCTTTCTTCCAAGAAGTAGCTGGTGGGTTTGAACCACTGGCCTTCTGGTTAGCAGTCAAATGCCTTAGGCACTACACTACCAGAGCTCCTTCTGAAGTATAATATTGTAGCAATTATTTGTTGGAAAAGAATCAGCCAGATTTGGTGGGGGTGGTAGGAGAGGTGAGCGTGATATTAACATGAAACCAGAAGTTTATCTGTGAACGACTCAGACTATGTGTGTCTAATTAAAGACTAAATTTCTCGTTTGAAAGGTAGAGCCAGAAATAGGTTCACCTTCAGCTAAGCAAAGGTATGAATGAAGCACACAAAAACTTGAATGTCACCTCCAATTAGACTGGCGGCAAGGAATGGGATAGTGTCTCTGTTTCTTGTCACTCTATAAGGGCTACTGAGTGCACAAACAAGGGAAGAGCAGGTAGGAATGTCCTGGCACGTTCTTTTGGGATCGGCTCAGGGGAGGAGCAGCACTCCTGCACCAGGCCTGGGCAGGTGACTTGCAGAAGCTCAGACTGGGTGGTTGCCTGTTTCTCATTCCGTCCACAAGGAGAAGACCCTCAGATTCTCTTTTTATGGGGTAGCTGTCACCAAGCACAAGCAATCCACCAGATTTTTCATAATATATTGCTATACACCAAAACCAATCTTAAATTTCTAATATAACATTTACAAGTAAATTCAGACCACTACCCTAAATTGACCACCACCCACCTGCTAGTTTGTTGTACTATGGTGGCTTGCATGGTGCTGTGATGCTGGAAGATTTGCCATTGGTATTTCAAATATCAGTAGGATCACCCATGGTGGACGGATTTCAGTGGAGCTTCTAGAATAAAGCAGATTAAAAAGAAAGGCCTGGAGACCTACTTTGGAAAATTAACCAATGAAAACCTCATGGATCACAACAGAATACTGTCCTTTTTAGTGCTGGAAGATGACTTCCCTAATTTGGAAGTCACCAAAATACACAAAGGCTACAATAATGGATTAAAGCATACCAAGATTGTGAACATGTCACAGGACTGGGCAATATTTTGTTCTGTTGTAGGGTCAGCATGAATTGGAGCCAACTGGGTAGCAACTAACAATAGCCCTAAATTCGATTTTTATAGGACAGCTTTAAACTTCAGGCTCATGGCTTCAGCTAATTCAAGTATAATCTATTGACCAAAGGATGAAAGTTTTGTTACAAAATGCCATTTGTTTGAGAAAATATGTTGTTGTTGTTGTTAGGTGCTGTTGAGTCAGCTCTGACTCATAGAGACCCTGTGTACAACAAAATGAAACACTGTCCAGTCCTGCACCAGCCTCACAAAAATTTGCTATACCTGGGCCCATCATTGCAGCCACTGTATCAATCCATCTCGTTGAGGCCCTTCCCCTTTTTTGCTGAGCCTCCACCTTACCAAGCATGATACCCTTCTCCAGGGACTGGTCCCTTCTGACAACATGACCAAAGTAGGTGAGATGAAGAGTGGCCATTCTCACTTCCAAGGAGCATTTTGGCTGCAATTCTTCCAGGAAAGATTTGCTAGTTCTTCTGGCAGTCCATGACACTTTCAGTATTCTTTGCCAACACCACAACTCAAAAGCATCAACTCTTCTTCATTCTTCCTTTTTTGTTGTTCAGCTCTTACATGTATATAAGGTGATTGAAAATACCATAGCTTGGGTTAGGTGCACCTTAGTCTTCAAAGAGATATAGATAGCTTTGCTTTTCATCACTGTAAAGAGGTCTTTTGCAGCAGATTTGCCCAGTGCGATACATCATCTGATATCTTGACTGCTACTTCCATTGCTTCCATTAGTGTTGATCGTGGAACAGCTTCAATCTTTTCTCCATTCATCATGAAGTGCTTATTGGCCCAGTTATGAGGATTTTCATTTTCTTTATATTGAGATGTAATCCATACTGCAGACTGTAGTCTTTAATCTTCATCAGTAAGTACTTCAAGTAATCCTCAAAATTTCCTTGATCCTCCTGTCAAAACTAAGAGTTAATATCCAAAGTTTTCAGAGTTCCAGCAGATGATTTAGGGACTAACAAATGAAGGCATACTTTTTCCCAGCTATTTATTCTTGAGTATAACCTAAAAATAATATCATATAAGAGAGTCTCCTCTTGTATTGTGTACATAAAACCAGTTTATTATGGAGTTGACTCCAACTCATGGTGACCTCATGTGTGTCTGAATAGAAGTGTGCACTCTAAGGTTTTCAATGGATAATCTTTTGGAAATAGATCACCAGGCTTTTCTTCTGAGGCATCTTTGGGTGGACCCCAACCTCCAACCTTTCAGTTAGCAGGTAAATGTGTTTGCACTATCCAGGGAATCCTATTTTAAATATAGTAGATACTTAATGCCAGAATTTCTTCTTATCAAAACTAAGGAAACAGTAAGGGATCCTGGAGAATATGCTAGAAGTGGAATTGATGTATACTGATGGTCCAAAACTTTTTGTGTGAGCTTAGGTGAGCACCTCATCTGTGGACCTAGTTTCTCAGTCTGCATAATGAGAAATTACATCTGGGTCTCTTTAGATCTGACTCAGCTATAACATCCTAGGAATGTCTAGTTGTGCTGTAACCTAGAAAAATTGTTTAGCATTTCATTTTCAAATCCTGTGTCTAGAAATATAATTTCCAAGTTTCTTTTATATGGCAAATCAATATTTGTATAGAAGAACTTCCACAAAAATATTTTAAAGGGGATAGTCACTCAATGCAGAAATGCAGAATTCTAAGTGTTTCATTACATTACTTGTGTTTTTCACAAGACTGTTTCTTTTTCTTTTTATTCTCGAACGTTAAAATATTGTTAACCATTGTGTCAGCTACAAGGACACAATTGTGTACTGTTGTTGCATTTGTGTTCACGAGAAAGGGTTAATGTCACCCTGTAGATGGGTGTGTTTTACTCCTTCCTATCATACGTTTTGGATTTTACAGCAAGGTAGTAATAAGTAAGGAATCTGTGGTTGGGTGGTGTATATGGTTAAGCACCAATCTACTAACCAAAAGATTGGTAGTTCAAACCCAGTGGCAACATAGAAGAAAGGCCTGACAATCTGCTTCCAAAAGGTCACAGCCTTGAAAACCCTATGGAACTCACTTCTACTCTGCAACACATGGGTCTACGTGAGTCAGAATTGACTCAATAACAACTGGCTTTTTTTTTTTTTTTTTTCAAGTTTAGTAGTATGTAAACATTTTAAACCAATAATGGAATATTAAAAATACATACAATCTGGACATATAGATATAGATATATAAGCCCTGGTGATACAGTGGTTAAAGTGCTCAGCTGCTAACCAAAAGATTGGCAGGTTGAGCCCATCAGCTGCTCCATGGGAGAAAGATGAAGCAGTCTACTTCCATAAAGATTACAGCCTTGGAAACTCTATGGAGCAGGCTCTCCTAAGTTCTATAGGGTCATTGTGAGTTGGAATTGACTTGAAGGCAATGAATGTATATGTATATATACAAGTATGCACACATATACACATATGTATTATATATATATATATAGAGAGAGAGAGAGAGAGAGAGAGAGAGAGAGATGTATGTACTTCATATGCAACCACCACTTGTCATTGGAGGCTTGTGTGTTGCTATGTTTCAGTGGAGCTTTCAGACTAACATGAACTAGGAAGAAAGGCCTGGCAATTAACTTTCAAAAGTTAGCCAATGAAAGCCCTAAGGCTCATAATGGTTGAATCTACAATGGATCATGGGGATGACACAGGACAAGGCAGCATTTTGTTCCATTGTTCACAGGGTCACCATGAGTTAGGGGCCAACAGGATGGCAGCTAACAACAAAGACAACAAGTATATAAGTATACATATATATAAGGAGCTCTAGTTGCATAGTGGGTAAAGAATTTGGCTGCTAACCAGAAGGTTGGTGGTTTAAACCTACCAGCTGCTCCCAGAAGGAAGATGAGGCAATCTACTTCCATAAATATTTATATAGCCTTGGTAATCCAATGGTGATCATTATAAGTCAGAATTGACTCAATGGCAGTGGTAAGCAGATACAGGTACATATAAAAGCTATGCTAGTTTTCATCAGACATTAAAAGTAAATTACCAAACTCCACTTAAGTAATGCTTTAAAAAATCTGTTCATGAGGCAAAACCTACAATATTTATAAGAAAGAAGCTTTAGTGGGCAAAAGTCACAAAACTACAATATGTTGTTGTTGTTACGTGACGTCGAGTCAGACCCGACTCATAGCGACCCCTTTGGGTTTCTGAGGCAGTATCACTATGGAAGTAGATTGCCCCATCTTCCTTCCGAGGAGTAGCTGGTGGATTTGAACCGCCAGTCTTCTGGTTAGCAGTCAAGTGCCTTAGGCACTATGCTACCAGAGCTACACTATATCATACTCAAATCACGACTTTAAACACTTTTCTTAAATCTACCTAATTCCAGACTCTAGTAAACCAACTATAATTTCATTTGTCTTAAAACCTGAAAAATGATTTTGCATAAATTTCCCAGAAGATTCTGTCCTTCAAAGGCTCATTGTGCTCCCCGTGTTATAATCAAAGTCTTGCATTGCAGAAGGCTGCTCTAAGCAAGTCTGGATTGTGAGAACCAGAGATTCTCCTCCCCCAGATCCACACAACTCCAGACGGTTTTCAGATGTGTGTGTGTATGCTTCCCCCTCTACTTGTAACTTAAGCAAACAAATGCAGTACATGCCAACTATTTATTTACCATTCCAACATACCTAAATAAGATATAATACAAATATTTTAACCTGTTTTATCACAGCAAGTTGTAGACTCACAGTCTTCAAGTTGTACTCAGCATCTGTCACAAGTCACATTTGCTTTTTTTTTTTAATATCAATTGAATTTTCCTCACATGCCTATGAAATAGAATTTTTCACATTTATATTAGTATTGGTTATCCCCTTTACAAACATTTATGCACCTTCTAAAGGGTGCCAGGTAATTTGCTGAGCACCGAGTACTCAAAAAACAAAAAGAATAAAAAAGATCAAGATATTGGCCTAAAGGCTGTGACAAAAGTCATTCTCTCTGATAGACACTCACTTCATCTTCATTTTTCTCCTTCATGCTCCTTTCAGTAACAGATTCTAAATTGTTAGGAATCCAAACAAGACTTCAGGTTCTAACCGTATCCTGTTTCCATGTCAGATGACTTTAACTGTGTTTATGTGTGTAACTAAGGTCAAAATTTATAAACCATGATTCCAAGTGCAAAAAGTAAGAAATTTCATTTTCTTTAATTGATCTTAGATACTTCATTTTTGTTCATTATAAAGTGACAAATTCATACCAGTGTAGGCTGAATCCTCAACCTAATCATTTCTGAGCTATACAAAGACAGAATAGACATAGGGTATATATGTATATACAAAGAGTGGAAGGCAGATGCCATGTGAGGACTGTTAACAAGCCAAGGAATGCCAAGGGATGCCTAGGACTACCAAAGAGGAAGGAATTGACACAGGCTAAAAATCTGATTTGGACTTTTAGCCTCTAGAACTGTGAGAATATAAATTTTTATACTTTATAATTGGAAACTATCTTTTTTTTTAAAAAAAAAAAAAAAAAAAGGACAAATTCTTTTAATACATTGTGCAGGGGGGAAAAAAATGAACATAACAAACATGAGACTATTATCCCTAGCAAGTCCTACTTACAAGTCTGGACCTTAGCTGGTGTCTTGGAACTTGGATTTTGGGAGTATTCCCACCATTCCCAGAATTGATATGAATGACTCAATGTGCCTAAACTGATTATGCAAATAATGTGGTTTATGCTAAACACCTACTTTCCTTCTGAAAGTCTGAAATTTTGGTGAGCCAGGCAGCAGATACAGTTCTACTCTGTCCTACAGTGTCACTATGATTCAAAATCAACTCTATAGCGGTGGGTTTGGATTGGATGTTACTCCACTAGGAGAGAACACTTGGAAGCTTGTGCCTGGTTTTCTTTGGACTTCACCCTTTTCCCTTCACTGATTTAGCATTGTATCTTTTCACTCTCATACATTTTAGCAACAGGTTAGACTACATGTGGTGTCTTGTGAATCTTAGCAAATCATCAAACCTGTGAGTGATTTTGGCAATGCCTGACACACACATAATTATTGAGTACCTCTTTTGAGCTAAGCACTTTTCTAAAATCTAAGGATATGTTGTTATTGTTGTTTGATGTTGTCGAATTGGCTGTGACTCATAGTGACTCTGTATGACAGAATGAAACACTGCCCGGTCCTGCACCATCCTCACAATTCTTGCTGTACTTGAGCCATCATTGTGGTCACTGTGTCAATCCATCTTATTTAGGGTCTTCCCCTTTTTTGCTGACCCTCCACTTTACTAAGCATGATATCCTTCTCCAGGGAATGGTCCCTCCTGACAACATGACCATAGAAGTGAAGACAAAGTCTGCCCATTCTCATTTCCCAGGAGCATTCCGGCTGTACTTCTTCCAGGGCAGATTTGTTAGTTCCTTTGGTAGTTCATGGTACTTTCAGTATTCTTCACCAACACCACAACTCAAAAGCATCAACTCTTCTTCAGTTTTCCTTATTCATTGTCCAGCTCTCACATGCATATGAGGCGATTTAAAATACCATGGCTTGGGTTAGGCGCACCTTAGTCTTAAAAGAGACATCTTTGCTCTTCAGCACTTTAAAGACGTCTTTTGCAACAGATTTGCCCAGTGCAATACATCGTCTGATGTCTTGACTGTGCTCCCATTGGTGTTGATTGTGGAACACAGTAATATGAACTCTGACAACTTTAATCTTTTCTCCATTCATCATGATGCTGCTTATTGGTCCAAATGTGAGGATTTTCATTTTCTTTATGTTGCAATGTAATCCATACTGCAGACTGTAGTCTTTAATCTTCTTCAGGAAGTGCTTCAAGTCATCCTAACCTTCAGCAAACAAAATTGTATTATCTGCATATTGCAGGTTGTTAATGGGTCTTCCTCCAATACTGATCCCACACTCTTCTTCATATAGTCCAGCTTCTCAGATTATTTGCTCAGCATACAGATTGAATAAGTATGGTGAAAGAATATAACCTTGATGCACTCTCTGATTTTAAGCCATGCAATATTTCCTTGTTCTGTTCAAATGACAGCCTCCTGGTCTGTGTCCAGGTTCCTCATGAGCACAATTAAGTGTTTTGGAATTCACATTCTCCTCAATGTTATCCACAATTTGTTATGATCCACACAATCGAATGCCTTTGCATAGTCAATAAAACATAAGTAAACACCTTTCTGGTGTTCCTTGCTTTCAGCCACGATCCATCTGACATCAGCAATGACATCCCTCATTCTACATCCTCTTCTGAATCCAGTTTGCATTTCTAGCAGTTCCCTGTCAATATACAGCTGCAACTATTTTTGAATTGTCTTCAGCAAGATTTTACTTGTGTGTTATATTAATGATATTGTTTGATAATTTCCACATTCTCTGGGATCACCTATCTGTGGAGTGGGTACAAATACGGATCTCTTCCAGTCAGTCAGTCAGGTAGCTGTCTTCCACATCTCTTGGCACAGATGAGCAAGTGCCTCTAACACAGCATTCATTTGTTGAAACATCTCAACAGGTAGTCCTTCAATTCCTGGAGCCTTGTTCTTCATCAATTCCTTCAGTGCAGCTTCCACTTATTCTTTCAATACCATTGGTTCTTGATCATATGCCACTTTCTAAAATGGGTGAACATCAACCAATTCTTTTTTTGTACAGTGACTGTGTATTCCTTCTATCTTCTTTGGGTGTTTCCTGCATCATTCAATATTTTTCCCATAGAATCTCTCAATATTGCAACTCAAAGTTTGATTTTTTTTCTTCAATTCTTTCAGCTTGAGAAATGCTGAGTGTGTTCTTCCCTTTTGTTTTTCTAACTCCAGGTCTTTGCACATTTCATTATAATAATTGACTTTGTCTCCTTGAGCTGCTCTTTGAAATCTTCTGTTCAGCTCTCTTACCTTGTCATTTCTTCCATTTGCTTCAAATACTCTCCATTCAAAAGGGCAAGTTTCATAGCCTCTTCTGACATCCATTTTGGTCTTTTCTTCCTTTCCTGTCTTTTTAATGACCTTTTGCTTTCTTCATGCATGATGCTTTTGATGTCATCCCACAATTCCTCTGGTTTTTGGCCATTGGTGTTCAATGCATCAATCTAATCTTTAGATGATCTCTAAATTCAAGAGGGATATATTTAAGGTCATATTTTGGGTCTTGTGGACAACATGGCTATTAATGGGGAATACAAAAGTAGAAGCAAGAAGGACAATTAGGAACAATTGCAGTAGCCTAAGGATTACCGATGGATTGATTAGATGTGGATGGGTGAAAAAAGAGGCATCAATGATGATTCCAAGGCTTTTCTCCTGAGCCACTGATGAAGTTGCCACTTACTGAGGTGGAGGACTGAGGAAGGAACAGATGTTCCAGGGGTGGGGAGTACACAGCAGTGAGGAATTTGGTTTTAGATATGTTCACTTCAATATGCTTCATAGACAAGCAAAGACATACAATTATTATTTCCATTTTGTAGATGAGGAAATGGAAGCACAGAAAGGCCAAGTCATTTGCTCAGGGAGACACATCTGAGCAGAGATTTCAACCAGATAATCTGGCTTTAAAGTCCACACTCCTCCCTCCGCTACACTGGACTTGTTATCATCCAAATGAAAATGACTCTCTCATGGTGCAACGATAATTATATTTTAATAATAAATCACAAACATTATTCTAATAGTATTGATATAAAAAAGTTAATATTATGTATTACTGTCATCAACATACTAAAATTTATTAGCATACGGTTGATTGCTAATAAAGTCTGATTTGCTCTGAGAATTGTCTGTTGGGAACAGAAGTTTTAATACAGTGCATTGTCATCCAAGGCTGTATCCAGTTGTGGATTAATGAGGGATAGCTTAATAATATAATGAAAAAAATGGAGGAAAGGAAAAAGCTAGATATTGTTTAAACACCTAGGAAGGCTCCCACAATCTGAAAGTACATAAGCACAAGGTTATTCATTGTGGCATTGTTTGTAATTATAAAATATTAGAAACATCCTGAAACCTGAACAGAAGAATAATTCAATAAACTGTGATATGTTCACACAATGGGAAACCATGCAGCTATAAAAAAAAAGAATGGGGAAGATCTCTATGAACTGATAAAGAATGATTTCCAGAATATATTGTTTAGTGAACAAAGCAAAATGTCAAAAGATGATCTATAGTATATGCTATTTTTTTGAGTAAGGAAGAAGGAGAATAATTATCTATCTATCTACCTATCTATCTATACACATACACACACACACACACACACAGATATATACATAGATAGATAGATGCTTTTTGCTTTTTTTTCAAAAAGAAATAGAGGAAAGAAATTCCAGGAATAAATGATATCAGTTACCTATATGGAGTGGTGGGAATGGGGTGCAGTGGCTATGGAGATAGCATCACTTCTAGGGATATACACTTTTTGAGTGTATCTTCTTATATAGTTTTAATTTTTGATCGGTATGCTCAAAATACTCAAAAAAAAAAAAAAAAAAAGGCCATAAAAATCAACAAGAATGGGGAAAGTCCTAGAAATGACTGAACATAACTGTAACTCAAAAGAATAACAGATCAAACTGGGGGTAGGGGAGAGCAAACCCAAGTAACTTTTGAACACAGTATTTTACTACATACTCTCAGACTGGAGCTCTGGTAGCATAGTGGCTAAGACACTTGCCTGCTAACCAGACAGCTGGCGGTTCAAACCCACCAGCCACTCCTCGGAAGGAAGGTTGGGCAATCCTACTTCCGTAGTGATACTGCCTCGGAAACCCAAGGAGGGGTCGCTATGAGTCAGGGCTGACTTGATGGCACATAACAACAACAACAACAACTCTCAGACTAAAGACAAAAAGAACTCTAAGCAAATACTGAAATTAATTAGTAGATTTGTTTTTGTGTGAAATGGCTGAGCAATTCTGAAACTGCTTTCAATGAATTCTAGACTTGAACCTAGATTGATAATAGGTGCCAGGTTTTTCATTATCAGAAAAAGGAGTTACAAATATACAAATATGGAAAGGGGAAATTATTATAGAATAAACCCGGTGATGTTGGATTAAAATTGCAAATATCACTGTAAATGATATTGCATTGTGTTATGGATTGAATTGTACCCCCCAAAAAAATATGCATTATAAATCCTAACCTCTATGCCTATGGTTATAATTGCATTTGGGAATAGATAGCTTTTGTTATGTTAATGACACAGGATTAGTGTACGGTGTGACTTAAATTAATCTCTTTTGAGATATAAAGAAGCAGACATTGGGGAAGATACATGAAAATCACCAAGGAGCCAAGGAATAATCAGCTTCCCTTGGAGCTAACAGAGAGAAAGTCTTCCCTCAGAGTCAGCACCCTGAATTTGGATTTCTAGCCTCTTAAATTGTGAGAAAATAAAATTGTTTGTTAAAGCCACCCATTTGTTGTATTTCTGTTGTAGCAGCATTAAATAACTATGACAACTGGGTTTGTAAGAGATGGAACAGATGATAGGTAGATGATTAGACAGAGAGAGAGAGATGGGTGGGTGGAAGGGACAGAGGAAAGGACGGGAGGGAGGAAAAGGGAGGAAGGAATAAAGGATAACTGAGTAGGTAGATAAATAGATGAGATAGTTGATAGAGAAGAGAGAGAGAATGAATCTTGATCTATTGTGTGGATATATCATCAATGCTCTATACTTCCCAGATTCTTTTCAGATTCTTTTCAAGACTAAAAGATTTTTTCCCCAAACTGCAGGAAAGGTTGTTGACAAACATCTCTTAGCTGTCAGCCCCCTTTGATTACCTCAGCTGAAGAAAGTCACCTTGCCCAACTTTATGATCCTTCTCAGAGAAGTTGATACCCAATGGGTGATGGACAGAGTTGTATAAAGGCCTGAACCTCTCACCCCAACTCAGGCCACCTCTGTCATCAGATCTCCCCTAGAGTCAGCTGAGGCCTTTGTAGATTCTACATTACAGCTTATGTTACCCTTTTGCCCAATTCTGTTTCTTTTCCTTTCATTCCCAGAGTTAATCCCTAGAGCAGTCCCTAATACACTTTATACCCACTAATCTCATATCAGAATTTGATTCTTGGGGAATTCAACCTTAAAAATACACACAACACACATGCACACACACATAAATATCCTAGCTCTATTGTTCTGTCTGCTGAAAAGGCTGAGAAGCAATGACAACCTCTAGCAATGAGCATACCTGTTATTTTAGGCTGGGTCTCTAGAGACGCAAAACTAGTGAGGCTTATAGAGAGAAAGAGAGAGAAAGAAATTTATCTCAAGGAAATGGCCCATGCAGTTGTAGAGGCTGGAAAGTCCCAAGTTCATGGGTCAAATATCAAGCTGGAGGCTTCCCCTGACTCACACAGGTGCAAGGGCTTGAGAAACCCAAGATCAGCAGGCAATACAGCAGGTTGCTTGCTTCAGAGACTGACAAATTCAAGATCAACAGTTAAAATGGCAGAATGTTGCCTCACAGGCCGTGAAGGCAACAATCCCAAGATCAGCAGGCAATGGAGTAGGTCACTGGTTCAAGTCCAAGAAACAGAGAGGATGATGAACCAGGTGCAGGATCCAGATTGAGAAGAAACAAAATTTTTCCAAGATGTCCTTCTATATATTGGAAGCAGGCCACACCCCTGAGGAAACTCCCCTTCAACTGATTGGCCGAACATGATAGCACATCTCATCATGGAGGTGATTACATTATATCAGATCTCATCCTGGGGGATGACTATATTGTAAGTTCTAAACCACTGAGAATCACCAGCCTATTTAACATACAGCCTTAACTATCACACCCAGTGCACAAATATTGATTTCTAAACATTATTCTCCACTGAAAGCAACAAGGGCTCCTTAGAGAAGTGGCTAATTTCAGGGCCTAGGAAAAAGAAAATAAAAGATGAGCCTGAAACATCTTGCACCAGAAAGTAAAGCTAGGCAAATAATGGCGGGGATGTGTCAAAAGGTCATGGTAGAGAGTTTGAAGGGTTCTCTCTGATCAAGCATGGTACAATTGAGTATTAAAATAACAATGATAGTAATGAGTTATGGTCCATTGAGTCAAACAAGAAGTGTCTGCACTCTAATGTGTGAATGAATGAATGAATGAACAAATGAATGAGAAGGAAGACCTTTTCATTTCATTCATTATAGAAAAATACCAACCAATGTAGAAGGAATGATGGAGTTAGAAAATCACCATTTGACAAACATCATAGTAAAGACTAATTCAGGCAAGAATTATCAATGTATGAGATGGACCACAGCAAGATGGCAGAATAGGCAGACAAGCTACATAGACCCTCTATAACAAAGAAATGAGAAACCAATTGAAACTGATACAGAAGATAATCCTGGAAGCCTTTGAAGTGAAAGATAAAGAAGTGGCTTGAATACTGGCTAGTAGAACCTGAATGAAAACAGCAAATAAGGAGACAATTGGAGCTGTGGACTGTTGGCTGATGGTGTGACAAATTTGAATATTTACAGGTGACATTCTGATCCAGGCAGCAACCTAAGAATCGGCTCCACTTGCCAAGGACTGCAGGGGTAACTGCACTGGTGGCTGATGTCTAGAAAGGTAAGCAGCGAATAAGGAGACAAAGAGCTATGGACTGTCAGCCGTCCAGATGATGCAGCCATTTTGAATATATGCAAGCAGCATTCTTATATGGGCAATAACCTAAAAATAGGCTCTGCTTCCAAGACAACATGGGCAACCAGACTGGAGGCTGACAACTAGAAAGTTGTGATGTTCCCCTTGTTACACTTGTACCCCACACCTTCTTGGTGAACAGAAGATAATCTGTTGATAATCTTGATGAACAGAGGTATAGCCATCCTCTACCTCCATGCACTCTTGGACCAGCAAGAATTCCATCCTAATCTTGGTGCCCTGCCACCAGCTGCTTTCTGGTCAGGCAAGAACTGGTGCCAGCACTAGGTGCCCTGTTCCTAGCCACATTTTGGGCTAGTGGAAATTTTTTCTGAAACCAGTATCCTACATGCAGTTGGTTTCAGGACAGCAGAAACTTTTTTTCTTGGAACAAGACCCTGCTCCCAGTTACCTTTTGAGACAGGAGAAATTTTGTCTAGGACTAGATGTTGTCCCCTCAGCTTCTTTTTGAGCCAGCTGGAACTCCCACTGGAACCAGGTGCCTTGCTCCCAAACACCTTTTGGACTGGCAGGAACTTTTTCTGGCTCCAGGAGCCCTGCCCCCAGATACCATCTGGATTAGGAGGAACTTGTCTGAAATTAGATGCCCTGCCCCTATTGTCTTCTAAGTAGACAGGAACTAGCTTTGATATCAGCTACCCTGCTCCCAGCAGCATTTTGAGCTGGTAAGAATTTTTGCCCTACACTAAGTTCCTTTTTAGGATGGCAGGAACTTTTTCTGGGAGTAGGACTGCTGCACCCACCTGGCTTTTGGTATAGCAGCAACTTTTTCTGAGACCATATGTCCTATCTCCAGCTGTATTTTGATGAGGCAGGAATTCCTTCTGGTAGCAGATGGCTTGCTCTCACTGCTGCCTGGGCTGGCAGGAACTTTTTCAAGGTCCAGGTTCCTTGCCCCCAGATATCTGGGCCAAAAGGAACTCTTCTAAGATCAGTTGCCCTGCCCTAAGTTCCTTTTTAGGTGGACAGGAACTAGTACCAAGACCAGGTGCCCTACTTAGCATTGACTGTTTGGTCAGCAGAAACAGACCCTGGGTACTCTGTCCCCAACCTAGTATTGTTTTTTGTTTTTGTTTTTTTTTTCTTTCCCCTTTCTTCCTATTTTTTTTTCCTGCTTTCCCTTTCCTGGTTGTTGGGTTTTTATGTTTATTTGTTTCCCCCCTTTTCTGGTTACTTTCTTCTTTTTCTCTTTTTATTCTCCCCATCCCTTGTTTTACTGTTTGCAATTATCTCATATTTTCTTTATTCTTTTTCTCTTGCTCTTTTCTTATATCCCCTCATCCTAGATATTGTGTTTTTTCCCCTTTCTATCTGTCTTTTGTTTTTTTTAATTTTTCTTTTCATTTATTCCTTTTTCTTTTTATTTTGATCATTGCTGTGTGTTTATGTGGTTTGTGTTTTTTGTTCCTTTGTTTTATTTTATTTTTGTCTAACCAGGAGGGAGTCAACAACCATGCCCACATCACCCAACCACACTGGCACCTCCTTCAGACCAACCCACTGGGTGAGGGCCACAACTTCAACAGATGTTTTGCATTGTTCAACAGACTCTCTTCAACAGAGAGACAGATCAAGGAAAACACTGACAAAATTAAGGAAAACACTCACTAAATTGAGGAAAACATAAAACACTAGAACAATTTAGGGGAAAAATACAAGAACAAACTGACAAAATAAATGGAAAACTAGAGACTGTACAAAAACAACAAATAGAAATCCAAAAGATAATACTAAGATTTCAGAAATAGATAACACATTGAAAGGGCAAAGGAGTAGAATCAAATCAACGGAAGACAGAATTAGTGAGATTGAAGACAAATGTCTCCATACTACTTTGTTAAGGGATCAATCAGAAAAAAAAGATCAAAACAAAATGAAGAAAGCCTAAGAATCATGTGTGACACCACCAAGAGGACTAACTTAAATATGATTGGAATTCCAGAACAGGAATAGACAAATGAAACCACAGAGAAAATTGTCAAAGATTAGTTGGAAGAAAACTTTCCTAATACGATGAATGATGATAAGATATCCACTCAAGAAGTTCAATGACCCCAAGTAAGACAGACATCAAGAGAAAATCACCAAGATATATCATATTCAAACTCATGAAAACCAAAGAGAAAGAAAAAAAATCTGCAAGCAGCATGGGAAAAATGAAGTTACCTGCAATGGGCAACCAACAAGAGAAAACTCTGATTTCTCAGCAGAAATCATGCAGGCAAGAAGGCAATGGGATGACATATCTAAAACCCTGAAAGAAAAGAGTTACCATCCAGGAATTATATATCCAACAAAACTGTCCCTTAAATATGGTGAAATTATGACATTTCCAGATAAAGCAAAATTAAGAGAATATGTTTAAACTAGATCAACCTTACAAGAGAAGCTAAATGGAGTCCTTCCAACAGAGAACTACTAACATCAGGAAACAACCGACGATTAACACACTTGATGACATAGCCCAGAAACCAACTCAGATATAGAAGTGTTCCAAGTAAAATAAACTTAAAGACTGTAAACAAGGAACTAGAGACATCAATTGGCAAATGAGGACAACTACAAAGTAAAAAGAGAGAATAAATAGTGTAGGTACAGAACTTCCAAATGGTGAAGAAGTCAAGACAATTGTGAGATATAACAAACTGTTTTAAACTTGCAAAGAAAATTATAAATCATGGGGTAACCTCAAAGACTTGACAGTACCTAACAACAACAACAACCTCAAAGAAAAATAATAAACCTTCACATCAAAATAAAAAAGAAGAGAGGCACAAATTCTTAGCAAATACTAAAACAATAACAAGGAAGGAAATGATAACAAAATTAGTAAACAAAATGAGCTCAGCACAGAAAATTATATGGAACTAAGAAATCAGCACCACCATGAAAAAATACACATACCAAAATGACAACAATAAATTAATACCTGTTGATAATTACACCAAAAATAAATGGATTAAATGCACCACTCAAGAGACAGAGAGTTGAGTTGCAGACTGGATAAGAAAACGACCCATCAATATGCTGTCTACAAGAGACTCACCTTAGACATAAGGACAAAAATAGACTAAAAATCAAAGGTTGGAAAAAGATATATCAAGCAAATGGTAATCAAAAAAGAGCAGGAGTGGCGATATTAATTTCTGATAAAATAGACTTTAAGATAAAAACCACCATAAGAGACAAGGAAGGACATTATATAATTATTAAAGGATCAATTGAACAAAAAGACATAACCATGATAAATATTTATGTGCCCAATGAAAGAGCCTCAAAATACATAAATCAGAATTTAACAGAATTGAAAAGGCAAATAGATGATTCCACAATAATAATAGGAGACATTAATATACCACTTTCAATGAAACATAGAACAACTAGAAAGAAAGTCAACAAAGACACAGAAGAACTAAACTATCCAATCAAACAACTTCACCTTATAGATAGAAACAGAGCACTTCACCCAACAATAGCAAAATACACATTCTTTTCCAGAACACATGGGACATTCTTCAGGATAAACTATATGTTAGGCACAAAACAAGCCTCAATAAATTTTAAAACACTGAAATACTGCAAAGTATCTTCTCAGATCACAATGCCATAAAATTAGAAATCAACAGTAGAAAGATTAATGGAAAAAGAGCAAACACATGGAAACTGAATAACACCCTCCTTAAAAACTACTGGGTAATAGAATAAATAAAAAGGGATATTTTAAAAAATTCCCTGAGGGAAGAAAGGAAACACTGCAAACAGAAAAATAAACAAATAAATAAAAACTTGAATAATAATAATAAAAAATTCCCTGAATCAAATGAGAATGAAGATACAACATACCAAAATCTTTGGGACACAGAAAAAGCCATACTCAGAGGGCAATTTTTAGTAATAAATATGCACATTAAAAAAGAAGAAAGAGCCAAAATCAACATCTTAACCCAACATCTCCAACAATTAGAAAAAGAGCAGAAAAAAAAAAAAAAGCCTATAGTCATCAGAAGAAAAGAAAAGAAAAGATTCAAGCAGAAATAAATGAAACAGAAAGAATTGACAAGACTAGAAGTTGTTTCTTTGAAAAGACTAATAAAGTAGACAGACCACTGGCAAATTTAACAAAGGAAGAGAAGGAGACGATGCAAATAACGTGAATAAGAAATGAAAAGGGCAATATCACAACAAAACCAACTGAAATAAAAAGGACAGTATCATGTTACCATGAACTGTACACCAACAAATTAAAAAATTCTAGCAGAAATGGACACATTTCCAGAAACACCCTGCTTTCTTAAACTACCACAGACTGAGGTAGAAAATTTGAACAGACCCACAGCAAAAGAAGAAATTGAATAGGTGATGGGGGAGGGGGGGCGGAAACTACCACCACCAACAAAAAAGTCCTGGCCTGGACAGCTTCACTGGAGAATTCTACCAAACATTCAGTGACAAGCTGACACCAATCCTACTCAAACTATTCCAGAACACAGAAAAGGATGGAGTCCTCCCAAACTCATCTTATGAAGCAAAGATAACCAAAACCAGGCAAAGACACCACTAAAAAGAAAACTACAGACGAATATCCCTCATGAATACAGATGCAAATATTTCAACAAAACTCTAGCCAATAGACTCCAATAGCATATCAAAAAAATAATACATTATGACCAAGTCAGATTCATGCCAGGTATGCAAGGATGGCTCAACATTAGAAAAACAATCAACATAATCCATCACATGGAGAGGTACACAAGAGGTACAGACAACAAAGGCAAACACTTTTACATACACAATACTGCATTATCAGTATTAACATACATTAATCTGTGGATCAATACATAGGTACACAGGCCAAATGATCAGGTATGTCTAGGCAAAAGGGAATATATCCATGACCATATATAAGTTTGGCAGATGATATTCTACATACATATTTGTATTTGTATGTGCTATAAGAATGTCTATGTATATAATAGAGTTAATGGGGCAAAGGTATGCTAACTTCCTAGCCACACCTTGAAGGTGTGAGGTGCTGAGCCCATGGGCTCAGGACAATGGTCATGGGAGATATAAAGCTCAATTGGCATAATGTATTACACAAATAAACCATGGGTGATCAGAAAGGTAGTATTTTCACAGACAGATATCTCAGAGAGTAGGAATGCATAGGAAAGAAGGACACAGGAAAAGATAACCACTGGCAGGAACTGGGAAGAGAGGTGTTACATTAGAGAGATTCCAATAATTGTCATGAAACAAAACGTACACGAACTGTTGAGTGGAAAATGAATTTGCTCTGTAAACTTTCACCCAATTCACATCTTTAAAAAAAGGAAAAAAAAAAAAAAAGAATTATCAATGGATGCTAAAAACTATTGAATTAAAGATGGAGGAGGAATGGAATATGTACATAATTTCATAATATAGCCCCATAAAGTATTTATTAATTACAAAAATAGCAGAGAAACTGGATAGCAACACCGTAAGCAAGTGATCAAAATTAACATCATCCTGAAAAAACATTTAAACAGATAGTGGTGATGATGGTACAATATGGTCACTAGATTTTACACACAAAAATGGTTGAATGGTGAATGTTTTATTGTATATATTTCACAATAAATATTTTCTTTTGAAAGTTATCACCTGTGATGGTTAAGGTTGTGTATCATCTTGGCTTGGCCATTATTCTCAATGGTTTGGCACTTATATAATGATGTAATCATCCTCTATGATGTGATCTGCTGTGAATAGCCAGTTGGAAGGGGCATTTCCTCAGGGGTGTGGCCTGCATCCAATATATATGGGCTTTCTGGCAAAACTCACTCACTTGCTCTGGATCCTGCATCCAACTCATCATCTGACCTTTGGTTTGTAGGATTTGTCAGTCTCCAGCCTGCCATCTGACCTGCTGATCTTGGATTCATCAGCCCCTGCAGCTACATGAGTCAGGAGAAGCCTCCAGCATAATGCCTGACCCTCAGACTTGAGACTTGATGCCTCTATAGCCATGTGAGCCATTTTCTTTTCTTTTCTTTTTTTTTTTTTTTTATTAGGATTTGGGTGAAGATTTACAG
>NW_006921599.1:12196235-12216276 GCF_000298275.1 Orycteropus afer afer
CATGATGAATGATTTTCTTGATATGTTTTTGGAGTCTATTGGCTAGGATTTTGTTGAAGATTGAGCCATTTTCTTGATGTATGCTTCCCTGCCTTTGCTTTTCCAGAGAGCTCAGCCTAAGACATAACTCACAAGGGAAAAAATTGACAATTATCTCCTGACATAATGTACTGAGGACAAGATGTCACTTTTGTGATCCTCTGGCCAAAAATACATAACATTAATCTAATCCGAGGAAACATCAGACACACCGAACCAAGAGATAGTCTATAAAATAACCAGCTTGTCAAAACAAAAATCAAACTCACTGCTGTCAAGTTGGATCCGAATCATAGCGACCCTTCCTTGGGTGTCCAAGGCAGTATCACTATGGAAGTAGATTGCTGAATCTTCCTCCCAAGAAGTGGCTGGTGGGTTTGAAGTGCCAGCCTTCTGATTAGTAGTCAAATGCCTTAGGCACTATGCCACCAGAGCTCCCAACCAGTTTGTTCTTGTCCAAAAATATCAAGGTCATAAGACAAAGACAGACTGGGGAGCTATTCCCAATCAAAGGAGATTAAAGACACTGGGCAATAAGTGATCCTACAGTGGACTCTGAACTGGATTTTTTTCTTGGTCTATTTTATTTTATTTTTGCTATGATGGGTATTGTCGAACAACTAACACAGTCTGAATAAGGTCTAAGATTAGATAATAGCATTTATCAGTGTTAACTTCCTTTTGATAAATTATACTATGGCTATTTAAGAGAATTTCTTTGTTTCTTAGGAAATACACACTGCAGTATTTAGGGATGAGAGGGAATCATGTCTGAAATCTTTTCTCCAATAGTGCAGAAAAATATTACACACCCAAAGAGAGAATAATAAAGCAAATGTGGTAAAATGTTCATCACGGGTCTGTATGGAGGGTATACAGACGAGCTCCTGTTAATGAGTTCTTGCATTGCTTTGCAACTTTCTGTATTTCTGAGATTATTACAATTTTTTTTTAAAAAAAATTGTATATCCTACTTGATAGCCTATAAAGTTGAAGACATTGGCTATCATGGGAAAATGCAGTGCTTAAGAAAAATATTTAAAATTTTGGGAATACGTATTCACTAAGATGACATATTTAAACAAGTTGAATTCAAAAATTAAATTAATATGGGGGGGGGAACATTGCCATTGAGTCAATTCTGACATAGTGACACTATAGGACAGAATAGAACTCCCCATAGGGTTTCCAAGCCTGTAAATCTTTATGGAAGCAGACTGCCTCCTCTTTCTTCTGTGGAGCAGCTAGTGGGTTCAAACCACCAACCTTTTGGTTAGTAGCTGGATACTTTAACCACTGCACCACCAGACCTCCTTATTAATATACTAGATCAAATTATTAGACCAAATTAGGATGCTAGACCAAATTTTCAATATTCCTGCTATACATATATGCCTTTTCAGATTGTATGTCTTTAACATCATTCATAATTGCAAGTCTAAAAACCAATTTAATAGAAATTACATAATGGTTCAGTGTATTACACTATATTGACATAAGTATATAAAGCCATTAGAAACAGAAAGCTGGCATTTGACTGCTAACCAGGAGGCTGGCAGTTCAAACCCATCAGCCACTTCTCGGAAGGAAAGTTGGGCAATCTACTTTCATAGTGATACTGCCTTGGAAACCCAAGGAGGAGTTGCTATTCTAAGGCAGTGAGGTTTTTTTTTTTGTTGTTGTTGTTGCTTGTTTTTTAATAGGCTACGGTGCAATATCAAAAATGTTCTTAAATATGGTCATTGGAAAAGTAGAAGATAGTTATATATACCAAATAACTACAACTGAAGTGCTATAGTTTTGGAATTGTTGATGTGTCTTCAATAGTATTGTAAGGATGATTTTTTTTTTTTTTTTTAAATTAGGATTTGGGTGAAGATTTACAGAGTAAATTCACTTTTCATACAGCAGTTCACATATACTTTGTCTCATGTCATTGACCAAAATTTACAATGCAACAGCTCCCCTCCCACTTCCTCCCCATAGTTACCTCCTCCCAGTGTCCATCCCTTCATACTCTTCTGCACCCTGAGCTATCTCCCTGTGCATAAGCAGCCCTTCCTTCTCCCATGATTGTTCTCTCCAGGGCGTGTGTCTACTTGAGGTAAATGTTTAACTCACATGCCTGTACTTTGTTTGGCTGGAAACCACAGTTGTGGGTTCAGTTCCAGACCTGAAGGGCAGCTAGGGGCCATAGTCTCAGTGGTTACACCAGGCTCCATTGGACCAGCAAACCTGGTCCCCATGTAAGGATGATTTAATATTTTTATTTGTATTTAGTTTATTTTTAGAATTTTTTTTACTTTAATATGACAAAATTCAGAAATAATTTTTAATACACATTGCCATGATGTCAGTGCATAAAGAATGGTTAAGTGCTCAACTATGAGGCTGAAGTTTGGTGGTTTGAACCCACCCACAGGCATCATGGAAGACAGGCCCAGTGATCTGTTTCTGAAAGGCAACAGCCTTGAAAACCCTATAGAGCAGTTCTGCTTTGCATATATGGCATCACTATGAGTTAGAATCAATTTGATGGCATAACAGTAACAACAAGAAAATATCACTGGGATAAATATGTAGGCATTAGCTGAATGTTTTATGCAATTGTCAGAACTAAAATTCAATAGTTTATGTCAAGTTCTTGCTTGTAAATATCTAACTTGGCTACATCTTGAGGCTGTACTAGTAGTTTTATTTTAAAATGATTACATTAACCTGGTAGACACTACCTTGACCAAGTGATCAAGATTAAGAAAAGTCACATTGCAACCATGCACCTCTGATGTCATACAATGACAATGGCACTTCACCTCTGTGATATTCTTTCCCAAAACAAACTGTTGGATGTTTCATGAGAAAACATCAGACAAACTCAAAGTGAAGGGCATTCTGGAAAGCACTTGATCAATACTCTTCAAAACTGTCAAGGTCATAAAGAAATAAGAAAAGTTTGAGAGACTGTCACAGATTGGAGGAGACTAAGGATATGTGACAACTAAATGCAACGTGGTACCCTGTAAAAGATATTGGGAGAGGGAAAAAAAACAATAGTGCAGAAAATTGTGAAATGTGAATAAGGTCTATAGTTTCAGCAATAGTCAAGCACCAATGTCAGATTCCTAGTTTTGAGGAAATATACCATGGTTACACAAGATGCTAACCTGAGGGTAAACTGAGTGAAGGGTATATGGAGACTCTGTGTACCACCTTTGCAGATTATTCTAAGATTAAAAGTTTACTTTAAAACTCATTACATTAATTTAGCTCTATTCATCAAGTTGCTAAAATACAACTTGTTCTGAAATTTAACGTATTTTCCACACAGATAACATTAATGTATCCCCACTATGTGTCACATAGTTCAGAAAGGTTTAGCTTACTGGATGCATGATCAAACAATAAAAACCTTGATTGTATTATCCCAGATGGCATCCTATTTTCTCCTTTCAAGACCAGAGAAGAGAAATTGAAGGCCTTAGTTGGAAGTAGATGAAATGAGATAATGAAACTATAAGATAATAATCAGTAATGATTCTATTCAAACTAAGAGTTTTGAATAATACTCACTATTAAGAAATTGGATTGAGGACATGAAAAATAACTTCTGATAGAGGGGAAAAGGCCATGCTATTAGATTCTTTTTTAAGAAGATAGGAGAAAGTTGGGTTTTTTTAAGGTGGGGAAAAAAAAAAAGAAACATGTAAAGATCACAAAGATAAAATACTTTTCTTCTTTTCGACTGTATAACTTTAAATTGTGTGTCAGCTCATCCTTTGGAGAATGTGTATAATGTACAATTTGTCACAATCAGAAAGGTGGAGGCTGAAAAAGGAATGACAGCCTTTTACTGCATGGAAAGAATAAAATATGAGAAGAAAATTCCTGAATTGATATAATTTTGAAAAAGTATATAATTTTAAAAGTCTGCATTTAATCTTTAAGGTCGGTATTCTAGTTGAAAGAAACTATTTAGCCTAAACCTGTTCTGCTGATACCTGAGGGTCTTTTATTTATGTTTTTAAACTAAAAGGCTAGCTAAACCAAACAATAATGAAACTTCCAGCATACCACAGTTTAGTGATTTTTTTTAGTAGTTACACAATAAAACAAAATATGATATAGAAATAACCCCAAATTAGAACTGTAATATACTAAACATGGGAGCTCTAGTGGCATAGTGCCTAAGGCATATGACTGCTAACCAGAAGGCTGGCAGTCAAACCCACCAGCCACTCCTCGGAACGACTGGGCAATCTACTTCCCTAGAGATACTGCCTCGGAAACCCACGGAAGGGTGGCTAGGAGTCAAATCGACTCAAAGGCAGTGAGTTTGTTTTTGATATAGTGAACATATTGTGGACTGCCAGCAGAACAAATAAATCAGTCTTGTCGTTGTTGTTGTTATGTGCCCTTGAGTGGGACCCAACTCGTAGCAACCATTCCTTGGTTTCCGAGGCAGTATCACTACAGAAGTAGATTGCCCAACTTTCCTTCCAAGGAGTGGCTGGTGGGTTTGAACCACCAGCCTTCTGGTTAGCACTACGCTAAATCAGCCTTAGAAGAAATATAATCAGAATGCTACTTAGAAGTGAGGATAACAAAACTTCAGCTCACTTGCCTTGAACATGTCCTTGAGAAAGACCAATTGCTAGTCTTGAAACAGATACCACAGTTGGTAAAGTTGAAGTTCGTCAAAAAGAGGAAAACTCTCAATGAGATGCATTTGACACAATAGCCCAATCAATAGACTCAAACATACAATTATGAAGATCGCACAGGACCAAGCAACATGTTATCCACAACACTGAACAACAACAAGGCAACTGTGGTCCACATTTGATTGTCTAAACCCATTACTATAAAGCAATCCCATAGGACAGAATAGAATTGCCCCACAGGGTTTCCAAGGCTACAAATATTTACGGAAACAGACTATCTCATCTTTCTCCCTCTGGGCAGCTGGTGGGTTTGAACCACCTACCATTCAGTTCACAGCCAAGTGCTTTAACCACTGTGTCTCCAGGGCTCCTCTTGATTATCCATAGGTATTTAAATTGTGAATTATATTTTCTGTTCATGATCTGGAAGTGATTTTGTTTTGTTGTTGTATTGGTTTGGGGATTTGTTCATTTGTTTTTTGCTGGTGGGCTATCATACCAACCACTTGGATTGCATTTATATCCCTGACTCTGTTGGATAAATTGTGATCAACCTGGTGGTTAGTGTTGACAGACCTGCCTACCAAGACTCCAAGACAAAGGGGTTAATTAGGACAGATGTACCCAGTTCGATACAATAGTAGATCAAGTCCAACAAAACAACGTGAGTCAAGGTAAATATTTTCTCACATATTCAGTAGAAAATAAAGGAGAAAAAAAAATATAAATTCGAAACCAATAGAGTTAAACTCAACAATGAAATGGAATTAATCTTTGCAATTTTGCTAATGAAGTTTTAGAATGTACTTGTCAAAATGGTTTTAATCATTTACCAAACCCCACTAAAAACAAATCAATTAGAGGCAGATTCTTTTTAGGGCAGCTATTGGAAACTTTGGAAAGGATTTTGTAGGTAATCTAATACGATTACCTCATTTTACTAATTGAGAAAACTGAAGCCTAAGAAGTTATAATAACAGTCACCATTTGCTGTTGGTTTCCTGTGGTAGTGCAATGGGTAGGGCATTTGGCTGCAAACTAGAAGGTCAGTGGTTCAAACCCACCAGCTGTTCTCTGGGAAGACAAAGATTTACAGACTTGGAAACCCAATAGAGGTTGCTATGAGCCAGAATTGACTTGAAAGGAGTGGGCTTGGGTTTTTTGTTTGTTTGTTTGTTTCATGTGTGCTGTGAACTCTATTCTAATTAATTTCATTTAATCTTCACCACGATCAAATAAATAAACTGCTCAAAGATTAGCAAACAGGCTAAGCAAGAAGAGTAATTTACATAGGATCACAGAGAGCAGAGTATGACTCCAGTTCTCTGACTACACCAACAAGAAACATGGCTAATTCTCTAGAAAATTGTAAATCTGGCAAGACTATTAAAAAAACCAAAGTTTTATTCAACTTACCTACTTTTCTTAAATAATGTAAAATTCTATTAACTCAAAATTCAGTTATCTCCAAATTTCAGTTCAGGGGTTAAGAGTTTAAGGGAGGAAGTGAGGCATAAGATGAAAAGATTGCAGTTTAACTCTCACTGTTGGGAAGAGGACAAGCACTAGTTTTCCTCTCTAGAGAGAGATTTGCCCTGTGTTAGAGTAGCCCTATTCTCAGAAGGTCACTGTGCTCATTCCTCTCTGTTGTTGTTATGTGCCATCACTCCTCTCTAAGGCAGGTCAAAACTGGCTGTGATGAAATAGTGGGAAGAATTGAGATTTTAACTTGGTGTTATGGAGTGAATTGTGATCGATGGCAGGAATCAGGAGACCAGTGCAAGACAGCACTCAGGATACACCAGAATACAGTAGACACTTTGTGAGGACAGTACAGGACTGGACAATGCTTAGTTCTATTTGTACATGGCAACCCTATGACTTGATGGCAACTAACAACAATGTGCAATGATATCATACTCACTGTGTCTTTTCTTATACAGAACATGAGGTCCTATTTATCAGCTGTCTCAGTTTGACTACCATAAGAGTGTGTCCATGGCCTTTAAAGAGTGCTCTGCTGTCTCTCTTGCTGGCCTGCACTCTTACTGAGGTGAGAAACTACCCCCTCCTCCAGCTGGGCAAGAATTACCTATATTGCACAAGATTTTTGAAGAAGAATTATTTTGATGCTTGAACTTAGCATCAAAATTCAACCCAAAACTCAACCAAAAACATTAAAGAAAAAAATTAAGAGCAAATACAGAGACTCAATTTCCTTTTCTGTGTTGCTGGATTTGGTTCTCCAATATTCTGCTAAAGATTTTGCATCTATGTTCATGAAAGGTATTGGTCTATACTTCTCTATTCTGGTAATGTCTTGTCTAGTTTTTGCTCATCTTCCAGCACTACCTTGGACAATATTCTGTTGTGATCCATAGGATTTTCATTGGTTAATTTTCAAAAGTGCATCACCAGGCCTTTCTGCCTAGTCTGTTTTATTCTAGAAGCTCTGCTGAAACCTGTCCACCATGGATGACCCTGCTGGTATTTGAAACTCTGGGGGCATAGCTTCCAACATAATAGCCACACACAAGTCACCACAGTACAACACAATGACAGGTGGTGCATTATTTTATCAACCCTTCTGTGGCAGTCATGTGTCAACTTGGCTGGGCCTGGTTTTGAGTAGCTGGGCAGCTGGATGTGGTTATTCTCCATGATGGGACTAGTAATCAACTCTATGGTAGAATCTACTGGAGCAGCTGAGTGGCTGCCTTAGGGATGTGGTCTGTTTCCAATATATAAGAAGAGAGCTTTGAGAAAAGTCTCTGAGTTTTTTGGCACACTTGGACCCTGCATGTAGCTCAGTTTTCATTTCAATGGTCTGCCATGTTGTCTGCCAATCTTGGAACTGTTAGCAGACTTGAATTAGTGGCCTGTAGTACTGCTTGATAATCTTGGGACTGTACCATTTTACGTGTCGACTTTGGGTTTGTCAGCCTCAGCGGCCAATAGTTGCTTGACTGCTAACCAGAAGGCTGACGGTTCAAACCCACCAGCCACTCCTCGGAAGGAAGGTTGGACAATCCTACTTCCGTAGTGATACTGCCTCGGAAACCCAAGGAGGGGTCGCTATGAGTCAGGGCTGACTCGACGGCACATAACAACAACAACAAGAGACACTTCAAGCTTTAGTGGGCAGAGCTAAAGCCCAAGGTCGAGGGGATCTCACCCAGCCCCTAAGGCTTTGAACTCAAACTTCTAGCCTCCTAAACAGTACGAGAATAAACCCATTTGTTAAAGTCATCCATTTGTGGTGTTTTCTGTTAGAGTGGCACTAGAGAACCCAAACACCTTTCACTGTGTTATATACTTTAATCCTCTGAATTTTAAGAAACAGAAAACTCAAGTGTTTTCCCCATTGTACAGTAAGAAAAACATGTCTGATTTATATTTAGATAGTGTTTTCATGTAAATTATTTCTTTTAAGTATTATAACAATCCAGTGGGTACATGAATAGTTACTATTCCATTTTACAGCTGAGAAAATTGGGGCTCACGTTGGGACTTGGTCCAGACGTGCAAGATTAGCATTAAAACCCACATTAGTGCACTTTTCTGAGTCTTCTAAACTGAAGGTTCACAATATTCATTGATCAACTTTCCGTTTTGCTTTGTAAATCTTGTATAAATAACTCTGTATAAGGAGTTCCTATCAGTGGAATATGAAATCTTGGAGGCTGGTAATAAATGACCTTCTGTTTAATTTAGCTCCTACGCTTTTAGAAAAAGCATCATTTTATCTATCTCTTGAAATGTCTCAAGCATACTAAAATATATTCTTGTTCTGTGTATATATAAATACACATCCTTTTATATGAAAATATCCTTAGTATAAAACAGCTTGTTCCCCAAATTAAACTTATTCTTTCCTCTGTATCTGAAACTATACTTTAGTGTTACATGAAGAATCTTAAAAAAGGTTTTGCCTCAGTATTTGTCCTGGAGCAATGAGATGATATTACTATAATTTAAAAACAAAACAAAACAAAAAATCTCACTGCTGTCAAGTCAGTTCCGACTCATAGCAACTCCTCCTTGGGTTTCCAGGGCAGTATCTCTATGGAAGTAGATTGTCCAATCTTCCTTTCAAGGAGTGGCTGGTGGGTTGGAACTGCCACCCTTCTGGTTAGCAGTCAAATGCTTTAGGTACTACCCCTTATAATTAGCAATGTTCAAAGGATTTTCAGGTAATTAGAACATATTAGCCAAAAAAACTCACTGACATCAAGTTGATTTCAACTCATAGCGACCGCCATTGGGTTTCCAAGGTGGTAAATCTTTACAGAAGTAGATTGTCCAGTCTTCCTTCTGTGGAGTGGCTGGTGGGTTTGAACCGCCAACCTTCTGGTTAGCAGTCAAATGCCTTAGGCACTGTGCCACCAGAGTTCCTTATTAGAACCTATAGTGCTTTGCTAAAAAATAAATCAATAAATAACCCATAAGCAGCATAGGTTTAGCAGAATTTAAAGAAAACCAGAAATCCCTCCTAAATTTCCAGTAACATAGTTGTCTAAACCTTATTTGAAGAAATAACTTGAATAGTTAATTAGTACTAGAGTGATAGTATTTATCCTTTCAAGTTCAACTAGCGGAATTTCAGTCTCTTCATATTGGAGTTCCATAACAAAGCTTTCTTTGGTAAGTTTGAAATACCACATTGATATTTTAAGCAGTTCTGAAGAACTACACCACTTGAAGATTGGTATCATTTTTAGGTAATAAAAGAGTGGTCAGTCATCAAAATCAAGTTTAAAAAATAGAGAAAATTAGATGTCCCTTTTTTAAAATTTTCTTTTGGAAATTGCTACCAACCAAAGAAAAGCACAGTCAACACTTTGGTGTTTTTCCTTCCAGGTTATTTTCATGTATGGATTTGGTGTGTGTTTTATATCCTTGCAATAATAGTCTGCTGATTGTTAATGTTTTCATCAGCAGTGAAGTAACAAGGCAGAGGAAGGTCTGTGGTGTGATCCTAATGGCTCTGCCTGCTCCATCACCAACTCATGCACATACTGTTTTGTTGCTCTTCTTATTTTTGCTGAGTATGAAGGATGGTGAGCCTCGGGTGCTATTCATCTGCAGAGGGCTACAGGAGAATCTTGCTCTTGGATGAAATAGAGAAAAAAGCCAAGAGCACTTTATTAAAATTTTATTTTGGTAATGTATATACAGAGATTCTGGTAGCATAGTGCCTAAGGCACTTGACTGCTAACCAGAAGGCTGGCGGTTCAAATCCACCAGCCACTCCTTGGAAGGAAGGTTGAGCAATCTACTTCCGTAGTGATACTGCCTCAGAAACCCAAGGAGGGGTTGCTATGAGTCAGGTCTGACTGGATGGCACATAACAACAACAACAACAACAACAACAAAGTATATACAAAAGAAGTTAATCATTATAACCATTTTGAAGTATACAATTCAGTGACATCACTTACATGCACCATATTGTACAACCATCACTACTATCCATTTCCAAAGAGCTTTTCATCCCCTAATAGAAACTCAATAACCCTTCATCAATAATTTTCCTACCCTCAGCCTCTGATAAGCATGAATGAACTTTTGTTTCTATGCATTTCCTTATTCTAGATATTTCATATTCAGATAGTCCCTGGATTATAAATAAATTCTAAGTCTGTGTTAAGTTCAATTTGTACGTAAATTGAAACAGTTAGGTATAGTTCATACCAAACCTCAATTAGTCAACTGTTTGTCTTAGTATGTACTGTAACTTTCTATGCATAAAAAAAAAAGTAAAGAAATACTTTCAGACACTCTAAAACATCTTTAACATAGTAATACAGTAATAATAATAATAATGTTTTGATATGCCTCACAAAAGAGTGCTGAACTCTTTCGAGTATGTGCAGTATGACCCAGGTATACAGGAGTTGACAGCAGGGACTCAGATGTGCCTACACACCAATGTTCACTGCAGCATTATTCACAATATCCAAAAAATGGAATCAACCTAAGTATCCATCAACAAATGAATGGATAAACAAAATGTGGTACATGCTTGCAATAGAATATTATTCGGCCTGGATACTATTCAAGAGAAACAAGTTCTGATACATGCTATGACATGGATGAACCCTGAAAACATTACACTGAGTTATATAAGTCAAAGACAAAAGGGGAAGAAAAAATGGTACCATCCTACTTACAGGTAAGGGGCTCTGGTGGTGTAATGCCCAAGGCATTTGACTGCTAACCAGAAGATTGGTGGTTCAAACCCATCAGCTGCTGTGTAGAAAGAAGATGGGGCAATCTATTTCCATAAAGATCTACCACTTTGAAAACCCAATCGAGGTCACACTGAGTTGGAATCAACTTGATGGCAGTGAGTTTGGTTTTGCTTTTGTTACTTATAGGCAATTCCTGGGTTACAAAAGTCTGATTTACAACCTGTAGGTTATAAACCAACTCTGTAAAGCCTATAATATTAAACATTTGAGGTATATACAATGGTTTGTAATAACAAATGGGCACTACTATGTGAGGCACATCAAAATATTATTATTATTAATGTATTACTATGTTAAAAGTGTTCCAGAGTATCTGGAAGTGTTTCTTTAATTTTCTTTATGCACAGAAAGGATTCACTATATACTATATACTACAACAAACATTTGACTGAGGTTAGAAATAAACTATATCTAAATGTTCCAATTTAAGTACAATATTTCTAGGAGCTCTGGTAGTGCAGTGGTTAAAGCATTTGACTGCTAACCAAAAGGTTGGCAGTTAGAACCCACAATCCACTCCATAGGAGAAAGATGAGAAAGTCTGTTTCCATAAAGATTTACAGCCTTGGAAACCCTATGGGGCAGTTCTCTCTCCTATAGGGTTGCTATGAGTCAGAAAAAACTCCATGGTAGTGGATTTTTTGATTGTTTATGGTAATTCTATGTTGAAATATTTGAGGAATACACAAACTGGTTTCTATACCTAAAGTACTTTTGAAGGTACATGCATTATTGATTTTAAGAGCTAGACGAGGTTGAGGTAGGTGAAAACTTCTAACACTGGATTTGCCTACTATGTACCACTTTATGCTTACATACTTTTCCTGCTACTTTTGTCACTGTGACAATTCAGTTTCCATGGAAGGGAAGAAGCGCAGAAACCAAGAACACAAACAGAAGGGCTGGGA
This sequence comes from Orycteropus afer afer, assembly GCF_000298275.1. Classification (NCBI taxonomy): domain Eukaryota; kingdom Metazoa; phylum Chordata; class Mammalia; order Tubulidentata; family Orycteropodidae; genus Orycteropus; species Orycteropus afer. Next base: position 12,208,098 of record NW_006921599.1, read on the forward strand.
AGCAATGAAGCAATATAATTAACTGGCCAGAGACTCAATGTTAGAGAAGGCAGAAGGGTTATTGAAACTAATATGCAGGCCACAGACTTGAATAGTCTCAGTAGATGAGCAAAGGAATGGTGAATAGTAAGCTGTTTTCATAGTTTGATGTCTTTTGATGACAGGTTCCATGATATAGCTTTGAAAAACCAGAGCAACATGGTCAGGCCAGTGAGGAATGACCAACCCTTAACAAACATAGCAACAATTATGAGAATGTTGCGGGACCAGGCAATGTTGCATTCTATTGTACATCAAGTTGCTGTGACTCGGAACCAACTCGACAGCACCTAACAACAACAAAGTTGACATTGAATAAGTTTAACTGGAGTTTGAGAGGGTCACTTCAATAAAGGCACATATCTTTGTCTCTTCTGATGACCCCCAAATAAGCTTTCACTTCTAATATGACTTCCCAAACCCAAAACCCATGGCCAATAAGTCAATTCCAAGTCACAGCAACTCTATAGGACAGAGTAGAACTATAGGTTTTCCAAAGCTGTAATCTTTACAGAAGCAGACTGCTACATCTTTCTCCCATGGACAGGCTGGTGAATCTACATAATTTGGTTAGCAGCTGAGCACTTAACCACTACACCACCAGGGCTCCTTGGCTGAGGAATAGCCAAAGGCAACTATACAAAAATTAGGTAGATCAGTGCAAAACCCAGTTTGCTCTCTGGGCTTCATGATGACCATCTGGGCCCAACTCTTGGTGAATGCCATCTTCTCAACAACCACTGAGGAGCACATGCTTGGAATCTCTTACTCCTGGAAGTATGGACCCAAGGGGGCAAAAATCTGGAAAGTGCTTACTAAACCTCGCTCAACCTTGACTGTATCCCTGGGCTTTAATACCTTAAGTATCTGATTCGGAGGGAAATATAATAGGGCTATCATCCCAAATTTACACCTGTTGCTACAAGTAGAGACAAGACTGCTTCTTCTCACACTTAAATACTGGTGGCTTCCTGTAGGACCTCCTCCAGGAACATTTAACAAGGTGAGGAAAGAGGGAAGGAGCAGAGACAGAGGGAGAAGGTAATGAAAATTATAGCACTGAGAGATTGTCAAAGGGAAAACAGACCTTCGTTTTTAAGTCATTTTCAAATACAAGCATACATCATTTTATTGAGTTTCCCTTTATTGGGCTTTGCAGATAATTGCATTTTTTTCTCTTTTTTTATGAATTGAAGGCTTTTGGCAACCCTGTATCAAACAAGTCTATGGCACCATTTTTCCAATAGTATGTGCTCACTTCAGGTCTCTGTGTCACATTTTGGTAATTCTCACATTTCAAACTTTTTCATAATGTTATTGAACACTTCATAGACTACCAAACCAAACCAAACCCACTGTCATCAAGTTGATTCTAACTCATTATGACCCTTATTGGGTTTCCAATGCAGTAAATCTTTACAGAAGTAGATTGCCCCATCTTCCTTCTGCAGAGTAGCTAGTGGGTTTAAACCACCAACCTTAGTTGTCTGGTTAGTAGTCAAATGCCTTAGGAACTGTGCCACCAAAGATCCTTTAATAGACTACAGTATAGTGTGAGCATAATTTTTTAATATACTGGGAAAACAAACAATTCATGTGATTTGCTTTATTGTGATATTCACTTTATCGCAGTGGCCTGGAACCGAATCTGCAAAATTTCCGAGGCATACCTGTAATCACAGTCACAAAGAACACACCAAGGAAAAAATAATGAATAAATGAAGAAGGGTACGATTTGCAGGCTGATGTAAACTGTGCAAATGTCCACAATAATAGGCTGAGTAGAGATGATATCATTAAAGTTTAGTGAGAAGTTGCCTCACTTCATAGTGCTCATAGTTTTCATTATCTTGTGTTCTATTTTGTTGATTAAAAGGTATTATTTTTTAACAACATATGTAGCTGCTCTCACATACTTTTGGCATTTCTATAGCATTTCTAACAGTTGTCACTTTATCTCTGAAAAGCTGGTACTTCTTAATGTGCCATTGCTATTAGAAATGATCATCCCCACCAAGTTCTATGTCATACCCACCACATACTACGCATGTCGATCCTTTCATTTCCAACAGAAAAGTATACCTTATACCTTACAGAGAGGGCAGGTGGTCACCTTCTAGCTGGGACGCATTTTTGAGTTTGAGTCCCAGGAAGATTGCATGTCCTTTCTCCATGGGTCTCACCTGCATCCTCAGCACCAATCCAGCCTCCTTCAAAATCAAAATATAGATGAACTCAGATGCAGACAGATCAGCACTTGTATATCACCAAGATTCAATAAGCAACTGAAAAAACACAGACACTGGGTGGCGCAAACAGGTAAGCACTCAGTGACTAACCAAAAGTTTAGTGGTTAGGATCCACCGAGGAGCTCTGGTGGTGTAGTGCCTAAGGCATTTGACTACTAACCAGAAGGCTGGTGGTTCAAACCCACCAGCCACTCCTCGGAAGGAAGATGGAGTGATCTACTTCCATAGTGATACCACCTCAGAAACCCAAGGAGGGGTCGTAATGAGTCAGATCCGACTTGACAGCAAGGAGTATTAGTAAGGGAGAAGGAGATGATGGATAATTGAGATATTGAGCAGGGTAATTAATGCCCAAGTGATGGTGTTTAACCACATACACAATGGAGATAATTCTGTACCGATAATGTTATTGTTAGAGAGGTCACTATGAGTCAGATTTGACTTGAGAGCAGTGAGTTTGGTTTTTTGGTTTTGGAGAGGCACCTCGGAAAAAAGCCCTGGTGATCGGCTTACAAAAATCAGTCATTGAAGACCCTCTGAAGCACAGTTCTACTCTAATATACATGGGGTTGCCATGAATCAGAATCAACCGGATGGTAATTGTTTCGTTAATTTTTTATCAGCTCCACAAATAAAAGGTATCAAAATATTGTTGTTAAACAAAATGCCAGTTTGAGAATTATTTTCTAGTTCTGAACATCTCCCAACTAAATGATACAAGCCAATCAAGTAAGGCTATCACAAAATCTGACCCTTTAGGGCATATTAACAGTGAGAGGGCAAAGAAGAGATGAAAGAAGTGAGTTGAGAAATAGAGTTGGAATTTTTTGTGATGGTTGGTCTTTCTGTTTATAATTTTCCAAACATTCATAACACTATGCTTAGATGTGGAAATTCTTGCCACAAGAGTCTCTTACTTTCTTGATAATTCTCCAGAAATTAATGTGCAGTATTTGATTATATCACAATCAATATTTAGAGCACATTGCAAGCAAAGTACAACCGTAAAACACCAACATGTACTAAATAGAAATGTCTGATACAATTATAGGCACTTGTATTTTTCCATCTTTTCTAAATATTCCACCGTAAATATTAACAACTCTTGTAATTAGGGAAAAAAAAAAATCATTGAAAGTGACTGCTAATTATGTTGATGACATTTTAGATCTCCCAGAATTTTTAACAGAGGTGTTGCCTATTCTTTCTCCATCCTGTCTTTGACTCTCCAATCAGCTAGCTCTACAAATATGTCCTGCTTTGATGGTAGGATAGGATCAGATTAAACTACTCCTGCATTCCATAAGCCTAATATTTCAGCTCACTCAACACATTCTAACACACTTGTGTTAGATGAAGCATGACTTATGTGAATAATTAGCTCAAATGACGTGTTAAAGCAAAAGGCCTTTATCAGACAGTCACTAATTGTTCTTCCCTCTTACAAATCAATATTGAAACAGTTGAGGCTCTACACCCTGGGAAGGGCCTTTCCTTTGAGCCAGCACTCCAGCTTCAGCAGCTGTGCTGCAAGGTTGAGAGAGGAACACTCAGGGATAGGTACCCAGTCAACCTAATCAGATCTGGTCTCAATGAGAAGAAAGATTTTGCAGCTGAACTCATATCTTGTTTTGTGTTGTCCAGTCAGTTAAAACTTATAGCAACCCTATAGGACAAAGTAGAACTGTCCTACTGGGTTTCCTACCCTGTAATCTTTACCGGAGCAGAGCACCAAGTCTTTCTCTCCTGGAGCCGCTAGTGAATCACCAACCTTTCAGTTAGCAGCTGAACGCTTAACCAGTGCACCACCAGGGCTCCTGCAGTGAGACTACCCATTATACATTGCCATCAAGTTGATTCTGATTCATTGCAACTCTATAGAGTGGAGTAGAATTGCCCCCATAGAATTTCCAAGGCTTTACAGAATCTTTATGGAAGTATATTACCACATCTTTCTTCTGCAGATCAGCTAGTGGGTTCTAACCATCAACATGTCAATTAGCAGCCAAGCACTTAAGTACTGCAACACCAGGGATCCTTGCAGCCAGATTCAAACAAAAACCCAAACCCACTGCCATCAATTAATTCCAACTCACAGCAACCTCCCTTGGGTTTCCAAGGCTGTAAATCTTTATGGAAGCAGACTGACTCATCTTTCTTCTGCGGAGCATCTGGTGGGTTCGAAGCACTGACCTTTTGGTTAACAGCCAAATGTCCTAACCACTATACCGCTAGAGGAGCTCTGGTAGCATAGTGCCTAAGGCACTTGACTGCTAACCAGGAGGCTAGCGGTTCAAACCCACCAGCCACTCCTAGGAAGGAAGGTTGGGCAATCTACTTCCGTAGTGATACTGCCTTGGGAACCCAAGGAGGGGTCACTATGAGTCGGGGTGACTCGACAGCACATAACAACAAAAACAACATACTGCCAGAGCTCCTTTGCAGCCAGATTACCATCCCATTAAATTAAAAAAAAAAAAAACATTGCTGTCAGTTCATTCTGACTCATACAACCACATGTGTTAACAGAGTAGAACTACTCTGTAGGGTTTTTTTGGGCAGCAGTGGTGTCACTAGGGTTGGTGTTACCCAACGCAATAACTCATGGACCTCCTCCCATAACAGACCATACAGAATCTTTAGTAATGTTTATTATAAATTTTAATCATAGAATAAGATGATAAATAAGTGATAATAAGTATACTTGTAAATTGCATAAATGTAACATTTCTTAGATTATTTGAACTCTAACAAAATTGTTTTGTAAAATCTTTCTACATTGAGTTACATTATTAGTTACATTATTAGTATCTGAGCAGAATCCAGTTTTGATGTTTCCCCTTCTTTCCCTTTAATTTCTACCTTGTTCTCAAAAAAGTTGTTGATATAAGTTCACAAATACTAATTACTATAATGTTGCTAAAACACCAGAAAATCTGACAAAATCAGAGACTTTAAAAACACTGGCAGCAGTGAAAATAATAGCAAGCATGCAGACAGATGAAACCACATGATTCAAAGTGCCATTGTAATTGTGTAGTACTGACAGCTCTGGCCAGACTGCATTAAAAAAAAAAAAAGAAAAAGAAAAAAATCCAAACTCACCGCCATCAAGTTGATCCCAACTCATAGCAAATCCCATTGGATTTCCAAGGCAGTAACTCTTTATGGAGGTAGGTTGCCCCATCTTCCTTGTACAGAGCAGCTGGTGGGTTTTAACCTCTGACTTTGTGATTAGCAGTCAAATGACTATGCATTGCTCTACCAGAGCTCCTTACAGTGCATTAGAGGGTCCAAAAAATAAATTAACAAAGAGTGTTAGCCTTGTAGATATATTGATATGTGCAAGTTGGGCTTACAAAAAATACTTTTGTTGTTCTAACTAACTAGAGGTACATTTTTATTAAAAATCATAAATTTCTGCTGAAACACTGCACAAAAATTTTATAGACAGTCATTTTGGCATGACCCCTTCTGACAGTGTCACCCAGCGTAATCTGCACCCCACATACCCTAATTCATACCACTGCTTGGCAGTTATCTTTACAGAAACAAAAGTGCTGGGCTACTAATCAAAAGGTCAATGGTTCGAACTCACCAGGTACTCCATGAAAGAAAGATGTGACAGTCTGCTTCTGTAAAGATTAACCAGAAAAAAAATAAAACTCGCTGCCATAGAGTCAATTCTGACTCACTGTGACTCCCATAGGGTTTCCAAGGATGTAAATCTTTAGGGAAGCAGACTGCTTCATCTTTCTTCCATGGAGGGGCTGTTGTTGTTGTTATGTGCCGTGGAGTCGGACCCGACTCATAGTGACCCCTCCTTGGGTTTCTGAGGCAGTATCACTACGGAAGTAGATTGCCCAACCTTCCTTCCAAGGAGTGGCTGGTGGGTTTGAAACACCAGCCTTCTGGTTAGCAGTCAAGTGCCTTAGGCACTATGCTACCAGGTTCAACCCACCAACCTATTGGTTAGCAGCCCAATGCCTTACCTACAGTGCCACCAGAGCTCCTTTCTATAAAGATTACAGCCTTGGAAATCTTATGTGGCAGTTCTTTTCGATCTTACAGGGTCACTATGAGTCAAAATCAACTTGATGGCAACAGGTTTGGGTTTCTTGTTTTCATTCTTTAAGGAAGTAAATCAATAGGCCTTTCTTCAATGGCACCACTGCATGGTTTTGAACCTCTAACCTTTAGGTTAGTGGTTGAGCATAAGCCATTTGTGGCACCCAGGGACCTTCCTAGCACAGGAGGCAGAGAAAAAAACTGGGTGCTTAACCAGCTAGGACTTCAATGGGTTAGCCAACTCTATCACTTAGTTATGGCTTTTCTTTTAAAGATCTGCATTCATGTACAGTTGATGATTTTACTATGCCAGTTAATTTCAATGCTAGCTTTAAATGATGATAACTAATTGAAAGCCAATAAGGAGCTCTGGTGGTGTAGTGGTTAAGGCACTTGGTTGCTAACCAAAAGGTGGGTGGTTCAAACCCACCAACTACTCCGTGGGGGAAAAAGATGAGGCAGTCTGCATCTCTAATGATTTTCAGCCTTGGGAAACCCAAGGAGGGTCACTATGAATGGGAAGAGTCAATGGCAGTGAGTGAGTGAGTGAATTGAAAGCCAAAGATTAAAGAAAAAGTCGACACAGATAAAATGTAGCGCCTCTCTGGCTAATCCTGAACTGCTTCAATCACAGCTCAATTTAATACAGTTACCACCCCCAAGCCCGGGTGTTCAGAATCTCTTATTTTGGAGTTAGACCCAGCTGGGGCTTGAAAGTGGCTCCAGACGTTCTGTAACGTTACCAGATGGTGAGTTCTTCCAGGAAGTTATTCTACTGTGGGTTTTCATTCCCTAGCCAGGTCTTTTGAGCATAATGTACTTTCTTAACAGTCACCAGTACACACAGCCTTCTCATTCCTTAACTAACCAGTCTCTCTCTCTCTCTTCCTATCTTTACCCAAGGAAAAAATTGTGAGCCAGAGAGAGGTTGGTTGATGGCTTATGGTCTCATATAGTCAGTGTATGCCAGTGCTATTGGATGCTGTTGAGTAGATTCCTATTCATAGCAACCCCATGTGACAAACTAGAACTACCCCACAGGGTTTCCTCAGCTGTAATCTTTACAGAAGCAGATTGCCAGGTCTTTCTCCTGCAGAGGTGCTGGGTGGGTTCAAACCACTAACCTTTCACTTAAGGTTTGCTCCTCCAGAGCTCCTAATATATGCCAACAGAAGGCAGTATTAATTTTTCCCTAGTCATAAGTGCCCTTTTCCTGTTTTTCTGTTTTGTCTTGTTTTAAGAAAACCTCCTTCAATTCAGTTTTATCTGATGATACCTAATGTCAAAACAATTAGGCTCTTTGCCAACTATTCCACAGCAAGAGCAAGGTCTGGACGCATACTTCTTTTAAACAGGGTTTGGATTAGAAACATCCCTGCCAAAACCTAAAATATAATGTGTAAAACTAGTAGTTATTTTTACACAGTGGTTATTTGTTTTTGGTTTTTGTTTGTTTGGTTTTGCTTTTGTTAGTTTTTTTTGTTTTTGTTTTTGGCCACACAGTATTTACTCTTTCTACTAATTGTAAGGAAGTCCCTGGGTGGCAAAAACAGGTAAGTGCTTGACTACTAGCTGAAAGGGTGGTGGTTCAAACCCACCCAGAGGTACCTTGGGTAACCTGTGGTACAGTTCTACTTTGCACACATGGCATCCACATGAGTGTGTATGAATCCATTCAAGGGCAACAACAACAACAATTCATTTCTGTGTCTTTATGTTGTTGTTATGTGCTGTCGAGTCGGCCCCGACTCATAGCGACCCCTCCTTGGGTTTCTGAGGCAGTATCACTACGGAAGTAGATTGCCCAACCTTCCTTCCGAGGA
>NW_006921599.1:12216376-12222128 GCF_000298275.1 Orycteropus afer afer
GGAAGTAGATTGCCCAACCTTCCTTCCGAGGAGTGGCTGGTGGGTTTGAACCGCCAGCCTTCTGGTTAGCAGTCAAGTGCTTTAGCCATTATGCTACCAGAGCTCCCGCCTAGGCACTAGTCCCTACTAAATCTATGAGCTCCCAAAACTCTTCCACAAAATTCCTTTTTGTTTACTTTCTCCAGATTTGATTTCTGTCAGCCATAAACAAAAAAGTTACCAAATACAACTGGCCTTAATACTACCCTCATCTCTTCTCCTTCTTTTGAAATTTCTAGCAATGAAGCATAGATTAGATAACAAGATCCAGTTAACACCCAGATAAATTTCCCAGATTAGCAAACTGGAATTAAGAGAATGAGGACATAGGAGTTGATACAAAATGGTAATATTTCAGTGGCACAATAATGTGAGTGTATTCATAAGACACAAAGGTTATGAGACCATGTGTCAGCTTGCAACAAGAGGTGTCAGGACTTGGACTATTGATTGATAGTTTTACCCATAATTGGGTAATAATAAATACCAAAATTATTAAAACTATTTACATTTTTACTCATAGTTGGGTAATACTAAACACTAAAACTATTTATAGTTTTACCCATAGTTGACCTTAGTGTAGCCTTCTGTCCTAATATTCTTCCTAGTTCATCAGAAATAAGGGCCACAGGGAGAGAGATATGTGGGACTCAGGGAAAAGAGTAGGAACAGGAGAAGCTACCAGCAGGCAGAAACAGAGTTGGCATTATAAACCTCCTTACATATACAGTTACACTCCAATGCTTTTATGAACATTGTCTCTCCTGCTGCTCTTGGTTCCAGTTTTACTGTTGAGAATGCTGAACTTCAGAGAGAGGACTTCCCCAAGGTTCCAAGACGGAAACTCACATCTTCTGGGTTCTCCTATAAAGAAACCAAACCCCTTCAGGAAATTTGAAGAGAGATGGAGTAAGTAATGTATTGGCAAAGGGGAACAAGTTGTAAGTGAGGGAAGACTTGTAGACCTTTAATTATTGATAGCTACTATGGAAGTTACCCACTACTCATCTGTCAGTTTGTCATACTGTGGTGGCTTGCATATGGCTATGATACTGGATGCTATGCCACCAGTATTTCCAATACAAGCAGGGGCACCCATGTTGGACAGGTTTCAGCAGAGATTCCAGACTGAAACTGACTTGGAAGAAAGCCCTAGCAATCTACTTTCTAAAATCAGCCAGAGAAAATCTTAACGCATCATGAGGATATGGTCCAATATAGTGCTGGAAGATGAGTCCTCTGGGTTGGAAGGCACTCAAAATACAGAGTAGCTGTAACAGTGGACTGGAGCATACCAATGACCCCAAAGATGGCACAGGGCCAGGCAATGTTTTGTTCTGTTATATATTAGATCATTGTGAGTAGCCGCTAACTCAACAGCAACTAAAAGCAATATTGAAGTTATTCCACTTGCTGGGTCCTGAGATGGTAAGCCCCTTCGTCTATAAAAATGATGGGGATAACGTCTGGTTGCTAGTGAGACGGGGCAGGCAGGGCAGCGAGCGCTCAATGTTTAATGAGTGAATGAGATAAAGCGTGTGATAGGATGGGCAACTTGAGAGTGGGCCTTAGTGCCCTGTAAGGTGTTTTGATTCAGTACAACAGTCAACTGCAAGCCCTGGCATAGTTAATATAAGAAGCACTAGACTAAGCTTCCTGACTTATTGGGCAACTGAAAAAAAAAAAAAAAAAAAACACACACTTTTATAGGCAAATATTTTTTCAAAGGCGAGGTCTAAAATGAAGACGATTTCCTCCGTCCAACACCCACTGTGGTAACCCTGATGGAGAACGCTTTTCTTACGCTTTGGGGTCGCTCCTTTTCCTTTTTGCCTTCACATCCCAAAATGCGTTATTGAAGTGACTCAAGGTTGCTAAAGAATAACTGCAGCTTTGAGGGGTTGCATCATTGTAAACCGGACCCAGACAGATAGGCGTCCCAGCCTTGGAGCCCCGGACGATCGCTTACTCCGAGCAGCGTCGCCCAGCGGGCAGACGCAGCGGGTGTATTCCCCGGTCTCCCTCAGACCCGCAGCGCTCGGCGCCCGCAAGCTGCCACCTCCCCAGGAGGCCAGGAGAACTCAGCCGGCTCTCTGAGACCGGGACCGCGGTCGAGTGGGCACCGCTATTGGCTGGCAGGGCGACGGAGGAGGGGAGCGGACGCCGTGATTGGCGGGGGCCCAGCCGGAGGGGGCGGTGCCGCTATATCAGAGGAGTCCTTGTCACGGCGGAGGCAGTTGGGTTGCTTGAGTGCCGCGCCGCCGCGGAGTTCCGGGCAGAGCGGCGGGCGGGTGGTGGGGAGAGAGCGGTGGCCGCGAGGCGCAGGGGAAGGTCTGCAGGGCTCCAGCCTCCCGAAGAGAGCCTTTGCCTAGCCCGGGGCTAGGTCTGAGCTGTGGCGAGGCGACAGCGCCGAGCACACCAAAGAGGAGGCGGCAGCGGCGGCCCCAGCCATGCTGTGCTATGTGACGAGACCGGACGCGGTGCTGATGGAGGTGGAGGTGGAGGCGAAAGCCAACGGCGAGGACTGCCTCAACCAGGTAAGGGTGAAGGGCCAGGCTGAGGGACCCGTGCACCGGCCGGTCCCCGAGGCCCAGGGGCCTCGCAGCGGCTCCGGACGACTGAAACAGCGACAGTGCTGCCGCGGAGCCCGGGGGAGCGCGCCCCAGGCGCCCAGCCGCCTCCTCTCCACCCGCTTAGGGCGCGTGGGGCCTCCCGACACTCCGGGTGTGGGGCCGCGGAGGATGTGCGCTCGGGACTCAGGGCGCCGGGGGCGCCGGCACAGCCTAGGAGCTGGGGTCAGCCACCCTACCCCTAGCCAGGCACTCTCCCAGAAAGCAGTGGCCAACACACCTGCCGCAGGTGTATGTGTGTATGTGTGAGAGAGAGAGACAGTGTATGCGTGAGTGTGAGTGAGATGCAGCCTGTCGGGTCCTTGCGGCATGGGACCGCTCGGGTTGCTTGGTGGACGAGTCGGCCCTTGTCTGCTTCTCTGTTTCTCAAATGGACGGTTAACCTGCATCTCGGGATTTGCAAATCGAGAGGACTTAATTTTGGTAATCTACTCCCTGATTGTCTCTAAGCACGCATTTTCTGCAGAGTGAACAACAGAGCATAGTTGGTATGGCAGACAGCTTATTTGATACCCAGTGAAACGCTTGCTCTTCCCCCGCCCCCAGACTTGAGATGTTTGGGGAACCTCTTGTGAATATTAGCCGACACTTGTGGCGTGTTTCCTTAGTGTGTTTGTGTTTTTGGAGTCCAGATGGTTAAAATTGCCCAGAGAGTAAACTGCCAAATCAGATGTACTGATTGTACTGGTGGAGGGAATGCCAATGACTGGAATAATAAGGAAAATGCTTCGTAGAGTTCCCTCCTCAGCCTCTCTCTGTAAGACTACTTTTCAGGACTCCTTTTTCAGTAGGTGTCATTGGCCGTGCCCTAAGACTGAAAGGAAGGACAAGCTTCCAAATTACAACTAATGGTTTAGTTAGCATCACTCATTTTTCCAGCTTACAACAAAAAGTTAACACTCTTGAACTTCATATGGTATTCGAATGCAGATGCCTTTGGCCAGCTTTGACTGTATGTTGTACCATTTGCTTATCAATGCTGCATTCATTTTTGTTCCAGGTGTGTAGGCGATTGGGAATCATAGAAGTTGATTATTTTGGACTGCAGTTTACTGGTAGCAAAGGTGAAAGTTTATGGCTAAATCTGAGAAACCGGATCTCCCAGCAGATGGATGGGCTAGCCCCTTACCGGCTTAAACTGAGAGTCAAGTTCTTTGTGGAGCCTCATCTCATCTTACAGGAGCAGACTAGGTAACCAAAAACCAAACCCATTGCTGTCGAGTTGATTCTGACTAGGTAAAGTGATGCTAAAAGAAACCTTTGATTCCATTTAGAGAACACTATTGGATCTTCCCTAAGATGTTCAAAAGCATACTTGGGAGTTGGTTTGTAACTTACAAATTTTCCATGCTACAGCCCTTCTTTGAGTTGAAGAGAGAACTACATAGTTCGCCTAGGGAACATTTTCCAACTCTTTTTGGTTTTGTGGACTTAATGGAAGAGCAGGGTTAAAATATTTAAAACACTTTCAATGAGTGCCACAGTGCAAAACAAAGCAAAAGAACTCAACGAAAAACAAAACAAAAAACCCAGACTTCCTGATGGCGGAGAAGTCTTCCCATTAAGTGTGTAAATGCCTGATAGTAACCTCTGCTTCAGCAGTGTTACTATAGGTCATTTATAGACTGTTCTAACCAGAGCAGGAAATAGTTCCTCTTTGGTTACTCAAACTTGGTCAACTTCTTCAGCCTAGTGTCAGATTACAATGTGTAGCAATGAGCTCTGTCTGACTTTAGGCAGAATTTTTAGTTTCTTGAAAACTTAATAAAAACTTCTGAGGCCAATGTAGCCGCATTCCAACCCACAGATATATTACACAAGATTGCTGAGTTTACATTGCTGAATTTATATCTTTACATTCTGAAAAACGACCAGTAGTGGTAGATAAACATGTGGTTTTGTTTTTCAAACAGAAAATGTTTTCTCCCCGGGACTGGTGGTAATAATTTTTCTCCAAGATGAGCCCAACGAGGCAACTGGTGTTTAATATTTATTTCTGAAATACAGGAGTGTAAAATCCTACAGTGGCATAAGGAAAATGACTGCTTTTAAACTCCACAAACTTTGGGTCTAAAACTAATGTTTTTCATAATTCTTGGAATTATACCATGCACATGAAAAATGTGAGTGTGAAAATTTTGAGTAATGTTATGTGAACAGTATCTGTTAGTTTTTAACATGTTATTTTTATTTATTTGTTTACTAAAATACTGAAAGAAGCATTGTTTTTGTAACATTCATTATTTAAATTTAACATCTGCTTTGCCTTGTTATGGGAGCTCTGCTGGTGTAGTGCCTAAGGTATTTGACTGCTAACCAGAAGGCTGGTGGTTCAAACCCACCAGCCACTCCTCGGAAGGAAGATTGGGCAATCTACTTCCATATATATATACATACATATGTGTGTGTGTGTATGTTAGGAGCTCTGGTAGCATATAATGCCTAAGGCACTTGACTATTAACCAGAAGTCTGGCGGTTCAAACCCACCAGCCACTCCTTGGAAGGAAGGTTGGGCAATCTACTTCCGTAGTGATACTTCTTTGGAAACTATGAGTCAGGTCCGACTCCAAGGCAGATAACAACAACAACATATATATGTTGAGTTAAATAAAACATGCTATTAGAACTAATTTCACCAGGTCATTTTTATCTTTTTAATGTGGCTGCTAGAAAATTTTAAACTCTGTATGTGGCTTAAAGAGCCCTGGTGGTACAGTGGTTAAGTGCTTGGCTGCTAACTGAAGAGTTGACGGTTGGAACTCATCAGCCATTCCATAGGAGAAGGGTGTACAGTCTGCTTCTGTAAAGATTTACAGCCTTAGAAACATATAGGGCATTTCTACTCTGTCCTATGGGGTTATTATGGGTAGGAATTGAATCAACAACACTGAGTTTGGATTTTTCAGTTTTATATATATGGCTTATATCTATTATAGGAGCTGTGGTGGTGTAGTGCCTGAGGCATTTGATGGCTAACTAGAAGGCTGGTGATTCAAACCCACCAGCCACTCCTCAGAAGGAAGATTGGGCAATCTACTTCTGTAGTGATACCACCTCAGAAACCCAAGGAGGGGTCACTATG
>NW_006921599.1:12222228-12223209 GCF_000298275.1 Orycteropus afer afer
GCTAACCAGAAGGCTGGTGGTTCAAACCCACCAGCCACTCCTCGGAAGGAAGATTGGGCAATCTACTTCCATAGTGATACTTCTTTGGAAACTCACGGAGGGGTCGGTCGCTATGAGTCGGATTCCTCTCAGTGGCAGTGAGTTGCCTTGTTATGGTGCTTTTAAAGGGTGGAGAAAATGTTGACTGTTGTTTCTGAAGGAAGCTGGTATATTGAATTCTTAATGCTTCTGAAAATGTCTTGCAAAATATGCAAGTGATTACATACTTAAAGATTTTTTAGCTGTCTATATTTATCAGAATAGTTTTTATTTTTAATTTAAAGCTATTTTTTGAAAGCTTTCACTTTACACTTCAATGGGATAACTAGCAGTTGAGTGAAAGAAATCATACACACTCAAAACCCAGTTACTGTCAGGCAATTCTGACTCATAGTGACCCCATGTGCCAGAGTAGAACTGTGCTTCATGGGGTTTTCCATGACTGATTTTTTTGAAGCAAATCAACAGACCTTTCTTTCAGGGCACCTCTGAATGGACTCAAACCTCTGAGTTGTTGGTTGGCAGCCAACCTCTTAATCGTTTGCACCATCTTGGAGGAGGGGACTCTGACAAATACACATTCTCTCGCTCTCTCTTTCTGTGTCTCTATCTGTGTTTTATATACGTGTATATGTGTTAGGAGTCCCTGGGGGGTGTAAATGGTTAAGTGCTTGACTACTAACTGGAATAGTTGACGGTTCGAACACCCAGAGGCGCCTCAAAAGAAACGCCTGGTGATCTACAGGATCACAGCCTTGAAAACCCTATGGAGTGCAGTTCTCCTGCAACACATGGGGTCACCATGAGTTGGAATCAACTCCACAGCAACTGGTTTTTTTTTTAATTATATATATGTATGGAGCTCTGGTGGCGTAGTGCCTAAGGCATTTGACTGCTAACCAGAAGGCTGGTGGTTCAAACCCACCAGCCACTCCTCAGAAG
>NW_006921599.1:12223499-12236453 GCF_000298275.1 Orycteropus afer afer
GAGGACGACTCCATGGCACATAACAACAAACACCATATGTGTGTGTGTGTGTGTGTGTGTGTGTATATGTATATATATATATGTATATATATTGTTGTTATACGCCATGGAGTCGGACCCGACTCATAGCGACCCCTCCTTGGGTTTCTGAGGCAGTATCACTATAGCATTACCATATATATATATATCTCATTACCATGATTTTGAAGTCATCTCAGGGTCTCAGGGTCTAGATACAAACCTGTTTTGATGGCACACATTTATTTTTTAAATTTGCAGAAGCTTGGAGGATCCAGTACTTCAGTTAAACAGTGGTAGTAATAGTATAATGCATCTGTGTTATTTTATACTAATAGCATTTAGACTTTAAAAGTGACTACTGGTTGATCTTGACCTTTGCTTTTCAGTGATTGAGTTAATTACTAGTATCAAATCCATTTTATTCATGTGAAAAATGGAGACATTTTATGAATTAGAACTGGAATCCAGTTTCTTATCTTAGTTTTTACTGTATTGAATCAATTGACTGACTCTGGAGATTCATGGCTAATAGACTCAAAGAACGCACATAACCAGTTTGACTAGGTAATTTAATATCCTTTTGAAATCATATTGAAAAGTCAATATAGTCTAAACTTCTGAATTGCTTTTATAAAACTGGCGAATTGTGCTTGTTTGTGTGGGTTTCTGAAATGCAGAGCTTTAAGATAATGCCATATATAAAAAGTGAATATGTAGCTTTTGCTTTAATATCTAGATTAAAGTGATTGTAATTTGCATTTGTAACTTTTAATTAGGATATCAGAAGTTGACCTCGGTCCAGTTTGCATTGCAATTAGCAGTTTTTATGTGTATGACAAACCAAAAAAAAACCCAAATTCACTGTCATCGAGTCAATTCTGACTCATGGCGACCCCTTTTGGGTTTCTGAGGTAAGGCAGTAAATCTTTACAGAAGTAGATTGGCCAGTCTTCTTCCCGCAGAGTGGCTGGTGGGTTTGAACCACCAACCTTCTGGTTAGCAGTCAAATGCCTTATCTACTATACGTATTTGTGTATAGCTAAAAAAACTCCATGCTGTCGATTTGGATCCGACTCATAGCGACTCCTCCTTGGGTTTCCGAGGCGGTATCTCTGTGGAAGTAGATTGCCCCATCTTCCTTCCGAGGAGTGGCTGGTGGGTTTGAACTGCCAGTCTTCTGGTTAGCAGTCATGTACCTTAGGCACTACACCACCAGAGCTCCCTATTTAATACTCATATTTATATAAAATACCATGAATGTAAAATAGACCTGTTTATGTAGTGAGTAAACTCAGCCTTGGCAGTCCAGTAATGAGAGGTGGTTCTTTATAGTCTCTTAGTCATGAGGATACATTTAGTTCCTTGAAAGTGTCTGGACAGTTTATTAAATGGCGCTGAAATATCCTAGTAGAGGTGTCCTCTGTGAACGACTAAGGTAGCATGTACACAATGAGTCAGTTCATCTAACTGAGGGCAATTTTGAATGTATTAGTTTTCATTAGAATAAGGAGGCCACATGAAAAGGATGGGTGGGGAGGCCTCTTTGTGAGGGAAGAGCACAAGTTCTGCACGTTAGGCCCATCTCTGCCACCAACTAGCAGCCATACAAAATTTGAAGACTGAGTGCAGTTCTTTATCTAACTTGAAATCCCAGGAAGAGATTATCTTTTGAATCCCTTTTAATATTGACTTTTCCCTTTGTACTGCTTCCTCTCCATGTTGTTTTCCTAAATATGAGTCTCTGGGTTGCACACATGGTTTGCACTCAACTACTACTAACCTAAGGTTGGTGGTTTGAATACACTCAGCAGCACCTCAAAAGGAAGGTCCGGCCATCTGCTTCTGTCACAGTTACAGCCATGGAGGTCAGTTCTACTCTGCAACATACTGGGATTGCAGTAACTTGGAATCTACACCATAACAACAAGTTTTTTTGTTTTGTTTTTTCCTAAGTGCATTTCTATGAAGACAGAAAAAAACATATATGAATTATCTGCTTAGATTGGTAGATAGCCTTAACCTGGTTCCTGAATTAACCCCAATTTTAGTTCTGGCTCTTCTACACAGATTGGTATGTTTATTCAAGAATGGGAGCCTGAAAAGTAAAAAGAGCTAGAGACAGCAGGTATTTTCATCAGGTGTTTGCCAGGCTATGGATTAAAACTAAAAGTGAAACAAATTAATATGTTCTGGAAATCTGTCTGAAATAATAATGATCTTTGAAATGCATACCTTTCAAAAGGTCTCAGTTATTCACAGCTATTCAGACCGGATTTTGTCAACGTTTTCAAGACTGGAGATTGGAAAAGTATACACTTCACTCACAGAAAGATAGTTACACCATCCACCATCCACTACCAGTAGAATCCTTGTGTTTCTTCCTACTTTGATGTGTTTTAGCAGAGCTCTGCAATTTTTGCTAGGGGCTGCCCTGCTTAGGGTAAGGCTCACTAACACCTGGATTCTCTTTCCTAGATAACTAGCCCAGAACCAAGGCTTTTTGAGTCCTGAATTAATATTCACAGAAATACAGGTGGCAGTCCTTAGGTTATGAGTGTCCAGCATATGGACAACTCTTACTTGCTCTTCAGTGTTACATAAATTTGCCTTCAGTTTGAAATAATCAAACCAACCCCTACTCCAAAAAAATTCTTCATCACGATTACTTTCACTTGCTGCACATGCAGCCTTTGAAATCACTGAAAAGGCTTCAGGCCTTTTCTTGCGCTAACCAAAAAATACCAAACCCACTGCCATCGAGTCAATTCCAATGCATAGGAACCCTATAGGACAGAGAAGAACTATAGAACTGCCCCATAGGGTTTCCAGGATTGTCAATCTTTATGGAAGAAGACTGCCTCATCTTTCTCTTATGGAGCAGCTAGTAGGTTCATTCCACTGACCTTATGGTTAGCTGCTGAATGTTTTAACCACTGCACCATCACAACCATCAAATTGATTCCATATGCTTTAAGCACTGCACCACCAGAGCTCCTTTCTTGTACTAACTCCCAAAAAAAAAAACAAATGAAATGCCATTGAGTAGATTCTGACTCGTAGTGATCCCCACTGGGTTTCCAAGACTAAATCTTTACAGAAGCAGACTGCCTCATCGTTCTTCTACAGAGCAGCTGGTAGGTTTGAACCACTGACCTTTTGGTTAACGGCTAAATGCCTTAACCACTACACCACCAGCACTCTCCTTGTACTAAAATAAGGCTAAATAAGAACTGTCTGCACCTGTTCTGACTTACCTGCAAATTCCTAAAGACATAGTTAGGAACGGATCTTGTTCATATCCTGAGGACAGCCTGTACTCTAATTCTGAACCTTGGATTTCAGGAATTTCCCTAAGAGTTATAGCGATGCATTTGACTTCCTTCTAGTTAAATCCTCCTGTCCTTCAGCTCTCAGCTAACATTCCCGGAAAGCCTTTTCCAGCCCTACTCAGGAAACTAAACTCTCACAAGACAACTTATATCTTTCCTTTATAGCATTTAATGAGTTTGTGATGCTTATTTGGCTATTGTCAGTCACTCTGATAATCTAAATTCCATTAAACAGGGACCTGATCAACATTGTATCCCTAGAGTCTAGTCTAGCAAGTACCTGATACATATGTCTTTGTTGAACTGATGAATTAAGAAAGTAGAAATAAATAAAATAATAGAAGTTTTCTTGTAGATACTGAAATTTGTTAGTTTACTTCTATAAACTAAAAGTTGAGGGAATCTAAAAGGACTTTCACTATTTGTGTTTTGTCATGATTGTTTTCTGTTTAGAACTTGTTTAGTGTTGGGCATTCTTTCGTTTCCTTTTGTTCCCCTCTATGCCATTCCCAGACTGTTTATTTATTGTTGGTTCTTATCTAAAATGAACTACTGCTTGCCTGGATCTTCTGTAAAACAGTTCAGATAGTTTTCAAGCTACAGCATGACTTTATCTAATTTCAGCCAGTTTGTAAGTGTGTAGGGCCAATGGTTAACACACTCCATTGCTAACTGATATGTTGCTGATTGAGTTCACCCAGAGGTGCCTCAGAATGTGGCATCCCTGTGGAGCACAGTTCTGCTGTGACACACATGGCATTGCCATGAGTCAGAACAGACTTGATGACAATTGGCTTTAAAGACTTAGTAAAAGCAGCTTTTCCTGTTTTCTAGCAGTAATCACTCAGATGTGTGAAAAACTAGCAAAGAATACATTGTTTTTGTTTTTAATTGTGATTTGAGTGAAAATTTACAGAGCAAATTTACTTTGCATACAGCAGTTCACATACACTTTGTCTCATGACATTGATCACAATTCACCACAGTACAACAGCTCCCATCCCACTTCCTCCCCATAGTTACCTCTTCCCTATGTCCATCCCTCCATGTACCTGTCTCCCTGTGCATAAACAGCCCTTCTTTCTCCCATGATTATTCTTTCCAAGGAGTGTATCTACCTCATGTAAACGTTCAACTCCTATGCCTGTCTTTTGTTTGGCTGGAAGCCACAGGTGTGGGTTCAATTCCAGACCTGAAGGGCAGCTAGGGGCCATAGTCTCAGTGGTTCCACCAGGCTCTATCGGACCAGTAAACCTAGTCCTCCCCCCGCTTTTTTTTTTCCAAATGATCTTGAGTTTTGTTCCACATTCATCTCCCTCTCTATCCACGATCTCCTCCATAGATCCCCCTCTGAGTGGTTGACAATGGTAGCCAGGCAACATCTAGTTCTGGTCTCACAGTCATATAGGTTGCGGTTCGCATAGTGTACCAGTTGCTAGGACTAATTCTTTGCATGAATCTTTGGTTTTCTTGATTCTTCTTTGCTCTGGATGAGGGTAGACCCATCGTTGCATCTAGATGGCTGCTTGCAAGCTTTTAAGATCCCAGTCACTACGCGCCAAAGTAGGAGATGGAACAATGTTTTGTACAGTATGTTATGCCAATTGAGCTTGATGTCCCCTGTGACATGGTCCCAAGCCCACAGCTACTCGCTCCCTCTGGGTAGCTGGCTGTGACCAAGAATTGACTACAACCTTGTCCCTTGTCAGCTCTACTATTCACCTGGGAATTCAGATCATATAAATACACTTATAGGACCATTGTCTGCCAACCCTATACATGGTCTTGGGTACCCTCCCTGCTTCATAAACATACCTAATAGTTCAGCCTGTCCACCCATATATCCACCCGTATACCCATGTTTGCCTTCACTGACAATGCAGTACTGTATGTGCAAAAGGGTTCATCTTTGTTGTCTGTATTTCCCATGTACCTCTCTATGGCTTCTGCTTCCTCAAGGCCACCATTTTGATCACCCACATTTGGTACATTTCCCTTCTCTTCACCCAAATCAATACTATGTCTACCTGTCTAACAGTGTCCCCTCCCCTTCCCTCCCACCCCTGATAACCAACAAAGAAAATTTCCTTCCATATAGAAACCTTTCCTTGACTGGAAAGAATACATTGTTGAAATGAATGCCACATGCAAAAAAACTACTGGCAGATTATGATGTAGTAATCTCAAAGCAAGTTCCAAGCATAATAAAATCAGTCAGGCCATTATCTGTAAATTACATCCTAAGGCTTCAGGAACTTTCTCAGCACTGGTAAAGATTGCTTATGTAGTTTACCTTTGTGAGAATTAGAGCTGGTAAATTTTGTAGGGTGCTTGAGCAAGATTTATCTACTAAAGTAGATAAAACCAAAACCAAACTCACTGTCTTTGAGTCAATCCTGACTCATAGCAAGCACGTAGGACAGAGTAGAACTGCCCCACAGATACAGTTTCCAAGACTGCAATCTTTACAGAAGTAGACTGCCACATCTTCCCTCTTCAGGGCAGCTAGTAGGTTTAATCCTCCAACCTTTTGGTTAGCAACCAAGTATTTAACCCCTGTGCTACTGGGTTTCTTATCTCTTGCTGTTTCTGTTCTTCATGTCAATTATATACTTGAGAGTAGAATGACACAGTCATATTTTTTTGGCAGACCCAAACAAAATAGCCTTGGAAACCCACTGGGGGTCGCTGTGAGTCACAGTTGGCTTGATGGCAGTGAGTTTAGTTTCTGGGTTGTTAAAGATAATTAGGTATGAAAATTTCTGAAACATCCCATATTGTGTAATAAACCCACCTGCAGAAAACTTGACTAATCTAGAGTGCTGAGAAACAGGGAGTTATCTCTTTTAACTAGAGAATTTCCTAGATTGTCATTCACCTAAGACAGGTCTCTGTTATGAGGGAATAATCATATTTTTCAAAAATGCAGATTTTATGCCTTTAAGTAGTAGTAGTCTTCTGGTGGGGGTTGCAATCACTTTTGAAGTTGGGACTTTTACCAACCCTTCATGTGTTTTAACTGTGGAACCTAAGGAATGACAGATTTATCAGTGATTCTCAAAATTTTGTGTTTTGAGCTTTGGCAAGGGTCTTTCCTCAACTCTGAATAGGGAGCTTACTTGGTAATTACTTGGCTATGACTTGCAAGCTTGCCATGAAGTAGTTGATTTGAGGTTCATTTTAATTCATTTGAATTCTGCACCTTGTCCCTAAGGCCCTATTTTCACTGGATTTTTTTTTTTCTTAGCCTCTTATAATGAAAATTTTCAAATATACAGAAAAGTTGAAGGTTTTTATAATAAGCACACTATCCCCACCTAGATTCTACTATCAACAGTTTACTTTATCATGTATTTATCCATTTGTTCATGCCTCTATCCATCCATCAAACTATATCTTTTGATGCATTTCAGAAGTAGTCGTATATAAGTACATTTCCCTTTAAGTATGCATACCATTAATTAGAACTCAATATCTATGCAGTTCCTTTTTTTTTTCTTTTGAGGTAAAATTTGCATGTAATCAAATGCATAAATCCTAATTACACCATTTGATGAGTTCTGACAAATGGAAGTGCCTGTTTAACCAAAATTCATAGCAAGAGTTAGAACATTACCATCAGTCCTGAAAGTTTCCTCATACCCTTCCAATTCCCCCTTTGCTGCCCATAACTACTAAACTGCTCAGTTTTTCCACCACAGATTAGTTTTGCCTGGTCTAGAACTTCATGGATGAGATCATGCAGCATATGTTCTTTTGTGTCTGGCTTCTTTTTTTTAGCCTAACTTTTTGAAATCTATGAATGCTGTTGGGTATATTCTTGGGCAGTTCCTTTAACTGCTGAAGTAGTACTCCATTCTGTGAATACATGGTTTGTTTATCCATCCCATATTGTGGAATAAACCCACCTGCAGAAAAAAACTTGACTAATCTAGAGTAGGTGAGAATACTTGTTTTCCAGATGTTAGGAATAAAGCTGCTATGAACATTCTATTACAAGTCTGTTTTGTGGACATGTGTTTTCATCTCTTTTGATTAAGTACCTAAGAATGGAATAGCTGGGTCGTAGAATAGGTATTTAGTTTTATGAGAAACTGCCAGATCTTTGCCCAAATTAGTTGTACCATTTAGTACTCCCATCAAGAGTATGTGAAAGTCCATTTCCCCCACATCCTTATCAACCTTCTGATGAGTAAGTAGTGGTTTTAATTTGCATTTCTCTCATAAGTAATAATATTGAACACTTTTCCATGTGTCTTGTAAAGTATTTATTCAAGTCATTTGCCCATTTTTATTGAGTTGTTTGTCTTTATTTTTGAATTTGACTGCTAACCAGAAGGCTGGCGGTTCAAATCCACCAACCACTCCTCAGAAGGAAGATGGGGCAATCTACTTCTGTAGTGATACTGCCTCAGAAACCCACGGAGGGGTCGCTATGAGTCGGGTCCAACTCGACGGCACATAACAACAACAACATAACTTTATATAATCTGTATGTTTTGGTTTCCTCTATTGCCACCCTAACAGAAAACACAGGTAGATGGCTTGAACAAACAGGATTTCACTCTCTTATAGTTTAGGAGGATAGAAGTCCAAGTTCAAAGTGCCAGCTCTAGGGGCTGGGTGAAAGAAAGCCCTTGATCTTGGCTTTTAGCTCTGCCTCTTGTTTCCAGTCCACTGAAGCTGGAGGCATCTCTTCACTCAGGCAGCTGCTGGCTGCTCAGGCTGGCAAACCAAGGTCAGCAAGTAAAAAGGCACAGTCCCAAGATGGTCAGACAACACAGCAGGCCACTAGTTCAAGTCCAGAAGAAGTCCTAAGATGGGCAGGACATGGCAAGCTGCTGAATGAAAACTTGGCTACATGCAGGGTCCAAGCATGCCAAAAAGCTTCAGAGACCTTTCTCAATGCTTCTGCTTATGTACTTATCCCTAAGGCAGCTGCTTCTGTGGATTCCACCATGGAGCTAATTACCCGTCTCATCATGGGGAATAACTACATCCAGATGCCCAGCCACTAAAAATCAGGCCCAGCCAAGTTGACACATAACCTTACCTACCACACTGGATATCAGCGTTTTGTCAGTTATATATATTATGTTACATGTAATTTTTTTTTGGTTCAAACTCACCAGCCATTCCATGGGAGAAAGATGTGAAAGTCTGCTTCCATAAAGATGTACAGCCTTAGAAATCATACAGGGCAGTTCTTCTATGTCCTTGAGAGTCACTATATGTCAGAATCGACTCCATGGCAGTGGATATGTTTTCTGAATACATATTCTCCTTTGGCTGACTATTTTCTTGATGACTTTTTATCAGTAGATGTTTTAATTTTGGTAAAGTCTATTTATCTATTCGTTTCATAGTTCCTGCTGGTTGTATCCTAAGAAATTTTTTCCTGCCCCCAAGTCATGAAGATACTCGTCTATGTTTAATTCTAAGAGTTACAGTTTTAGCTTTTACATTTAGGTCTATGATCCATCTTGAACTGATTTTTGTTTCACTGGGATTTAAGGTACAAAATTAAAAATTTCTATAGAATTCTGTTTTGATTTGATAGTTTTAAAATATAGCTCAGCAGTCAGACTTTGGTTGGAAATAAACTGGCATGGTTTGATGACTCACTGGACAGGACTGAGGCATGCAGACTGATGATCACAGTGGGGGTCTAACTAAGTGAGGGACAAACCAGCCATCACTACAAGATAGCCAATTCCAGCCATGTCTTTAAGGGAGAAATTAGTCCATTTATTGGTAATTGAGAGTTTTTAAAAATAGCTACTTAGCCATTTTTAAAGGGTTGTAAGTTAGCTATTTAGATATCAGGAGTCCCTGGGTGGTACACACAGTTAACATACTCTGCTGCTAACTGAAGATTGGTGGTTTACGTCCACACAGAGATGCCTGGGAAGGAAGGCCTGGTGATGTACTTTGAAGAGTCAGCCACTGAAAACCCTATGGATTCTAGTTCTACTCTGACACACATAGGGTCTTTATGAATTGGAATCTACTCCATGGTAACTGGTTCATTTAAATTTTGAGTTTAATAGTAAATCTGGATACAGTTATTTTACATTTGTGTCACCCAAAGGTCTTCAAAATGATGTTACTGGGAAAATCACTGGAAAGCAAGCAGTAACTGAGGATAACCAAACCATGAGCAAACTGGCAACTCCCAATTGGCATACATTGTTAGGTCATTTCTTTATGTGACAGATTGGTGTTTAGAGAAGAGCTGTCTGACAAACAACTCCTGAAAGATAAATGATCTAACGTTATTTCTTAAAGCTATAAAAGAGAATTTTTTAAATAAAGGAAATTTTAAGTACTGTGAAACAAAAACATTAAGAATATGATTCTTTTTTAAAATTAAGTTTTGGCATATCTTTATTTTGTCCCAATTTTATATATATATAAAATCTCCCATAATGCTACAGTAAACAGGAATTCATCTGTACCCAAGATGCAAGGCCTTGAGTTAACCAAAATATTTTACTTTGGGCCCCAAATGTGGTCCGTATTGAAAATACCCATTTTCTTAGCAACTGAATAAAACTTAAAGGCAAAACGGGAATTCCAAGGTATAGCCAGAAGAATGTTTAGAAAATACAGTTTGAGCTTATGTCTGTAGGACATACTCACAGACATTTGGTTAAGATGAAAAAAAAAAAGTTTTCTAAAAATTAAAAAAAAAAAAAAATTTCCCTCAGGCATCCTTTCTGTTTGATTCTAGCTTGTAGCTAATATTGAATTAGGTATATCATCCACCTTTTAGCTTCAGTAAGAAAGAGTTCACTGCAGGTACAGCAACTATGTCTGCTTGTTTTGATGTTATTAGTAAACTTATACCCACTTTATGAAAAAAGGAACGGGGGAATCCAGGAGCCAGACAGTTACAGGCCAGATGGTTAGAAGGAGGAATAATAGGAGAAAATAGTTGATTCCAAGCCATACCTAAACAGCGAGCATTCACTGGATTCCTTGCTGGAAATTTGTTTCCAAGCACTGCCATCCTTTCCTCCTTTATCTTGGAACCAAACCAGTCAAACTACTGCCATCAATTCCAACTCATAACAACTTTATAGGACAGAGTAGAATTGCCCCATAGGGTTTCCAAGGCTGTAATCTTTATGGAAGCAGACTGCCTCATCTTTCTTCCATGGAGTAGCTGGTGCACTGGAGCAGCTGGTGAGTTCTAACTGCTGATCTTTTGATTAGCAACTGAGTGCTATAACCGCTGCACCACCAGAGATCCTTTCCTTTTGGAGAGCATACATTAAATGTTGTTGTTGTTATGTGCCATCGAGTCGGCCCCGACTCATAGCGACCCCTCGTGGGGTTTCCGAGGCAGTATCACTACAGAACTAGGATTGCCCAACCTTCCTTCCGAGGAGTGGCTGGTGGGTTTGAACCGCCAGCCTTCTGATTAGCATCAGGTGCCTTAGGCACTGTGCCACCAGAGCTCCTATACATTAAATAGAGTCTACCAATAGCTCTTGAAAGCAGGTGGACTTTGCCGCTACTGCTATTTTGTGGTTTCCTCATCACCCAAAAGCCTATTTGTGGCTGGAGTTATTTTGATGGGACATATTCCTTCACTTCAGAAGGCTGTGTTGTTAGTTCCAGTCAAGTCAATTTTGACTTAAGGCGACCCCCTGTGTTACAGAGTAGAACTGTTCCATAGGGTTTTCGTGGCTGTGACTTTTGGGAAGCAGATCTCCAAGCCTGTCTTCTAAGGCATCTCTGGGTGGGTTCAAACAACTAACCTTTCAGCCAGTAGTCCAGTGCTTAACCATTTGTGTCACTTGTTGTTAAGTGCCGCCAAATGAACTCTGACTTACAGCAACCCTATGTACAACAGAAGAAAAACACTGCCTGATCTTGTGCCATCCTCACAATCCTTGCTGTTCTTGAGCCCATCCTTGCAGCCAGCGTGTCAATCCATCTCCTTGAGGGTTTTCCCTCAAGAAGCTTTAAGTGTCTTCAAAAAAGGAACTATCAGACATGTTCACCCTGTAACTTCTGCATACAGTTTGGTACAGAGGCTTGTTGTTGTTGTTGTTTGCCATCGAGTTGGCCCCGACCCATAGCGACCCCTCCTTGGGTTTCCAAGACAGTATTACTACGGAAGTAGGAATGCCCAACCTTCTGCTTTAGAGTCTTGAAGCTGCAAAACGCATGACTAGTCCCATCAGAAAGTTTATGTAAACAGTAAGGAGGAAAGTTTTTCTTGTTTACAGTCAATTTTTTGCATTCTAACCTAGAATGAGGAGTTATATAGAAGAGGCCAATTGTCTCTCCTTACCCCTGCCTTTAAAAATAAATAAATAAATACTGATCTTCAGCCAAGGAAGGGGGCATTGTTACTCTCCAACATTGCTCTCCCACAGAGGAATGGTTAAAACCATTTGGCACTAACTAAAAGGTCAGTGGTTCGAACCCACCAGCTACAAGAAAGATGAGGCAGTCTGCTTCCATAAAGATTTATAGCCTTGGAAATCCTATGGGGCATTTCTGCTTCCTGTAGGGTTCTGTGAGTTGGAATTGACTTGATGGCAGTGGGTTTGGTTTTGTTTTTATTGCTCTCCAGCAGTGCTTTCCAGCTGCTGACCACCTGTTTAAATTTTGTTACTGCATCTTTTGTCTTTTGACAGCTGTCTCGCCAGAAGTATGGGTGGATAGTTTGGTAAGAAAAGTGGATCAATTTTGAAACTCTTCTTTTGCAGGTGATGTTGGGTGCCGTTGAGTTGATTTCTCTATTCATAAGGACCTCATGTAACAGAGAAGAACTGCCTCATACGATTTTCTAGCCTGTAATCTTTACACAGGCAGTAGTTCAAAGCTACTAGCTGCTCCTGGGGAGAGAAGACCTGGCAATCTGCTCCCATAAGGATTCCTCACTGCCATGGAGTCGATTTCAACTCATAGCAACGCCTCCTTGTGTTTCCAAGGCGGTATCTCTCTGGAAGTAGATTGCCCAACATTTCTTGCGAGGAGTGGCTGGTGGGTTTGACCCGCGAGCCTTTTGGTTAGCAGTCAAATGCCTTAGGCCCCTGGGAAACTCTGCGGGGCAGTTGTACTCTGTACAGAGTTGCTTTGAGTCAGAATCGACTCAGTGGCACACGAACAGCAACAGTCTTTACAGGAGCGAATCTCCACATCTTTCTTCTGTGAAGTCTCTGGGTGGATTTAAACCACCAGCCTTTTGGTTAGTAGCCAAGCACTTAACTCTTGCACCACCAGGCCTCCTTTTCATAGGCTATACTTAATAAAGCAAGAACATATCTCTAACTTTATGCTTGCAAAATAAGTTAAAAGACATTTTCCTAGAAGCAGTAATTAAATTGAGGTGATTTTGTGGCAATATCCTTAAATCTTTCAGCACAGAAGTTCTTTAGTTTAAGCATGTATTCCTGATATTTTAGTTTTCTGATAACAGGTCCTCTGGTTGAATATACAGACCAGTGGTATATTAAGCAAGATGAAGTTTACCAAATCGTGATCTAAAAAGCTTTTAGGTTGCAACACCATGGTTTTGTGGGAATGCTAGTCCTCAGTCTTCAGATAGCTATGTTTTCCATGTGTCTATTTATTTTGTGTTCCA
>NW_006921599.1:12242384-12280486 GCF_000298275.1 Orycteropus afer afer
AGATTATCTTCTGTGTCTGTGTTAATTGGTTTCCCTTTTCTTTGTTGAAGAGGGTCTGTGCAATCCTTCTGCCTAGTCCGCCATCTTGCCCCGCCTCCCAGATAGCTATTTTTAAACACATTATTTTGTGATTATTTCTTTGCCCCAGTGGGGGGCCCCTTGTCATTTTAGCAGTATGTCAGAAATACTTTAAAGACTAGCAGATGTTTGGGTTAATAAAAAACATGTTTATCTTCTTTCAGTGCTATTGTGTATTCTGACTGTAATTTTTATATAGGAATTTTGAATAAAGGAAAAAAAAGTCATATTTGGCAGTATTTGATAATCAGATATTCAGGATGATAGAAGGCAGGGAAAAAATTATAGTGGAAGTAGATTGGCCAGTCTTCCTTCTGAGGAGTAGCTGGTGCGTTTGAACTGTCAGCCTTCTGGTTAGCAGTCAAGTGTTTTAGACCCTACGCCACCAAAGCTCCTACAGAAGGCAGAGAACACTGAATTTAATCCAGATATTTCTTAGTTAAAGGAAGGTCCACCTGATGTTTTGAGACTCTCACTATAGCCCCTCCTTACATTTCTACCTTCATTTTCTCCTTCTTCCCTTTTCTTAACCATCTCGTGTTAGCCCCGCTAACCTCGAACATTAGTATATCAGTGAAAGCAGTGTTGGAGACTGAAATAAGGATGTCAGGCTTGGTTGAAGTGGGGAATTGAACTTATGTAGCATTCTTGGAGTTTCAGAGAGTTACTAATGATGGTAATTCATTATTAATGGAAGGAATATGGTGATGTTTAAGCATGTTTCAGATACTAAGACAACTTATCAAAAAAAGTTCTGCATTCACTTTTGTCAGAGTCAAATTTTATAACCCAGGCCCATCTGGCTGTGGAGGTTTAGATGCCTTCCTCAGGTATTTGACAATATAGGTTGGCAGACAGTGATATCTTGTACTCCCTAGAGTTTCTAAGTGACATGTAGATTAAAACCATTGCTGTTGAGTCGATTTGCACTCATAGCATCCCTATAGGACAGAGTAGAACGGGCCCCATAGGGTTTCCAAAGCTGTAAGTCTTTACAGAAGCGGACTGCCCCTTTTCTTTATCCCGTAGAGTGGGTGGTGGGTTCAAACCACTGACTTTTTGGTTAGCAGCTGAATGCATTACCCACTACACCACAAGAGCTTTTTAAATGTAGATTACAGAAGTCAGAATATGTCAAATACCATACCAGTTGCCATTAAGTCAACCCTTTACTCACGGCAACCCCATGTGTGTCAAAGCAGAACTGTGCTTCACAGGGTTTTCAATGGCTGACTTTTCTGAAGTAGGTCACAAGGCCTTTCTTCCAAGGCATCTCTGGGTAGACTCAAACTTCTAACCTTTAGTTTAGCAGCCAAATGTGTTAATGATTTGTACTACCCAGGAATCCTGTCAAATACTGTAATATAGGAATAAATCATTCATATGTGATACAGATGAAAAGGGTTAGCTCTGGAAAAGGCAGGGAATCTAAGTGAAGGGAAAGAATAAGTGGCCTTCAGGCAGAGGGACCAGCAAGGCCAGAGACACAGAGGCATGGACGGGCTTGGTTTTTCCCAGGAAGAGGAATTGTTACTGTGGCATAGTGGCTGGAGGGGAATGGCTGAGGATGAGGCTGGACAGATAGGGCTCAAGCATGGAGAACCTTGGTGGATTTCATGCTAACAACGTTAAGACCCCTTGAAGGATTTTTGAGCAGGGACATGACAAGTTTATGCTGGAAGCAAGCAGCCTGGAAGGTGGATTAGCATAAAGTCCAGAGGAAGAGCGATCCATTCAGAAGCTACTGTCAGTTCTTTGACAACTGAGAGTTGCACGTAGGACAGAGGAGGTAAAAATGGTAAGAATGGAATGAGGTTTAGACTTTTCAGAGACAAAAAGTAGGTGGAAATAGGGTTAAGAGTCAGAAGTGAGTCTGTGAGGAGAAAAGCAAAAATGAATCTGTGATTTCCACTGGGAAAAAAAGTGGGTTTGGGAAAGGAAGAGAATGAGTTTGGTTTGAAACAAGGCACCCGAGGCACATCCAAGTGGAGACCTATGTGGGCTTTGGGCATTTGAATATGATTCTTGGGAGGAAAGTGGGGCTAAAACTGGAGATTTGGGGGTCATTTGAATAAAAGTGAGGCTCTTGTCTTCTTTATATAATTCCTTAAGATTATTTCAGAATCCATGTCAAGATGACAGTTTTTGTTTTTTTTTTCTGATTGAGATAATTTATTTAAAAAAATTAATAATGCCAAAACTTGTGTATAATTATTTTACTATCTATAACTTAGATTTTACTGAACTTCTCTTAATTAAATTTGTTTTGTTTTAAGACAGCTTGAGTAAATAGAATCCATTTATCTTGTTTAGATCGAACATTGAAGTTTGTCATTTTTATTCCAGATAACTTGTTTTGCCTTAATTCTCATGTTTAAAAAAGTTCTCTAATAGATGACATTTTCACAGTAACTTTTAAAATTGCTCTGTTTTCTCCATTTAAAAGTGATCATGTAGTTGCTCAGCAGGTTGAGTTTGAGATCAAAACTCAGTCCCCCATCCTAACCTCATCCTCTCATTGTGTTGCAGGCACATCTTTTTCTTGCACATCAAAGAGTCCCTCTTGGCTGGCCACCTCCAATGTTCCCCAGAGCAGGCCGTGGAACTCAATGCCCTCCTCGCCCAGACCAAGTTTGGAGACTACAACCAGAACACTGCCAAATACAACTATGAGGAACTGTGTGCCAAGGAGCTCTCCAGCGCTGCCTTGAACAGGTGAGGCTGTGGTTTAGGGCTAGCGTTTATACCCATGGATATACTCTCAAGTTTATAAGAACTTCCAGAAGAAAATGAATCTATGGTATAATACAGATAATTTGTGAGGTCCAGACTAGGCCACTGCCCCATTTTACCAATTATTTTCAAAAGCTTCTTTAGTCTATTATTTCAAGAAACTTAGAAACAGAAGACATAATCCACACAAACAAATGCCCTTCTATTAAGTACTACATAACCAGAATTAAAAAAAAAAAAAAGTCTGGTCTTTTAAAAACTCAAATCTCCTAAAGTAAAGTCTATCACGTAGGTTGGTATACTTTCATTTTATCAGCAAGAATTAAACCAAGAAAGTGAACCTAGGTGTATTAGTTAACTATTCCTGCATAACTAATTGCCCAAAAGCGACTTAAAATAACTAATATCTCTCAGCTCCGTAGGTCAGGAATCTCTCACAATCTTGTGTTTAGCTCAGTATCTCTTGTGAGGCTGTAGCCACACTGTTGGTGGACTTCAGTCTCAAGTTGAAGACTCACTAAAGGAGAGATCCGCTTCTTGGTTCACTCATGTGGTTTACTGGCAATCTTGTTTCCTCACCTCATTCGCCTCTCCATATGGCTATTTTATGGCATGAAAGCTGGCATCCCAGAAGGCAAATGGTCCAAGTCAAAGCAAGACACATGTCACAGTCTTCATACCTCATCTCAGAAGTGACAGCCCATCATTTCGGCCATACTCTGTTCATTAAATGCCAGTCAATAAGTCCAGCCTACACTCAATGGAAGAAAAACCTACTTCTCATTTATTGATGATCTTGTTATCCATTTACAAAAATAGTAAAAATAATCTATGATC
Organism: Orycteropus afer afer; assembly: GCF_000298275.1. Taxonomy (NCBI): domain Eukaryota; kingdom Metazoa; phylum Chordata; class Mammalia; order Tubulidentata; family Orycteropodidae; genus Orycteropus; species Orycteropus afer. The sequence goes on from NW_006921599.1 coordinate 12,246,033, forward strand.
TAACTATTTTGCACATTAATGACATACATCTTCTGGCAGTCATGAATGCCAAGGTGCAAGGTGAGAGTAATGTTGCCAGTGATGGTTATTTGTCTGCTTGACTGCTCCATGATTTTCAGTGGTTTGGCAGTTATGTAATGGTGTAATTTGGCAGATAATGATGTAGTCATCTTCCATTTTGTGATCTGATGTGGTCATCCTCCATTTTTTGCACAACACCAGTTTTCACACAACAACTGGTCTTTGGAATCTCACCATGTCTAATTATGTAATCATCCTGCATTTTGTGATCTGATGTGGTCATCCTCTATTTTTTACACAACACCAGTTTTCACACAACTGGTCTTTGGAATCTAACCATGTCAATAAGTGAGGAATGAGTGTACACAAGAGCACAAATATCAGGTGGTAGGGATTATTGAAGATCGTTTTAGAGGCTTTCCATCATAATGGATAACAAAATGAATCCTGTTTGCTTTTTTGTTACAAACTATCAAATCCCTTATGATGCTATATTATAATGAAGTGAATAAAGTATACATAGAAGAATGCATGAGAAGTTCCAATATATAAATGTCTTATATATATATATTTAATATTTTCCATAATTCTTCCAATTCATTCCTATCCAACATGCCCAAAAGTTTTTTTCTACTAAATATTTAATAGTTGAGACCTTGAGCCAGTGTCTTAGAATTACTTTATAGTCATTTGCTCAATAAATGAAACATCTATTATACACCCAGTCCTCACTTACCAACATGATTAGGTTCCAAAGACCATGTTGTTATATGAAAATTGAACACTATGTGAAAAATGGAGGATGATCACATCAGATCACAAAGATGGAAGATGATGACATCATCAGATAACTGCCAGATTGCATCATTACTTAACTGCCAAATTATATCATTACTTAATTGCCAGGCCACTGAGAATCATAGCCAGCCACACTGATACATTACTTTAACCATCACAGCCATTATTATTCTCGCCTCATACCTCGGCATTCATTACTACCAGATGTACATCGTCAGTGCACAAAATAGTTGGATAGATTTTTTTACTATTATCATAAATATAATATGTCAGATAATGAGATAGTTGATAAGTGAGGAGTAGGTTATACAGTTCTCAGTTTTTGTGATTCATAGGGGACTGTGTCAGTATAATTTGTAGTGAAAATTATGTATAATTTTCCTAAAACCAAAGATTTTTCTCAGTTTCACAAGCTAATCTCTCTGTGTGATGTCCTGCAGTATTATTGCTAAGCATAAGGAGTTGGAGGGGACCAGCCAGGCTTCTGCAGAATACCAGGTTTTGCAGATTGTATCAGCCATGGAGAACTATGGTGTAGAGTGGCATTCTGTGAGGGACAGCGAAGGACAGAGACTCCTCATTGGTGTTGGACCTGAAGGAATCTCCATCTGCAAAGATGACTTCAGCCCAATTAATAGGTAACCCAAGCCTTCAATTTTTTTTTTTTATTCTATCATTTGTATAATTTTATAGCTTTGGTCGTGACAAAGGAGCTCTGGTAGTGTGGTGCCTAAGGCATTTGACTGCTAACCAGAAGGCTGGTGGTTCAAACCCACTAGCCGCCACTCGGAAGGAAGGTTGGGCAATCTACTTCCATAGAGATACTGCCTTGGAAACCCAAGGAGGGGTCGTTATGAGTTGGATCTGACTCGACAGCATTGAGTTTGTTTTTATTTTTTTGGTCGTGACAATAGAAAGTGGAGAGGGATTTACTAGACAGTCATCCCTTAGGAAGAAAATGTTTCACTTTTATATATATAGTAATTTTTTTCAGGTCTTGATGACCATTTGATTATTTTTAAAAATGCTAACTCAGAGTGGACAGAGAGGACAGTTAACTGAAAGGTTGATTGTTCGAGTCCACCCAGAAGCACTTGGAAGAATGACCTGGCAGTCTACTTCCAAAAAAATCAGCCACTGAAAACAATGGCACACAGTTCTCTTTTGACACACATAGGGTCGCCTGAGTCGGGGTCAACTCAACAGCACCTGGTTCTGGTTATTATCTAAGGAGCAGAGTGGTCATCTGGTAGTCCCAGACGAAGTATCTGTTTTTACTGTTGGGTCATGAGCAAATGAGGAGCCTAAAATGACACCCCAGCTCTGGTAAATCCCTCTTTTCAGACACATTCACTTTCTCTTCCTTCCTTTTAGGATTGCATACCCTGTGGTGCAGATGGCCACCCAGTCAGGAAAGAATGTTTACTTGACGGTCACCAAGGAGTCAGGGAACAGCATCGTGCTGTTATTTAAGATGATCAGCACCAGGGCAGCCAGTGGGCTCTACCGAGCTGTCACTGAGACGCATGCCTTCTACAGGTACGTGCCCTGTTGCTTTTGATCCTGAGCACCAGCAGATGTAAGATTTCTAGGTGACAGCATGGTTCATACCTTTTCTTTTATCCTTATATCCATGAGCCTATCGCAGAAGTTAAGAACTCAGCTGCTTTGGGACATTTGATTCATTAGTGGAGACCTTATCGATGCATCCCTGCTGTCCACAGAAAATGCCTATGTGTAAACTCCATAGACAGTTTCCATGCTTATCTCCTGCCTTATTTCCTTACACCACCTCCTCTCTCGGAGATAACCCTGGGTGACTGGGCCTGTTCCTCTGCTGCTTTCGCCTCTTCCAACAGGAGGATGACATTGGCCATCGATCCTCTCTGTAAGAACTACCTTCTTGAATCCTAACCCTGAGTAGTCAAGGTTTTTTTTAATAACAACATGGATACCCTCATTTCAGGCAAGGGCCCTTTGAAGTGGAGTTGTGATTGGACTCAAATATTTGGAAAACGAAAGCTAAGAAATGTAATTGGTAGGCAGTCTTAAACATTTTCATTTTAAAGCAGACACACATCGTGGAGCAGAATGGAAAACTTACAGAAATTTTTAAGATAAAAGACTAGACTTCAAAGAAAAATTTCCTTTAGGCCATACCTCATATCCCTGGAGAGGGAGACACCCTTTCACTGTTGCTTTATTGGAGGAGGTACTTTGGAAACACTTGAGAACCATTAAGGTAGAGTCACTGAAATATTTAACACATATAAAACTGGAAGGACTTCCTTTCAAGCATGCAGACAAGAATATTAAACATCTGCTAACACAAATATTCTTTTTACCACGGTGTTTTCGGGTCTAATTACGGAAACACCTGAGCTTTTTTGCACTGAGACGGATGTCTCCTCTCCCTCCACAGGTGTGACACGGTGACTAGTGCCGTCATGATGCAGTATAGCCGAGACCTAAAGGGCCACTTGGCATCATTGTTTCTGAATGAAAATATTAACCTTGGCAAGAAGTATGTCTTTGATATCAAAAGAACATCAAAAGAGGTCTATGACCATGCCCGGAGGGCTCTCTATAATGCTGGTGTTGTGGACCTGGTTTCAAGGAGCAACCACAGCCCCCCAAACTCCCCGCTGAAGTCCTCAGAAAGCAGCATGAACTGCAGCAGCTGCGAGGGCCTCAGCTGCCAGCAGACCCGCGCGCTACAGGAGAAGCTGCGCAAGCTGAAGGAGGCCATGCTTTGCATGGTGTGCTGCGAGGAGGAGATCAACTCCACCTTCTGCCCCTGTGGCCACACTGTGTGCTGTGAGAGCTGCGCCGCGCAGCTACAGGTTAGTGGGCGTGGGTGGCTGGGCCATTCATTCACTCAGTGAATGAGCACCTATGTGTGCCAGGGACGAGGCTAACTCACACACAAATGAGTAGACTTCATCTTCACCTGGTACTGCCCTTTGTATTTGATGACTTAAAAGGCATTGTCCTTGGAAACATTGTGGATCAGCCTACTGGTTTCATCAGTGGAATTACTCTGAATCTGACTTGTTTCAAGATCTGGAAGATGTCACTAGACAGAGGAGGGAACAATATAACACATCTAGTTAGTGGCTGAACCAAAGTCCAGAATCCAGGTCTCCTGAGGCCTGGTCCAGGGTGTCTTCTTCCATTTCATGTTGTATCCTATGTCCTGACACATTGGAGGATGGTCTTTATTATTTATTTAAAATATTTGGGAAAGAATACTTAGATTTGGGGCTATAGTTAACTCCCTAGGAGCTCTGGTAGTATAGTGCCTAAGGTACTTGACTGCTAACCTGAAGGATGGCGGTTCAAACCCACCAGCCACTCCTCAGAAGGAAGATGGGGCAATCTACTTCTGTAGTGATACTGCCTCCGAAACCCAAGGAGGGATTGCTATGAGTCGGGTCCGACTCGACAGCCCATAACAACAACAACAACAACAGTTAACTCCCAGTTATCCATGGGTAAGTTTTCTCTGATTATTTACGACTCTTTTGTTATTACTGCATATGCCTCTAGTGTTTCTTGGATTGGCAAGTCAGAATAATTTTGATGTTAGCTACGTAGAAAAATAAATAAACAAAAGCAACTCCTCTATAGGAATTTTTCCTTTCTTATACCTTACATAAGGAGCTCTGGTTGTCTCTGGTTAAGGCATTCACCTGCTAATCAAAAGGTCAGCAGTTCAAACCTACCAGCGACTCTGAAGGAGAAAGCTGAGGCAGAAACCCTATAGGGCAGTTCTGTTCTGTCTTATGGGGTCACAATGAGTTGGAATTGACTCTAAGGCAGTGCCCGAAGGAGAAGACTGAAGACACAGGTTCATAAAGGTGTTCTAACACTTAACTGTGGCTTCTCTTTTTCAGTCCTATCCAGTCTGCAGATCACATGTGGAACATGTTTACAGTAATTTTTTCAGTTTGAAGTGTTTGCTAAATGTCACTTGTTTTATGTAAAACCAGCCATAAGTAACATCTGTGCCTTTAGAAGCTACTAAATTCAGAAGTAAGTAATCTTTGGGCTGTACAATGGCCCAACAGGATGTCTGTGTCCTTCCTAAGAATAGATTATTTTGCTCTGATGAATTATTTCCTCAGAGCAGTCATGGATTTATCCTTCTCACGCCACATTTGTAATCTTGTGGGTAAGGCTACCCTTATGTCTGACAAAGGGCATGTGATTGCTGAAAAGTCAGCCAGTAATGTAGAGCTGTTACGTGTGACTCGGAACATAGCCATGCTCGCTGGCTGTTCTCAGGCCAGTAATAATGGTAATAAATGAGCCAAAAACACACAGTCTCCCTGGGAGGGTTTCTTGTTTACTGCCTAAGGAATATAAGGACCACAGCCTGCAAAGAAAGATGTCTCTAGTAATTGCTTTACTCAACTCTGCCTTGGTTAGAGTTTGACTGAAAATCTGACTAATTTTATTCAGTTTATACTTTTTGGTCTTTGTAATCTTTGTTCTCAATTCCTTTTAAACTGTTAACTTTAAAACCTGTTAGAAAACAAAGACCTCTGCCAATTGAAAATGAAACCCACCACCATCGAGTCAATTCCAACTCATTGTGACCCCATAGGACAGAGTAGAACTGCCTCATCTTTCTCCCACAGAGCAGCTGGTTAGTTTGAACCACAGACCTTTTGGTTAGTAGCCCAATGCTTTAACCACTACGCCACCAGAGGTAAAGTCTAGAATTAATTGTTTGCAGCACCTACTTAAAAAATATAATCTATGGGCCAAAGGAGAAGACTGAAGACACAGGTCCATAAAGGTATTCTAACACATACTGTGGCTTCTCTTTTTCAGTCCTGTCCAGTCTGCAGATCGCGTGTGGAACACGTTCAGCACGTCTACCTTCCAACCCACACCAGTCTTCTCAATCTAACTGTGATCTGATCTTTTGTGCATTTATTTGACATACCACGTTGCCATGAACTACACTGTTATGAACTATAAAAATAATAGATTGTGAAGAAGAGAATTATTCCAACACCCATTTGCCATGTGAAGTTTTAAAATAGGAAGAAAAAAGAATACAGCTGCTCTTCACTGCAAAAACATACCCATGCATAGAAGCAACAAACAGCTCCCGTGGTGGTGACCAGGAAGCGCTCTGGGACACAGACACATTCCTAGGACTTGCTTTTTTTTTTTTTAATGATCAAGTAAAAGAATACGCAAAATCTCTTCTGATGTCAGCTAAGTGGCGACATAGCCAAAAAGTGAGTACCTATAAGGAAGTTATGTTGTAAATCTGCCTAAGGTATCCTGAGGTAAGTTTCCTACCTGCAGCAAGTTTTGTAAGAACTAGTTTTAAGATTTTACTAGGTTCTTTTTGTATGGTTATGGAGCTCCAAACATTTTTAATAGGAACATTTTTTTTTAAAGAAATAGTCCTTGTTTCAATGTCATTTCTGTTTTTACAACTTGTTCAAGAATGATTAGAAGGTACACAGATTTAAAAACCAACTCAGTGACTTTTACAAGGTTGACAACAGAGTTGCCAGATTTAAATCAGTCTGCCTAATGGACGACAGGTAACTCAGGGTGGGTGGTTTCCTAGGCCCTTCCAGTGCTCCTCACTCCCCTGCCAACCTTTCAATTACAAAATGCTACCAATTTGGTTACGAGATTTCTGTGGAGTAGTCAAGCACTCCTTGGGTCTCTTGGCTTGGTGGAATACCTTACTTTAACATTGAAATAGGAGAGTATTTTCCTTGGGAAGGGAAACCATCACTCACTTGGAGATGAAGCTGCAAGGTGTACAAACTATGGTAGTTCTTCAGTTCTCCCAAGCACTCTATATTCCATCTACTCCAGCCTCACCCATCAGTGTCGCTTTAGCTTGAACTCTCAAGCCTTTTACAGCCTTATCATAAGTATCTTAGACATTGTATACATTTTTTTTATAATTGTAAATGCTTAAGTATTAACTTTTGGTTGTCCCTTCCATGTGTTTTGGAAGGTTTCAGTTCTTTTTCTTTCTGTATTCTTAAAACATGTTTTCCACTCCCACTTGGGCATTTTGGACTCTGGTCAGCTAGTGGGGTTTTCTAGGATGTAGGGAGACCTAGATGACCTTACCAGGTGCAATACTAGCTTAAGTTAAAGCTAGAAACCTACACTGTCACTTTACTGAGATTTCTGATTATACTTTTCATATTGCCTTAATGTAGCAGTAATGTGTTTATGCATTTGTTTCTTTGCACAGACATTTTGTCAGATATTAAAACTCTACTTTTTTATGGCACATATTAGCATATAAGCCTTTATTCCAAGAGGTATTTATTTTTTCACTTGTAAAAAAATGTTTCCACATAAAGAACTCTGTTATATCCTAGAGGACTTCTGTCTTTTATATTCAGGATAATAAAGACTTTAAACCAAACACTCTGTTTATATTGTCACAGTTATTGTCATTTAAGCCACTTTTATTCATTTAAAGGGAAGACCATTGACAACATCAAGGCTAATATCTAATTTGCTCCAACACTAAAATTTTGAAATGTTTAGGGAATTTGGCTCTGATCAAGCAGAACATTTCACCTAGTTATCACTCATCTGCTTTCTGGTTCTGAGATTGGAATGTAGTTATAAATGGGGTAATAATATACATGAACAGATGAAAAGTTAAAATTGGAAAAAGTACTGGAAGGTATTGCATAAGGAAGGGAATGGTGAAGTTGGAAGTTAAAAATTTAAAAACCCTGCCAGATCTGCCATTGTGTTTCCTGGTTAGGACAGGCAAATGCCAGTCTAGGTCCTCAAAGTTACAATTTCTGTCTACAGACTACAGGGCTATATTCCTAGAGGATGTCTAGCCTGCTGCTGATAAGACCTCATGGCTCTAAGCATGCCAGTGTGTGTGTATTTGTGTTGCCCAGGAAATGCTTGGTGGTACAGAGAGCACTGCACGAACTATATGTAACTGATCATTATAACAGTTAAAGGAAGTTGATATTAAAGACTTGGAAAAAGTTTATTTGGTTTTATACCTGACAGGTAAAACCTGAGTCAATTTTCTACCAATTACTATGAATTAACTCATGTGTTCATTCAGCACATTCATTGAGTACCTACTGAGTTTATTGAGCACTAGGAATGTAACAGTGATCAAGCCATGAGTGATTCAGAATGCCTATATTATGTATTTGGCCTAGAACATACACTATTGTCTCTCTGGAAGAAAAAGGCAATATTCAAAGATCATAGAATATTAGGCCTGGTAGTCTCCAGTTGCTAGCCATTGGGTGGATGAATGGGTGGAAGATGGATGGATGGAGGGTAGACTAGCAGATGGATAAGATAACATGTTGACTGACTATACTGTGGACTTTAAGCTCAGTGACTAATAACAAAAACACACAATAGGATGTGTGCTATAATAGAACTATAAGAATATATATGTCTATATACTCTGGTAGTGTAGTGCCTAAGGCACTTGACTGCTAACCAGAAGGCTGGTGGTTCAAACCCACCAGCCACTCCTTGGAAGGAAGGTTGAGCAATGTACTTCCATAGTGTTACTACCTCGGAAACCCAAGGAGGGGTCGCTATGAGTTGGTCAGACCTGACAGCACATAACAACAACAACATATACACATAACACATGTACATATATACTTGTTATGTTGTTGTTATGTGCCATCGAGTCGGCCCCGACTCATAGCGACCCCTCCTTGGGTTTCCGAGGCAGTATCACTACAGAAGTAGGATTGCCCAACCTTCCTTCCGAGGAGTGGCTGGTGGGTTTGAACCGCCAGCCGTCTGGTTAGCAGGCAAGTGTCTTAGCCACTATGCTACCAGAGCTCCTACATATATACTAGATCTATAAATATCAGAACTATAAGGAAGTTCAGAAGATAGTGATTAATTCTGCCTATGGACCAAAGGTAAAAGTGCTTCACAAAGGACCTTTGAGCTGGGCCTTAACTATATTGAAAAAGAAAATATGGCACATTCCAGGGCTAGAAAGTAGTTTTTTGGTGTGGCTGGACCAACCCCTGCATGTCAGTGAAGTGGTAAGAAATTAGGCTTTAAAGGAACATGATGAGAATCCTAATAGTGGGGGCCTTAAATACAGATTTGGGCTTTGTCCTCCACTGCCTTTGAAACAAGAAACTTCTAGGACAAGAGAATGACAATCAGATCTGGCTCTTGGATAGACAACTGCCACAAAAGCTGAAGGAGAGCAGAGGCAGGGAATTCAATTAGGGAATTTTAATCATTACTCTTTGTGAAAAGAATGAGAATCAAAAGACTTCAAAAGTATCATCAGTATTTAGTAAGACTGCTTCTAACTTTGAATAGGTAATCTTCCATAGATTGGAGAAGGAGTCCCTCAGTGGTGCAAATGATTAATGCACTTAGCTGCTAACTGAAAGGTTGGCAGTTCAACTCCACCCAGAGACTCATCAGAAGAAAAACCTGGTGATCTACTTCCAAAAACTCAGGCACTGAAAACCCTGTGGCGTGCAGTTCTACTTTGACAAGCATGACCCCAGAATAAACTCCCTGGCAATTTGTTGGAGTAGAGGGACAAATGGAGCATGCTGTGGGAGTAGAAAGAAAATTGAATTTTGTTTTGGACATGATACATTTGAGATGCTTCGTAAGAGGCAAGCCTGTAGTCAGTTGAGAACCTGGATTGGAACTTCAGAGGATGATAAAGAGAAGCACTTGGTGACCACTGTATTTAATTGATATATGAAGACATGGAGGAGTAGTATTAAAAGGATAAAGAATAATGCTCAATGCAGATAGAATAGCATGGAAAGTTCTTTCAGAAAAAACAAAGGGACAAGTGACAGATTGGAAGCTGACCCAGGAGATAACTTCAAAGAGACAAGTCAAGGATTTGAATACTAAGAAAGTCATAAAACATGGCCATAGTAGGAAGCCCCAGGTCCCAAAGAAGAGTGGTTACATTTTAAGAAGTAATGAAGATCACAAGGGAGCCAGACTGCAGTGAGCTGAGTATGAATGTGAAGCAAGGAGATGGAAGCACTAAATGAGGGTCAACATGGGTTTGGTGGTGAGGAGGAATAGTGTGGAGTGAGGATGGTACCACAGGAGGAGGCAGAGTCAAGAGCCTGTATTTTAAATGGAATGAGTGGTCATAGAGTTAGTGGAAAGAATGAGTCAAAAGGTACAACAAAGGAATAATTGGCAACACTAAAACTTTGGAACTCTGGAGAGCCTGAATCCTCAAGAAGCTATTCTGACAAAAATTACCAGAATTACTGGTGGGATAGAGACTGGTGGAACCACCAAGACTACGGCCCTGGCTAACCCTTCAGGCCTAGAAATTGACTCACTTCTATGAATTGGCTCTCAGCCCAACAGTGGAAAGACCTACATGCAGAACACCTACTCCAGGGCAATGTACTCACCTACTCTAGGGAAATGCACCCCTTAGATCAATCAGCCATGTGACACCAGAGGGGCAACATTCACATACAGGGAAAGCTGGACAGACTGAAATGCATAGTTAAGAAGGGCACAGAGAGGGGGTATTCACAGGGAGGGGAGGAAGGGAGAGTTTTTTATGGCTGAGGATGGTAATTGGGGCTGTGAAATCAAATGTGCATGAACTGTTGAATGTAAATCAAAATTGTTTTGTAAATTTACACCCAAAGCACACAAAAAAGTAATAAAAGCTGTTCTGAGGTATGTGCACACCCATGTTCATTGCATCACTATTCACAATAGTAAAGAGATGGAAACAACCTAAGTGCCCATCAACAGAAGAATGAATAACCAAATTATAGTACATACACACAGTGGAATACTGTGCAACGCTAAAGAATAATGTAGACTCTGCAAAACACCACATAACATGGATGAACTTGGAAGACATTATGATGAGTAAATAATCACAGAAGGACTAATATTGTATTAGTTCACAATTGTAAAAAGTCAGGGAAAGTTTTATATATGGAAGGAAACTTTCTTTGTGGGTTACCAGGGATGGGAGGGGAGAGAGGGGACATTGTCAGGTAGCTAGAGACAAGTATTGATTTGAATGAAGGGAAGGGCAATGTACCAAAAGTCAGCGATCAACGCAGTGGCACTGAGGAAGAGGAAGACAGGTACTTGGGAGATACAGACAACAAAGACGAACCCTTTTGCATGTTCAGTACTGCATTGTCTGTGATGGCAAGCATTGATCCACAGGTGGATAGATGGGTGAACAAGCTGAATGATCAGGTATGTCTAGGCAGGGGGGAGTGTGCCCATGACCATGTGTATGGTTGGCAGACAATATTTCTACATGCGTACTTGTATGTGCTATAAGAAGGTCCAAATGTATAGTAGATTTGACGGGGCAAGGTTGAGGTGGCTTCTTGGCTACTGCCAGCTACCCTGAGGGAGCAAACAGTTGGACCTGTGGGCTCAGGACCATGGTTGCAGGGGACATCAAGCTCAATTGGCATAACATACTACACAAAAACATTCTATATCCTACTTTTGGTGAGCAGTGACTGGGGTCTTAAAAGCTTGCAAGCAGTCATCTAGATGCAATGATGAGTCTCTCCTCATCCACAGCAAAGAAGAATGAAAAAAACCAAAGACATGGAAACAATTAGTGCAAGGGACTATCAGACCATGTAATCCTCATCCTATATGACCATGAGACCAGAAGAACTAGATGGTGCCTGGCTACCACTGTCAACCATTCAGAGGAAGATCAGTGCAGGAGATCCTGGATAGAGAGGACAATGTGGAACAAAACTCAAAATCATAAAAGAAAAAAAAAAAAAAAAAAAGACCAGGTTTTCTGGTCTGATAGAGCCTGGTCCCTGAAACTATAGCCCCTAGTTACCCTTTAGGTCTGGAACTGAACTTACTGCTGTGGCTTCCAGCCAAACAATAGACAGTCATATAGGGAGAACATTTACATCAGGTAGATATACTCCTTGGAGTGATCAGTCATGGGAGAACATAAGGACTGTTTGCACGGGGAGATAGCTCAGGGTCGGGGAGTAGTGCATGGGAGAGAAGGACACAGGGAGGAAGTAACTACAGGACAGAAGTGGGACTTTGTGGGGAATTGCAATCAATATCATGAAGCAAAATGTGTATGAACTGCTGTATGGAAAATGAATTTGCCTGTAAACTGTCACCCAAATCACAATAAAAATTTTTAAAAAAAGAAAATAACTGTTCTGCCAAAGATATAATTTATGAGACTTGAACAAAACATTCTTTCATCTTTTTATTGAGGGTTACAAAAATTTGTGATGAAGCTAGAAATATTTTTTCCCCACCCTAGACCATTCAAATATGTATACTCCGTATTTATCCTGTCACAAGATGAGAGGGCAAATGCAACAGTGGTATATTCTGAGTGCTGTCCCCTTAACTCTGCCATTGAACACTGAAGGTTAGAAGTCCATGAGGGACTACACTTAGATAAAGCATGAACTCTTCCAAAAAGAACTTGGGAAAGCAATGTCCTGTGGAACAGAAGTTTGGGCAAATTTCCAAACAAAAGCATAGGGAAAAGTACATGCATGAGTTGCAAGTATGCCTGAAGAAAGGGGGATGTGCAGGATGCCTGGATGTTTAGACAGCTCAGAACAAACTAGGCAGGCTAAAGCTTTTGTGTTTCCCCAAGCAACAGAAAAAGAAGCCTAAATAGAGTTTGAGCACAATCAGAATTTAATAGCAAATGCAGCCACAATGTTTTCCTATTGGTAATCATCTTTGATGCCTTCTCGCAAAATTCCTAAACAACTGCCAATTAATTTTACCCAAAACCAAAAAACCAAACTTACTGCTGTCGAGTCTATTTGATTCATAGCGACCCTTCCTTGGGTTTCTGAGGTGATATCTCTACACAAGTAGATTGCTCAACCTTCCTTCCGAGGAGTGGCTGGTGGGTTTGAACCACCAGCCTTCTGGTTAGAAGTCAAATAAATGCCTTAGGCACTACGCCACCAGAGCTCCCTAATTTTACCCTATATATGCAAAATCTCGGAGTGAGTTTGTGACAAACTGCAAGATATTAAAGGGGTAGCCGTATTCCTTTTAGAAACAAAATTGGCAGGACCATGCAAATCACACAGCTTTAATACACTTGCCAGTTGCTTAAAGAAAAAATGCAGGTCAAGAAATGGCTAAACATCTGTTTTTCATAAAACTTGTACTAGTGCTAAGGGAAGAAAAAAGTCAAAGGTACAAGCCCTTCCATCAAGGAGCCATTCTAACTGAGAAGAAAATACCTATGCACATTTGTGAGGGAAAGAAAAATAGCTGTAAAACTATATTGTATATGTATCCCTGTAATTTTACATCACAGACATTGTTCATTAATATTTAAAAGAGTGTGAAGTAAAGAGATCAGTGTAGATTGCATGAATTGAAGAAGGATGTTTGACATAGACGTGTCCTTTGTCTTCAAGTAAGTGCAGAATTTGCATTGTGGGAAGGAAAACAGCATGAGAATATGGAAGAGCCCATGGGAGAGGAACAGAGGATATGAGAGAGGACAGGAAGAAAGTGGAGCCAGTCTATAGAGAAACTTGGCTGCTGGAGTGAAGAGTTTGATGAGTGTGTGAAAGCCACAGTAAGATTTTTATTTGTTCTTTGATTTATTCATCATTACTCATTAACTTAGGCATTGATTTATTAACTCAGCAAATATTTATTAAGCACTTATTACATATCCTATGGGTGCAGTGGTGTTTCAGCAGCAGAATTCTCACTTTTCATGCAGGAGACCCACATTCAATTCCCAGCCAATGCACCTCATGTTCAGTCACCACCCATCTGTCAGTGGAGGCTTGTGTGTTGCTGTGATGCTGAACAGATTTCCACGGAGCTTCCAGATTAATACAGATCAGGAAGAAAGGCCTGGTGCTCTGTTTATGAAAAACAGCCAATGAAAATCTGGCCTGATCCGCAACCAATCTATTGTGGGGATGGCACAGGACCAGGCAGTGTTTCAATCTATTGTGCAAAGGGTCACCATGAGTCAGGGTCGACTCCATGGCAGCTAACATCAGCAATATATATCAGGCTCACTGTTAAGGCTAGATTGGTGGTTCTCCACTGGGGGCAATTCTGCCTCTCTGAAGGCAAAATTAAAGAAAGATATTTATATTTGAAGGTGCTTTGGTGGCACTGTGGGCTGCTAACCAAAAGAGGCATTCAAACCCACCAGCTGCTCTGTGGGAGAAAGATGAGGCAGTCTGCCTCCATCAAGTTTGACAGCCTTGGAAACCCTATGGGCAGTTCTACCCTGTCCTATAGGGTCACTGGTGGTGGTGGGTTTGGTTTTTTGGAGGGTATGGGCAATATCTGAAGATGAGTTTGGTTGTCACAACCTAGGGCTGGAGTGCTACTGGAGTCTGCTTGGTAGAAAACAGGGATGCCGCTAAACATTCTATGCTACACAGAACAGTCCCCACGGACAAAGAATTTTCCTGCCCCAAATGTCAACGTCACTGCTTTTGAGAAGCCCTAGGCTAGAGGGCACAGATGTCTGAGATGAAGTCTTTGCCCTACCTGGACTACCAGGGGAAGTCGAGGCTGCAAACTAATCATTCCGGTCTAAGAGTTTCCACAATGAGGCAGGAACAAGAACTATGGAAGAGCAGAAGAAAATGCCATTGACTTCACTTGGGGTTGGAAAGATAGAAGATAGTCATGTTGGAGATGAATCTTAAAAGATGAGTAGGAGCTTGCTAGATAAGAAAGGTGGGTGGAAGGGGCATGTTCAAAAACATGACATATTTGGGAACCAGTGGACAGTTTGGCAAAACTGAATTGTGTGGTAGGTGGATAGATGGGTTGAGAGTGGAATGGTGGGAGATGAGACTGGGAAGTTAGATTGGGACCATATGGAGTAGGATGCTATAGGCCTTCCCAACTCCTACCCTCAACCCTACTTAGTAACAAGGTCAGTGTCAAAAAAGGTCTCGAAAAGGAGCAAGTAGTAGTTAGTTTCCACAATTCTGCTCACGGCACTCTTGTCCATAGATTTTTTTCTGTCTTGTCTGAGCTTTAGTAAGCCTATGTCCTCTGTGTTTTTAGTAAAGATAAGAGCTAAATAAAACCTTTGCTATAATTTTCCCTTGAGTTGAAACTTGTCAAATCATCACTCCGAATTTAAAAGCTAATCTCAATATTCCTTCAGATGAAGAAAATGGGAAGATAAAAATATAGCACAGCTTATTAGTAATATCTTAGCCATTTTCCCCTTAAATGCTTAGAACATTCTGCCTTTCCCTGCACTTTCCATCAGTGTTCCATTATTAAAGCTGTCTACTTTTCAGTTCTAAATCCTATGAGGATTTGCCCCATGAATTTAACATGACTGAGGAAACTTGCTCCAGGGTAAAACTTTGCTGCAAATTATCTGAGACTAGGCTACTTAATAAAGAGAACAAAAATGAATCATAGCCTTTTTGTCATTTGGAATGTAGAGTTACCTTTCTCCTTTACCCCCGATTTCATGATTATTCATAATGGAAATAGGCCAGCATTATAAAGTGACTACATGCAACAATTGTCTTTTTAGTTCAAAACCAAAGGCTGATGCTACCACTGGCCAGGAAAGTGAGAGAGAAGGGGTGGGGGTGGGGTGGGGAGAGGCAAAGCCACCTTTCTCTGCTTCTCAAAAAGGCCATCCTGACACATGAGCTAAGATGCTCATTGATGGTGGGAGCTTATGAACCCTCTAGAGTCAGGTAATGCCTTCTGAAACAGGACTCACAGGTTATCCGTTCAAGCCCAAACTCAAAAACTCAAACTCACCGCCGACGAGTTTCTGAGGCGATATCACTACGGGAGTACATTGCCCTATCTTCCTTCCAAGTAGTGGCTGGTGGGTTTGAACCACCAGCCTTCTGGTTAACAGTCAAATATCTTAGGCACTACACCACTAGTGCTCCCTGTTCAAGTCAAGTCCCTCCAAATATAATCATGACTTTCCTGGTCTTTGGTTGTTATATGAAAAAAGAACTAATTGCAGTCAAGTCAATTCTGAGTTATGATTACCCCATGTATGTTAGAGTAAAACTATGCTCCATAGGGTTTTCAATGGCTGGTTTTCAGAGGTAGATCACCAGACCTTTCTTCTGAGGCACCTCTGTGTGGACTTGCAACTACAACCTTTCAGATAGCAGCCGAGTTCACTAACTGCACCACCCAGGGATCCTTTCCTGGTCTTTAGTTATAAAGTTTTACCAAAAGCAAGCGTAACTTAAACAAATGAACAGATTATACTGGGAAAAGAAGCTATTAAAATAGCATTATAAATCTTTCTTAGTGCCTCTCTCTGCTCTCCTGCTCTCTGTAGTGAACAGTATAAGGGAGAACCCCCCACTATGCTTTTATCTATAGGAACCATGAGTCTGCCTATCCAGTCTATAAAGTAATTAATATTGGAAACCTTATCCCTCTTTGTATCAATTCTGTTTGAAAGCTTTTTTTCTTTTTCTCTTCTATTTGGTATTTAACCTAAGTTTGCACATAGTACTTGAGAATGTTGTAATAGGATCCTTTAGCAAAAGCATTAATAAACATTTATGGATGAGACATTGGTGGTTCAGTGTTAGAATTTTCATCTTTCATGTAGAGAACCATGGTTGGATTCCTGGCCCGTGCACCTCATGCAGAGTCACCACCTGTCTGTCAGTGGAGCCTTACATGTTGCTAAGATGCTGAACAGATTTTAGCAGCTTCCAGAGTAAGATGGAGTAGAAAGAAATTCCTGGTACTCTATTTCTGAAAATCAATCAAGAAAAGCCCTACAGATCACGCTGATCTGATCTGAGATAATCATAGGCATGGCACAGGGTCAGGCAAAATTTAGTGCCATCGTGCATGGGGTGGCCGTGAATCAAGGCCAACTCGAAAGGAATTAACAGCCGATGCCAGGCTCAGTTCTAAAGGTTTTGTTACTACTGTTAGCTGTTGTCTAGTCGAGTCCGACTGATGGTAAGTAACTCAGTGTGTCAGAGTACAGCTGTGCTTCTTACGGTTTTTCAAGGCTGTCGCTTTTCAGAAGCAGATTGACAGATCTGTCTTTGGAGGCACCTGGGTGGGTTCGAACTGTCAGCCTTTAGGCTAGTTGTTGTTGTTGTTGTTTTGCCGTCGAGTCAGCCCTGACTCATAGCGACCCCTTCTTGGGTTTCCGAGGCAGTATCACTACGGAAGTAGGATTGCCCAACCTTCCGAGGAGTGGCTGGTGGGTTTGAACCGCCAGCCTTCTGGTGAGCAGTCAAGTGCCTTAGGCACTATGCTACCAGAGTCAAGTGCGTAACTGTTTGCATCACCCAGGAACTCCATTTCATTTCATTTTCACAATATGTCTATGAGATAAGTATTCTCATCAGCTTCATTCTATAGATGAGAAACTGAGGCACAGAGAGATGATGTGATTTGCATCAGGTCATGGAGCTAGAAAGAAGGAGCGCCCAGGGTCAAACACTGACCCGTAGAGCTCTTAACATCCCTTCAGGGCTGTTTCCAATTGGCTGCCTATACATGGCCTTGGGAGATTGAAAAGGTTTTCCTAGGTGCAGAACACCTGAAGGGACATTATAGCAGGTCATATGTTTGTTTCGTTTTGTTTTAAGGAGAGTAATATCAAGGGCACATAACAACAACAACAACAATATTATTAGTAGTAGTATCTTATCCATTTTCCATTTTTCACTCTATTGCCCTTTCTCTTCTTCCACTTTCCTCCCCTATACTCATTAGCCTCATTCTCTCTCTCTTTGGTGGTATTTATTGTATCTGGAAGGGAAGAACAGAGATGCATACATGGAATTTTTTGGAGAGTTTGACCACACCATGTATACAGTGCAAATCTTCTCTCATCTTTACTCAATTGACTTGACTGCAATTAATTTTTTTCTTGTAACAACCAAGACCAGAAAAGTCACAGTTATATGCCTGGAGGGACTTGGGCTTGAACACATAACCTGTGAGTCCTGTTTCAGAAGGCATTACTTGACAGCCTAACCAAGCCACATTCCCTTCACTTGTGTCCCTGACTTTAAGGTTATAGCCTTTCACTGTAAGACCCTTACTATTATAAGTCTTCCTCCTCCTCTTACAATTCTACTTCATGAAATAATTGTACAATTTTTTTAAATCTACCATGTGTTTTTACAATTTTATTTTAACATATTTTATTTTTTAGAATAATTTTAGGTTCTAAAAATTGAGCAGAAAATACAGAGTGTTCTCCTATATCCATATGCCCCTTCCCTCTGCTCTCTGTTTCTCCTGTTATTAACATCTTTCATTGGTGCGTTACATTTGTTACAATTGGTAAACAATACTGACATATAATTAACTATAGTCCATAGTTTGCATTAGGGTTCACTCTTCCATTTGTACAGTTTTATGGGTTTTGACAAATGCATAATGTCATGTGTCCATCATTACAGTATCAGGCAAAATAGTTTCACTGCCCTGAAAAGCTCTGTGTTCCACTTATTCATTCTTCCCTTCATCACCCTCCCCTTGGCAACCACCAATTTTTTTACTGTCTCTATAGTTTTGCCTATTTCAGAATGTCATATAGTTGGAGTCATACACTATGTAGCTTTTCATACAGGCTTTTTTCACTTAGCAACTTGCACTTAAGTTTCCTACATGTCCTTTTGTAGCTTGATAGCTCAATTCTTTTTATTGATGAGTATGACTCCATTGTTTGGAGGTACCACTGTTTGTTTATCCATTCACCTATTTAAGCACATCTTGGTTGCTTCCACTTTTTGGCAATTATGAATAAACCTCTATAAATATTCATGTGCAGGTTTTTTGTGTGGGACTATGTGGTTTTTTTGGGGAGGCCAAAAACAAACCTGAAACAGGGAGAAGGCATACAGGTAGAGCCAAACAGGATTACTATTTTGGCCTTTCCAGAGCTTTGTTTTTGACGGGCTGAAAGGGTTATAGAAAAACAACTGAAGGGCTTAAATCATGCCAAGCTTTTAAACTATCAAAGTATCAATGTTAATAACTCATTTCTTTGCCCTCCTGCCTGTCTGGCTTCACATTTCTACCAACAATCCCTGGGAGAGAACAGGGTGTAGGCTGGTTAGGCCTTAAGGAATGTTGCTGTTCCTAGTGCCATCTAGTTAATTTGATTCGTAGTGTTCTTAACGGACTAGAACTGGCACATAGAGCATAAACCCCAAAAAAAAAAAACCCCACCAAATTCCCTACTATCGAGTTGATTCCAACTCATAATGACCCTCTTTGGGTTTCCGAGGCAGTAAATCTTTAAGGAAGTAGACTGCCCAGTCTTCCTTCCAAGGGGTGGCTGGTGGGTTTGAACTGCTAGCCTTCTGGTTAGCAAGCAAATGCCTTAGACACTGCACCACCAAAGCTCCTTGCATATTAGGGTGAACTCTTTATGGAAGCTCTGGTGGTGCAGTGCCGAAGGCATTTGACTGCTAACCAGAAGACTAGCAGTTCAAACCCAC
This sequence comes from Orycteropus afer afer, assembly GCF_000298275.1. Taxonomy (NCBI): domain Eukaryota; kingdom Metazoa; phylum Chordata; class Mammalia; order Tubulidentata; family Orycteropodidae; genus Orycteropus; species Orycteropus afer. Next base: position 12,265,340 of record NW_006921599.1, read on the forward strand.
CAGCCACTCCTTGGAAGGAAGACTGGGCAATCCCAAATTGGGGTCGCTATGAGTCAGATTTGACTCAACAGCAGTGAGTTTGGGTTTTTTGGTTCTTTATGGGAGCAGATTGTCAGGTATTTCTCCCTCAAAGCAGCTGAGTGGAGTGGGTTCAAACTACCAACCTTTTGATTTGCAGCTGAGCACTTAAATGTTGCAAAAGCAGGGGTTCTTGACATTAGAAATAGAAGCAGAGAATCTATGCACATTCTCCTCCTGTGAATGCTGCTTTAACTAATAGGCTAGGTTCCCCGAGGGAGCCCTGGTTCCAGGGACACACCCACCAGGAAACAGGCCAAAATACCAGAGCCAACTCCCCAAAGCTTTCCTAAGAAATGGCTATGTCACTCAAGATTTTGAAGTAAATATATAGTATGCAGCTAACAATAAGTGCTGTTGTTGTTAGGTGCCATCAAATCGATTCTGATTCATAGTGACCTTATGTGACAGAGTAGAACTGCCTGGTAGGGTGTTCTAGGCTGTGATCTTTACAGGAATAGGTCTTTCCCCTGCAGACAGCTAACTTTTTGGTTAGCCACTGAATGCTCTAATGTTGTACCACCAGGGTTCCTTATGGAGGAACAACTGCAACCTATGCATTAAAAGAGAAAAAAAAAAAAAAAAAAAAAACACCCTGATGCTTTGTATTGGTGCAAAATACTCTGGGGTTATAAGGAAGGAAGATATTAACTTTGACAAAAGAAGAGGATGTTTGTGAAAGGATTTGTGCAAGTGCTGAGATTTAAGCTGGACCTTAAAGAAAGTTTGTTGTTGTTGTCTTGTTATGTGCTCTTGAGTCAGACTTGACTCATAGCGACCCCTCCTTGGGTTTCCCAGGCAGTATCACTACGGAAGTAGATTGCCCCATCTTCCTTCCGAGGAGTGGCTGGTGGATTTGAACCGCTAGCCTTCTGGTTAGCAGTCAAGTCCCTTAGGCACTACACTACCAGAGCTCCCTAAAGAAATTTTAGGCCAGGTGAATATAGCTGCAAATTTGGTCATGTTGTCAGACATGTTTATATCCCTGGAGAAGGATATCACGCTAGGTCAAGTGGAGGATAAGCAAAAAAGGGGAAGACCCTCAACGAGATGGATTGACACAGTGGCTGTAACAAAGGGCCCAAGTATAACAAGGATTGTGAGGATGGTACAGGACTGGGCAGGGTTTCATTCTGTTGTACATATGGTCACTGTGAGTTGGAGACAACTTGACAGCACCTAACAACAATCTAACAACAGGGAGGAGGCAAGGGAAAGAAACCTCTACCTGGAATTATGAGACATCTTGGTAAAGGTCCAGGAGTGAAGGCAGGGGCTACAAAGCGCATTCAGAGGAGATGAGTAGGTTTCTCCAACCTCCTCAGAAGGTGGGATGACAAATGGATGGACCAGAAACCAGGAGTAGTATTCTAGTTATCTAGTGCCGCTCTGACAAGAAATATACCACAGATGGGATGCCCTTAACAAACATGAGTTTATTCTTTTAATTTGGAGGCTTTAAAGTCCAAGTTCAAAGTGTCAGGCTCTAGGGGTTGGATAAAAGCCCTTCAACCTTGGGGTCCAGCTCTGCCTCCTGCTCCTGGCCCACTGGAGCTAGAGGTATTTCTTTACTCAGACAGCTGCTGGCTGCTGAGGCTGAGAAGCCCCAAGGTTGACAAGCAAAAAGGCACAGTCTTGATGTTACCAAACCACATGACAGGCCATTAACTCAAGTCCATTGTACGTCCCAAGGTTGACAGAATATGGCAGGCTACTGAACAACAACTCGGCTACATGCCGGGTCCAAGCATGCCATAAGCTAGAGACTATCCCCAGGGCTTCTCCTTATGTACAGGAAGCAGACCACATCCCAAAGGCAGCTACCCAGCTGCTTGTGGTAGATCCCACCATGGAGTTGATTGCCAGTCTCAACATGGGTAATAACTACCACCAGCTGCCCAGCCACTCAACCAGGCCCAGCCAAGTTGACACACAAACATTAACTGCCACAAGTAGGCATTGAACTCTGCACACTTTTTTAATGCATAGGTTGCAGTTGTTCCTCCATAAGGAACCCAGGTGGCATAACATTAGAACATTCAGTGGCTAACCAAAAAGTCAGCTGTCTGCAGGGGGAAGACCTATTCTCATAAAGATCACAGCCTAGAACATCCTACTGGGCAGTTCTAGTCTATCACATAAGGTCACTATGAATCAGAATCGATTTGATGTCACCTAACAACAACAGCACTTATTGTTAGCTGCACACTATATATTTACTTCTTTACTTCACCAGAAAATACAGGGATTTTGTCTTCTTTGTTTATTGATGCATCCACATGCCTAGAACAGTGCCTAACAGATAGTGAACTAGTTGCCATCAAGTTGATGTCAAATCCTGGGAACCTCATGTGTGTCACAGAAGAACTATGCTCTGTAACATTTTCAATGGCTGGTTTTTTTTTTTTCCTCCTCTCTCTCTCTTTTTTTTTTTTTACCCCCCACTTCCTCCCTGTAGTTATCTTTTCCCTGTATCCTTCTTTCCTATGCATTCCTGCAAGCCACAGGAGTGATTCAGTTCTAGGCCTGAAAGGTAAATAGGGGCCATGATCTCAGGGGTCTCACTGGGCTCCATCAGACCAACAAATCTTGTCTTTTTTGTGTTTGATATTGGGTTTTGTTCCACAATGTTCTCCCACTTTATCCAGGATCTCCTACATTGATCCCTTTCTGAGTGGTTAACAATGGTAACCAGGCACCATCTAGTTCTTCTGGTCTCATAGTTGTATAGGCTGAGGATTGCATGGTGTACCAGTTGCTTGGACTAATTGTTTCCATGTGTGTTTGGTTTTCTTTATTCTTGGCTTTGGACAAGGAGAGACCCATTGCTGCATCTAGATGGCTGCTTGCAAGCTTTTAAGACCTGTCTCTACTCCCCAAAGTAGGATGTAGAATGATGTTTTTGTGCAGTATGTGATGCCAATTGAGCCTGATGTCCCCCATGACCATGGTCCCAAGCCAACAGGTCCAATTACTTGATCCCTCAGGGTGGTTGGCTGTGGCCAAGAAGTTATCATAATTTTGCCCCTTGTTAGCTCTATTATATATTTGGACATTCTTACAGGACATACAAATATGTTTGTAGAAATATCATCTGCAACCTTATATATGGTCATGGGTATATTCCCTTTTCCCTAGACATATCTATTTCAATGGCTGTTTTTTTGGAAATAAATTGTCAAGGCTTTCTGCAAGGCACCTCCAGATGGACTCCAAACTCTAACCTTCCAGTTAGCAGCCAAGTGTGTGAGCTGTTTGCATTACCCAGATAGTTGTTGTTATTGTTATGTGCCATCCAGTCGTCTCTGACTCATAGCAACCCCTCCTTGGGTTTCCAAGGCAGTATCTCTACAGAAGTAGATTACCCAATCTTCCTTCAGAGGAGTGGCTGGTGGGTTTGAACCACCAACCTTCTGGTTAGCAGTTAAGTGCCTTAGGCACTATGCCACCAGAGCTCTTACCCAGATTGTAGATACTCAGTAAATATGTGTTAAATGAATAAATGAATGGGAGCCTAGAGGTGCTAGACTGCCTCATATTTCCATCACCCCTCAGTGCTTTGCACATGCTTCTTGAATCCCACCAATCTGAAGGGCCGGACACCTGGGTTTGGCTACACACAGCTCCTCTGCTTTGAATAGGAGATGTCAGTTTAATTGCTAATTACACAGCTGTGGTGCTTCGAGCCATACACACACAAAGGAAGATGAAAATCTTACAGAGACTCTAGATTCATGGGCAATCCTGATTGCTCAATTTAATTAGGAAGAGTAAATCGGCTAAATTAAGAATCCTTTACGTAAGAGAACAAATAAGAAAATGTTGAGCAAAATCTTTCACTCTTCATTGGCTTCGATCGGCTTCCTTAAAGATGGAAAAGCACCTTAGTTATCGAGCATATTAAACACTAGCAGCACTCAGGAACTCTGAGAAATCCAGGACTTTTAACAAGAGTTTTTTTATTGGGCCAAAAGCTGTGTTGAACCAACTCCACCCTACCTCACATGACTCCAATAAAACCCCAAAGAAAGAAAAACAAGGCCTCTGGCCACTAGGTTCTTCTCTGGTATGTGTGGAAGCTGCCAGGACTCCTCCTCTGAGGGCATAAAGATGATCAAAGCTCAGGCTGTCTGTCTTGTATCTTTGCCAGCATGCTCCCAATTTGGAGGGCTAAGCCTCTTAAGGGAGCAAAAACACACCTATCTTCCACTTGAAGCAGGCAACCCCAGGAGCCACTATGAAGGTAATTTGCTTCTACTGCTGAAGCAAATTGTTTGTATTAGTTAGTTGAATTAGTTCGTATTAGCTTCAGTCATATGGTCTGATAAATTAGTTTTTTTCCTTAATATTTGCAGTTTTTCATGTGTTTGCATCACCATCTCCTCAGCACTTTAGGTATCACAAAACTCAAAACCAAACTCACTACCAAGTTGATTCCAACTCATTGTAACACCTATTGGGTTTCCAAGGCTGTAAATCTTTACAGAAGTAGATTGACTCATCTTTCTCCCCTGGAGCTGCTGGTAGGTTTGAACCACCAGCCAAATGCCTTTATCACTGCACCACCAGAGCTCCTTTTACGTATCGCAGGCCCCCTGCCCTTTCTTTCTGAGAAACCTAACAAAACCAACCAACTAGTTGCCATGGAGTTGATTCTAACACATGAGACCCCATGTGTGTCAGAGAACTGTGCTCCACAGGGTTTTTCCCTTTTTCTTTTTTTTTTCGTTGAGAATATACATAGCAAAATATACACCACTTCAACTGTTTCTACATTAAAAAAGTAACTTAATTACTTTTAGTAATTAATTTTAGTAATTAGTTGTGCAACAATTGTCACCTTTTTCTGTGTTGTTCCTCCCCCATCAACATAAACTCACTGCCCCTTAAGGTTTCTATCTAATCTTTCTTGTCCATAAGATTAACATGACTGATTGTTTAGAAATAGATAATCAGGCCTTTCTTCCAAGGTACCTCTGCATAGACTTGAACCTCTAAACTTTTGGTCAGCCACTGAGCACATTTGCAGCATCCAGGGGCTCTGAGAAACCCAACAGATAAGTATTAAAATAAAGGAATGCAAAATATGAATATCCATATGTTCTGGTTACCTAGCACCGCTCTGACAAGAATATACCATAAGTGGGATAGCTTAAACAAACAGGACTTTATTCTCTTACAGTTTAGAGGCTAGAAGTCCGAGTTCAAAGTGCCAGGCTCCAGGGGCTGTGTGAAAACCCCTCAACCTTGGGCTTCAGCTCTATCTCTTGCTCCTGGCCCACTGAAGCTAGAGGCATCTCTTCACTCAGGCAGCTACTGGCTGCTGAGGCTAACAAGCCCAAGTTCAACAAATAAAATGGCACAGTCCCAATGTTACCAAACCACACAGCAGGCAGTTAATTCAAGTCCATTTTAAGTCCCAAGGTCAGCAGAGCATGGAAGGCTGCTGAACAATGACACAGCTACATGCAGGGTCCAAGCATGCCATATACTAGAGACTGTTCCCAAAGCTGTTTCTTATATACAGGAAGCAGAACACATACCCAAAGGTAGCTACTCAGCTGCTCCCAGTAGATTTCACTATGGAGTAGATTACCACTCTTATCATGGGGAATACTACATCCAGCTGTCCAGCCACTCAAACAGGTCCAGACAAGTTGACACACAAACGTAACCACCACACCCTAATAATTACCAACATTAATTCTACAGAAGTATAAGCAAAACAAGAATATATATTCAGAGTATGTTCAGGGAGCAGAGCGGAGTGATAATTTAGTAACAGCTTGATTAGGATTCTAGTTAAACTCTGCCATTCATTAATGGAGGTGCTCTAGTGGAGTAGTACCTAAGGCATTTGACTGCTAACTAGAAGGCTGGCAGTTCAAACTCACAAGTCACTCCTTGGAAGGAAGATTGGTCAATCTACTTCTGTAGAGATACTGTCTCGGAAACCCAAAGAGTTTCACTATGTGAAATCGATTTGATCAGCAGTGAGTTTTTATTCATTAATGGTGTGAATTAGGGCAGTTAATATAAGCTCTCTTACTTTGATTGCCTCCTCTTTAAAAATTTTCCACAAAAAATGAAAAGTCACCTACAAAGAAGAAACAATAAGACTAAGCTCTGATTTCTCAGCAGAAACCACACAGGCAAGGCAATGGATGACATATATAAAATGCTGAAAGAAAGAATTTTATATCCAGCAAAATTGTCTCTAAAATATAATGGTGAAATTAGGATCTTCTCAGTCAGTTCAAACCCACCAACCACTCCTCAGAAGGAAAATTGGGCTATCTACTTCCTTAGAGATATGCCTTGGAAATCCAAGGAAGGGTCTCTATGAGTCAAATTGACTCAATGGCAGTGATTTTGGTTTTTTGGTTTCAGTCAACGAGAGAATAAGAGTTGAGAGGGGAATAAAAACTGACCAACCTTACAAGAAATGCCAAAAGGAGTCCTCTGGGCAGAGACCCACCAACAGCCAACAACAACCAGAGATTAAGATATATGGCAACATCACCTGGTTATCAACCCAGAAATAGAAGTATCAAAAATAAAATAAACTTACAAAATGGAAAATAGGAAAGCAGAGATATCAATTTGTAAATGATGATAACTACAAAGCAAAAAGAGAGAATAAATGATACAATTATAGAACTTCCAAGCAGAGAGAAGTCAAGAATATATCAATATAGAATGGACTGCTTTAAACTTGGGAAGAAAATAATAAAATTCCCATGTAACCTCAAGGAATATTAACAAACCTTCACACCAAAATAAAATAGAAGAAAATCATTAAGTCTCAGGAAACAGCAAAACAACAGCAACAAAGGAAATAAAAAAATTCTAAAACAAAAGGAGCTCAGCACAGAAGAATATATAGAACAAAGAAACCATCAACGCCACACACAAAAAAAGCAAAATGTCAGCAGTAAATTCATGCTTATAAATAATTACATATAATGTAAATGGATTAAATGCAGCAGTCAAGAGACAGAGAGTAGTAGAATGGATAAGAAAAGATGACCCATCAATATGCTGTCTACAAGAGACACACCTTGGACAGAAAGACAGAAATAAGCTAAAAATTAGATACTGATTTCTGATAAAGTAGGCTTTAAGGCAAAAACCAAGGAGCTCTGGAGGTATAGTGGTTAAGGCATCTGAATGCTAACCAAAAAGTCAGTGGTTTGAACCCACTAGCTGCTCCATGGAAAAAAGATGAAGAGATCTGCTTCTGTAAAGATTTACAGCCTTGGAAACCCAATGAGGCAGCTGTAAGTCAGAATTGACTTGATGACAGTGAGCTTTCGGTATATAAAAAGGCAAAATTAGCAAAAGAGAAAAAGAAGGACATTACTTCCTCAATACTGATTAAAGGGTCAATTGAACAAGAGAACATTAACCATAATAAATATCTACACAACCAATGAAAGAGCCCCAAACTACATAAATCAAACTTTAACACAGTTGAAAGGGATATAGGCAAGTCCACAATAACAGTAGGAGACTTTAATGCACCACTTTCAGCAAAGGACAGAACAACTAGAAAGCAACAAAGATAGTGAATGTTCTGGTTACCTAGTGCCACTCTGACAAGAATATACCACAAATGGGATGGCCTTAACAAACAGGAGTTTATTCTCTTACAGTTTGGAGGCTAGAAGTCTGAGTTCAAAATGTCAGGCTCAAGGGGCTGTGTAAAACCCCCTCAACCTTGAGTTTCAGCTCTGCCTCTTGCTCCTGGCCCACTAAAGCTAGAGGCATCTCTTCACTCAGGCAGCTACTGGATGCTGAGGCTAACAAGCCCAAGGTCAACAGATAAAATGGCACAGTCCCGATGTTACCAAACCACATGGCAGGCCATTAATTCAAGTCCATTGAAAGTCCCAAGGTTGGCAGAGCATGGCAGTCTGCTGAACAATGACACAGCTAAATGCAGGGTTCAAGCGTGCCATAAGCTAGAGGCTATTCCCAAAGCTGTTTCTTATATATGGGAAGCAGATCACATACCCAAAGGCAGCTACTCAGCTGCTCCCAGTAGATTCCACCATGGAGTTGATTACCAGTCTCATGGGGAATACTACTCTCAGCTGCCCAGCCACTCAACCAGGTCCAGCTAAGTTGACAGGCAAAAAAAAAAAACCACCACAGTGAAGATCAACACAATCAACCAATTAGATGTCATAGGTATATACAGAACACTTAGCATGATATACATTCTTTTCCAGTGCACATGAAACTTTCTCCAGAATAGACCATATGTTAGCCCACAAAGCCAGCTTCAATATATTTAAAAACATTGAAATACTACAAAACATCTCTCAGATCATAATGCTATAAATTTAGAAATCACCAACAGGAAGATCAAGAAAGAAAAATCAAACACATGGAAACTGGATAATGCTGTGCTTAAAAACTACTGAGTAGTGGAAGAAATAAAAAAGGAAATTAAAAAATTCCTTGAATCAAATGAGAATAAAAACACAACATACCAAAATATTTGGGACAAAGCAAAAACAGCGCTCAGCAGACAATTTCTAGCAATAGACGTATACATTAAAAAAAGAAGCAAGAATCAAAATCAACACCTTAACCCCATATTTCCAACAATTAGAAAAAGAACAGCAAAAAAAAAAAAAAGGGCTACATTCACCAGAAGAAAGGAAATAATAAGGATTCAAATCAAAATAAATGAAACAGAAAAACAATAGAGAGAATCAACAAGACTAGAAGTTGGTTCTTTGAAAGTATTCATAAAATCTACAAACCACTGGCAAATTTAATAAAGGAAAAGAAGAAGATGCAAATAACACGAAAGGAAATGAAATAGGTGATGTCACAATAAAAAAAAAAAAAAACTCACTGCCATCAAGTTGGGTCCAACTCATAGTAACCCCTCCTTAGGTTTCTGAGGAGGTATCACTATGGAAGTAGATTGCTCAACCTTCCAAAAAACCTGTCCACAGTTATTTTGCAAAACCTTAATAATGCTCACATAGCAATTAGCATTATACCTAGACTATAGTAACCACCTGATAAGTGTTGAATGAATAAATTTATAAACTGCCAGGAATCCTCAAAACTACTTATCCAGAGTTGCTACAGTTCTGAGACTTATTTCCATCCCCCAAAGCACTGGGTCTAGGACTGCTGTATACAGCTGTGCTGGTTGCACACTGCACAGTTCTAAGGAGTACCACTCAAAGTTTATACCTTGAGAATCTATATACTTACTACAGCAATTTTATAGTGTATTGCAACAATTTCCCAGTATATGGAAATAAAGTACGATGGGATGGGGGAGACATTACTTACTGTGCACAAAGGCACTGTGGACAAGTGCTGGCCCTGGGTAATAAGAAGAGCAATGGCACTAGCTCCCTGGAAGAAAGCAACCCATTAGGTTATTTTCATTTTAGCACAGTTGGGCTCATTCATGGGATCCTAGACACTTTAAGGATTGTTGAACAGGGCTATAAAGCTACTTACACTGGACAATCATTTTGGTTTGTAAACCCTAGCCACTGTGTTTCCTGTTCTTATTATAATCACTATTTTATTTTACTGCATTATTTGTTGTGTTCCAACTCACCACAGAGGCCATGGCTGTTTCCTTCTAACATACTCAAGATCAAAGAGCAGACCAAAGTTCCCACCATGCCATCTTGATGTCAGCCAGTCCTACCTGGATTAAGGTCCCCTGAAGGCTCATACTCCCCTTTGGATAGGACACATGTCCTGAATATGGAGGGAGGACCTGAATTACACAGGCTGACAAGCTGAGAGGCAACAAGAAGGATGGGCAAAATGAAACAAAGGCTTTGAGTCCCAAGGAACAAAATAAATTATCAGGTTAACCACAGTTCAGGCTTTTGGGTGGTGAGATTAGCAAGGTATCCTGAGAGCCATATACAGTCATAGCTTCAGAGTGGGAGTCTCTCCCTTCTTCAAATCTCCACAATATACTGTTTGTACCTTCCTATATTAGACTTGGAGTCTTTCAATGGTGCAAACAGTTAAACACTTGGCTACTAACCAAAACTTTGGCCATTTGAGTGCACCCAGAGCATTTTGGAAGAAAGGCCTGGCAATCTAATTCCAAAATCAGCCATTGAAAACCCTGTGGAGGAGTTCCAGCAAGATGGTGGAATAGGCAGAAATGCTTCACAGACCCTCTGCAACAAAACAATGAGAAACCGATTGAAACCAATTCTGAAGATGATCCTGGAACCCTGAGCTTTGAAGGGATGGATAAATAAGTGGATTAAATACCAACTAGTAGAAGAACCTGAATGAAACAGTGAGTGAGGAGACAAAAAGAGTGGTGAACTGATGGCTGTCCTTGGGACACAGTCATTTTGAATATTTCTCTATAGCAATCTGAGAATAGGCTCTGCTCACTGAGGACTGCATGGGCAAGGACTGAATTGGTGCCTGACAACCAGAAAGGAAAACTGCAGGGAAGAAGACAAACAGATCTGTGACCTGTCAACAGCTTTCCTGAGGGCGTAGTCATTGGTGAAGTTTTGTGGACAGTGGGCATGGCCATTTGAGTTGTATGGGAGTGGTGTTTTTAACTGGGCAGCAACATAAAAGTGGGCGCCACATGCATGGACAGAAGGGTGACTACACAGGAGGCTGACAAATGGAAAGGTGCAATATTCCATTTGTTGTTCTTATATCTCACACCCTCTTGGTGAACAGAGATGTGGCCATCCCCTGGCTCCACCCACTTTCTTGATCAGGAGGAAGTCCATCCTGGTCTGTGCCCTGACAGAGCCTAGGTTCTGTGCCCTGCCTCCACCCCCAGTTTTGTTTTTGTTTTAAATTCTTTTTATCTTCCTCCTTCCTTCCTTTTCTTTTTCTCCTCTTTCCCACCCCTGGTTCTTGTGATTTCTTTTTCCCTTTTTCTCTCTTCCCTTTTCCTGGGTCCCTTTTCTTTCTTTTGGTTCTCCCCATCCCTTGTTTTTCCTTTTGCACTTTTCCTATTTTGTCTTTATTACTCTTTTACTCTTGTTCTTTTCTCTCATTCCTGGTTCCCCAGATATTGTGCCCTTTTTTCCCTCCTTTTCTTGTTATCTGTCTTTTAAACTTTTTAAATATATTTTGAAAAATTTTCTTCATAGTTATTGCTTCTTTTTTTTTTTTTTTTTTTGCAATTGTTCCTGTTTGTTTATTTGGTTTGATTTTCTTGTTCTCTTGGTTTTTTGTATTTTTTTTTGTGTGTATTTTATTATTTTTTAATCTTTTGCCTAACTGAGTGGGAGACAGCAACTGTTCCCACACAACCCAACCACACCTGAAGCTCCTGAAGCCCCACCCTCTGAGTGAGGGCCACCACTTGCTTTCACACTAACTGACCAATGATACACAGCAGCCAACACCAGCTCAACTAACCCTCAACTGCTCTTTATGAACACCTAACAGAGATTTGTGCACACACTTACATTCTCTAGCACACCCACCGGGAGACAGGTGTTGAGAGCCTAGGTGCTAACACATAACAAACAGAGGAGCACACTGCCCTGCTCTCATAGATATATCAAAATGAAGGGGAAAAAAAAGAAGAACTTTTGGGCAAATCACACCACCATATAACCATAAATTAAACATAAATACAAAGAAACACCACAATGTCTCAGAGACAATAGACCATCACAGCCCACATAAAAAAGCAAGATAAAGTAATAAAAACAAGAGACCAAGACACAAACCCTGAAAACATCCCTGAGGAAGAAGCAGCATGGGAAATGCCTGTTAAAGAATTCAAAAGAATTGTATTTCGGTACCTTCAATGGATTGAGAGAGACATCAAGGAAAACACTGACAAAATTAAGGAAAACACAGACAAAACTCTAGAACAATTTAGGAAATCAATACAAGAACAAACTGACAAAATAAACAAAAAATTAGAAATAATACAAAAACAGCAAATAAATATCCAGAAGATTAATACTAAGATTTCAGAAATAGATAATGCATTGAATGGGCAAAGGAATAGAACTGAATCAATGGAAGACAGAACTAATAACATTAAAGATAAATACCTCAATACTACTTTGTTAAGGGATCAATCAGACAGAAGATCAAAACAAAATGAAGAAAGTCTAATATGCATGTGGGATACCATCAAGAGCAATAATCTACATGTAATTGGAATCCCAGAATAGTATGAGACAGATAAAATCACAGGGAAAATTGTCAAAGATTTTTTGGAAGAGAAGTTCCCTAATATGATGAAAGATGAGAATATATCCATTCAAGAAGTTCAATGAACCTCAAACAGGATAGCCCCAAAGAAAATCACCAAGACATATCATAATAAAACTCACCAAAACCAAAGACAAAGAAAGAATCCTGAAAGAAGCATGGGAAAAACAAAAAGTTACCTACAAAGACAACCAATAAGACTAAACTCTAATTTCCCAGCAGAAACCACGCAGGCAAGAAAACAATAGGATGTTATATATAAAACCCAGAAAGAAAAAAGTTTCCAAACAAGAATTGTATACCCAGCAAACTTGTCCCTCAAATATGAGGGTGAAATTAGGAGATTTCTGGATAAGCAGAAACTAAGGGAATTTGTTAAAATCAGACCAACCTTACAAAAGATGTTAAAGGGCATCCTTTGGACAGAGAACCAACAACAGAAAACCATAACCAATGATTAATATGCATGATGACATAATCCAGAAACCAACCCGGTTATAGAAGTATCCAAAGTAAAATAAACTTATAAGACATCAGTTGGTAAATGATGACAATTACAAACCAAAAAGAGGGAACAAATAGTGTAGTTACAGAACTTCTAAACGGTGAGTGTTCTGGTTACCTAGTACTGCTCTGACAAGAATATACCACAAATGGGATGGCCTTAACAAACAGGAGTTTATTCTTTCACAGTTTGGGGCTTTAAGTCCAAGTTCAAAGTGTCAGGTTCTAGGGGCTGGGTGAAATCCCCTCAACCTTGGGGTCCAGTTCGGCCTCCTGCTCCCAGCCCACAGGAGCTAGAGGCATTTCTTCACTTAGATAGCTGCTGGCTGCTGAGGCTAACAAACCCAAGGTTGACAAGTAAAAAAGGCACAGTCCCAATGTTACCAAAGCACATGGCAGGTCATTAATTTAAGTCCATTGTAAGTCCCAAAGTCAGCAGAGCATGGTAGGCTGTTGAACAATGACATGGCTACATGCAGTGTCCAGATGCGCCATAAGCTAGAGACCATTCCCAAAGCTGCTGCTTATGTATGGGAAGCAGACCACATACTCAAAGGCAGCTACTCAGCTGCTTCCAGTAGCTTTCACCATGGAGTTGTTTATCAGTCTCATCATGGGGAATAACTACCGCCAGCTGCACAACCACTCAACCAGGCCCAACTAAGTTGACATACAAACGTAACTATTCACTGTGAGGAAGTCAAGACAATTGCGAGATAGAAGAGACAGTTTTAAACTTGGGAAGAAAATAATAATTCATAGGGCAACCTCAAAGAAAAATTATAAACCTTCACATCACAATAAAAAAGAGGACAAGCACAAATATTTAGCAAATACTAAAACCATAGCAACGAAGGAGATGATAGCATAATTCATAAACAAAATGAGCTCAGCACAGAAAATTATATGGAACAACAAAATCACCAACACCACAAAAAATGACATCAATAACTTCATGTTGTTGTTGTGTGCCATCGAGTCTGCCCTGACTCATAAAGACCTCTCCTTGGGTTGCCGAGGCAGTATCACTATGAAAGTAGGTTGTCCAACCTTCCTTCCGAGGAGTGGCTGTTGGGTTTGAACTGCCAGCCTTCTGCTTAGCAGTCAAGTGCCTTAGGCACTATGCTACCAGAGCTCCTAATAACTTCAAACTTGTCAATAATCACACTGAATGTCAATGGTTTAAATGCACCACTCGAGATGGAGAGTTGTAGACTGGATAAGACAACATGACCCATTAATATGCTGTCTACAAGAGACTCGCCTTAGATGTAAAGACAAAAATAGACTAAAAATCAAAGGTTGGAAAAAGATTTATCAAGCAAATGGCAACCTAAAGAAGGCAGGAATGTCTATATTAATTTCAGATAAAATAGACTTTAAGACAAAAACAACCGTTTCACTTCTATTCAACATTGTATTGGAAGTCCTAGCCAGGGCAATAAGGCAAGGAAGGGAAATCAAAAGCATCCAAATTGGTAAGGAAGAAGTGCAAATATCCCTATTTGCAGATGACATGATCCAATACATAGAAAACCCAAGAGACTCATCAAGAAAACTATTGGGACTTATTGAAAGATTTAGCATAGTGGCAGGATCCAAGATCAACATGCAAAAATCAGTTGGATTCCTCTACATCAGCAAAGAGGTCTCTGAAAGGAAATAAGGAAATCAATACCATTTACAATAGCTACCAAAAAGATAAGATACTTGGGAATAAATCTTACCAGGAACACAAAAAACCTATACAAAGAAAACTACAAAACACTACTTCAGGAAATTATAAAAGATCTACTTAAATGGAAGAACATACCATGCTCATGCATAGGAAGATTGAACATTGTGAAAACGTCAATACTATCCAAAATAATCTACACATTCAATGCAATTCCAATCCAGATTCCATCAACATTCTTTAAGGACTTGGAAAAACCAATCACTAATTTTGTATGGAAAGTTAGTTTTTGTGTTTGGTATGAGATGTGGCTCTTCTTTCATTTCCATGCAAATGGATATCCAGTTTTGCCAGCACCATTTGTGAAAGAGACTGTCTCTTCCCCATTTAATGGATTTCAGCCCTTTGTCAAAATCAGCTGACCATAGGTCGCTGGATCTGTTTCTGGGTTCTCAATTCTGTTCCACTGGTCTATGTGTCAGTTGTTGTACCAATACCAGGCTCTTTTGACAACTGTGGCTGTATAGTAGGTTTTGAGATCTGGGAGTGTGAGCCCTCCTACTTTGTTCTTCTTCAGTGTGCTGTTATGTGCCGTCGAGTCAGCCCTGACTCATAGCGACCCCTCCTTGGGTTTCCAAGGCAGTATCACTACAGAAGTAGGATTGCCCAACCTT
>NW_006921599.1:12281032-12296919 GCF_000298275.1 Orycteropus afer afer
GTGAAATACACAAAACTAAAGTGACATGGGTCAATGCATTTTTTGTTTTGTAGTGTTCCTTCCCCTCCCCTCCCATCCCTGGCAACCAACAAAGAAAGTTTCTCTCCATATATAAATCTTACCTTGACCCTCCACAACAACGAACTAATACTATATTTATCCTTCTGTAATTGTCTTATTTCAGTCAGCATAATGTCCTCCAAGTTCATCCATGTTATGTGGTGTTCTGCAGACTCTACATTATTCTTTAGTGCTGCATAACATTCCATTGTGTGTATGCACCACAGTTTGGTCATCCACTCTTCCACTGATGGGTACATACATTGTTTCCATCTTTTTGCTATTGTAAATAGTGCTGTGATGAACATGGGTATGAATATATCTGTTTCTGTCCTGGCTCTCACCTCTCTAGGATATATACCTAGTAATGGGATTGCTGGGTCAAATGGTATCTCCAATTCCAGCTTTCTAAGGAATCATCTGCTTTCCACAGATGTAGTCAATCAGATTCCTGTGTACTCCATCTGGCAAAGTCCATGTGTACAGCTGACATTTGTGTTGTTGAAAAAAGGTATTTGCAATGAATAAGTCATTGGTCTTGCAAAATTCTATCCTGCGATCTCCAGCATTATTTCTATCACCAAGGCCATATTTTCCAACTACCGGTGATTCTTCTTTGTTTCCAACTTTTGCATTCCAATCACCAGTGATAATTAACACATTTTGATTGTGTGTTCGGTCAATTTCAGACTGCAGAAGTTGGTAAACATCTTCAATTTCCTCATCTTTGGCTTTGGTGGTTGGTGTGTAAATTTGAGTAATAGTAGTATTAACTGGCCTTCCTTGTAGGTGTATGGATATTATCCCATCACTGACAGCATTGTACTTTGGGACAGATGTTGAAACATTCTTTGTGATGATGAATGCCATGCCATTTCTCTTTAATTTGTCATTCCCAGCATAGTAGATCATGTGATTGTCTGACTCATAATGGACAAAAATGGTCCATTTCAGCTCACTAATACCTAGGATATTGATCTTTATGCATTCCATTTCATTTTTTACAACTTCCAATTTTCCAAGATTCATACTTAGTACATTCCATGTTCCGATTATTAATGGATGTTTACAACTGTTTCTTCTCGTCTTGAGACATGCCACCCAACAAGTGGAGATTTGCTCTATCCATATCATTAAAGTTGGCTACTCTAAGATGGCAGCTCTTCCCCAGTCATATTTTGAGTGCCTTCTGACCTGACAGGCTCACCTTCTGACACTATATCGGACAATGTTTCAGGATTATTCATGAAGTTTCCCACTAATATATCAGACAGTATTTCACTGCTAATCATATGATTTTCACAGGCCAATTCTTTGAGAAGTGGATGGCCTCTTACTTCTTCCAAGTTTGTCTTAGTCTGGAAGTTCTGCTGAAACCTGAACAGCATGGGTAACCTTGCTGGCATTTGAAACACTGGTGGCACAGCCTCCAGCCTCACAGCAACATGCAAGCCACCACAGTATGACAAACTGATGGACAAGTTTGTCTCCCTTAGCTGTTATAAACTGCTCTGCTCACTTCCCGGCCTCCCCAAGCTGCTCCAACACCTACTTTCCCTGTGCACCTGCCTTGCTGCCTACTGGCCTACCCTGGGCATTCCAAAACACCCACCTGCCCTACACACTTGGCTCAGTGCCTACCCAGCCTCCCCCAGGTGTTCCAAAACACACACATGCCCTGTGCTCCCAGTTCACTGCTTACCTAGTCTGTCCCAGGCGTTCCAAAGCACCCACCTAGATAGGCTGAAAAAATAGAAATCAAATCTAATTGGTGGTTACCAGCTGTGAGAGGGAGGGGAAAACAGGAAGGTTTTTTTTTTTTTTTTTTTGCAGCGGACTGTGTTTATGTTAATGGTGGTAGAATATTTTGGAAAAGGATAGCAACAATGGTGGCACAACATTTAAAATGTCATCAATGTCCCTGAGCTAT
Organism: Orycteropus afer afer; assembly: GCF_000298275.1. NCBI lineage: Eukaryota > Metazoa > Chordata > Mammalia > Tubulidentata > Orycteropodidae > Orycteropus > Orycteropus afer. Next base: position 12,283,023 of record NW_006921599.1, read on the forward strand.
AAATGTAAAAGTTGTTATGTTGGCAAATGTCTTGTTGTGTATGTTTTTACCACAATAAAAGTGGAAGAAAAAAAAAAAAAAGGGAAAAGAAAAGAAAACCCATGGAGCAAAGTTCTACTCTGATACACATGAAGTCTCCTTGAATTGGAGTCAATGACACTTGGCTTGATTTTTTCTTGTTTGTTCATTTGTTGTTATTGTTATATTAGACTTAGAAACTTACTTGATCCTTACCCCCGCCCCCAGAAGTGTTTCCATAAGAGGCAAAAGTTGTAAGAACCATGCCTTTCTCTTTCTCTGTCTCTCTCTTGCTTGCTTGTCCCACAATAGTAAATCCATGGTGGTGATCATAAACCTATTCAGCCACTCTCATAATGTGCTTTTCTGTATCCTGATTATAAAGGTGATGGTTTCACAACTCTATGCATTTGTCAAAACCCATAGATATTTGCACAACAAAGAGTGAATATGATTGTGTGTAAATTAAGAGAGAAAGAGTTTATGGCAGACACCATTTGTTGTCTATACAAAAGTCTTTCTCCCCCATTCTGTTTCTTTATTAACAAAATTTATTCAGATATTTATCTGCCTGGACCCTCCCAGCCTCAGGGAGGTACATGTTGATTAATTGGGTACAGGTGGGAATACCATTCCTCTTGCCATTGATTGGTTGGAAAAGTGCATTTGATATAGACTTCTAGCCAATCTAAAATGAGCTTAAACTTCAGCTCAGGTTGTGTTTTCTCTTTATGAGGTGGCTTCCTTCTTTTCTGGCTTTTGGGATTGTTTCATACGTGATGGCTGGAGCTGCTGCAGCAGTCTTGTGAAGATGAGGGGAGCTAGCCCACCAACAGGAGATGACAAATAAGAGAGAAAGAAGAACTATAGGTCAGCATGAAAGCATAGCACAGCTGCATGAACTGATCCTAGAGATCCACCCCACCCAGCCCACCCACTTATATCTCCTCCTGATTTACTGCAATGGAAGATATTATGGATTGAATTGTGCCCCATCAAAATCTGTGTTGAAATCCTTAGCCCTGTACCTGTAAATAAGCTGCATAGCACAGTTTATTGCCTAAAGATTGTTGGTTAAAATTCACCCAAAAGGCACTGTGGAAGAAAGGTCTGGTGATATGCTTCTATAAAGATCTCATTGAGTCCATAGGTGCCATGAAGTCCATGTAGATTACAGCCAAGAAAACCCTACGAAGCACAGTTCTACTCTGTAACAGATGGGGTGCCATGAGTCAGAATTGACTTAATGAGAATGGGTTTAGTTTTTTGGTACTTGTAAGTATGATTTCCACCTTGCTTGCTAAAGTGAAGAACACCAAGCACTTACTGATGAAGACTGCAGCCTTCAATATGGATTACACCTCAATATAAGGAAAACAAAAATCCTCACAACTGGACCAATAAGCAACATCATGATAAATGGAGAAAAGACTGAAGTTGTCAAGGATTTCATTTGACTTGAATCCACAATCAATACACAAGGAAGTAGCAATCAAGAAATCAAACAACATAACACATTGGGTAATCTGGGGCAAAAAGACCTCTTTAATGTGTTAAAGAGCAAAGATGTCACTTTAAAGACTAAGGTGCTCCTGTCGCAAGCCATTGTCTTTTCAATAGCCTCATGTGCATGTGAAAGCTGGACAATATATAAAGAAGAACACAGAAGAATTGATGCATTTAAATTGTGCTATTGATGAAGAATATGAATCATACCATGACCCACCAGAAGAATGAGCAAATCTGTCTTGGAAGAAGTATGGCTAGAAAGCTCCTTGACAACTTCAGTCTTAGAAGCGAGAATGGCCAGACTTTGTCTCCCATACTTTGGTCATGTTATCAGGAGGGACCAGTCTTTAGAGAAGGATATCATGGTTGGTAAAGTAGGTGGTTAACAAAAAAGGGGAAGAACCTGAATGAGATGACTCGACACAGTGGCTGCAATAATGGGCTCAAGCATAGCAATGATTGTGAGGATGACACAGGATCAGGCAGTGTTTTATTCTGTTGTGCATAGAGTCACCATGAGTTGAAAAAAACTCCAGGCCAACCGACAACAACAGATATGACTATGTAAGGAAACAGGGACTTTTCTTTTATTATTTAATGGAGCCATACCAGTGTAAGGTGCATCTTCAACCTAATTACTTCTGAGTTATAAAAAGGCCAGAATAGACACAGAGACACACAGGGGATAAGACAGACACTATCTGATGGAGGCATATTTACAAGCCCAAGTTACAATGAGCTGAAATACATGACATGTGTGTAGTTCAGTGGTAGAATTACACCTTCATGTGTTCCAGAACAGTTTGTGGTTTGTCCTCTCATAGTAACTATGAAAATTCAATTTGATTTAATTCAAAACTGCAATTTAAGTTATTGAGTGTCTACTCAACAAATTATTATGCTAGATGTTTTGGAAGATATATATATATATATAAAATACTAGATTCTGATAAATGTTGGCTGCGTGATGTATTATCTGCTTGGCACCTTGCTGGCATGCTCCAAGGAATGATGAGAACAGCAGTATGGGTATTGCTGGCAGATAAGTTTTTGTCTGACAGTTGTGGGCCTGGAAGGGTTGGGGAGAAGCCCTTTCTGCTGGATTAATAAGGAGCTCCTCAAACCTGAGTTAATAGAAGACAAAGATATAGAATCTGATTAAGAATCCAGTAGGAACAAATAGACTTTCGATGACCTAGATAACAAGCATTTTTAATAAAAAGAAAAACATGAAAAATAAAAATAAAACAATAAAGAGACAAACAAAGTGATTTTTTAAAAGGTATAAAGAATTAAACATGCAATTCCCTCATCCCTTAAACATAACTTTCAGTGGAGAATCTTGACTTTATGTAATACCAAGAAAGGTAGAAAGGTGTTATTTAAGAAGTTAAATAACAAAGATAATAATAAAAAACAAAGAAAAATACTTAGATAAAGCTTTTAGACGAAAATAAATAATAAAGAAAGATCAAGCGTTAGACAGATAAAAAAAAAAAAAAAAAAAAAAGTCATCAGAAGGTTGCATTTAGAGCAGACTCAGCAAGACATCACACATACAAGGAGCAGAAAATTGACTATTCAGCACCCAGCAGGAAAGAACCTAGAAAAAGAGGAGAAAATAAGAAGATGTATCATAAAATCTCAACAATTTGTCTAAATTGAAACCAAGATATATTTTGACAGCTTTAAAGACATTGTTGGCTTAAGTTTCTAGCATTTTTTTTTTATTGGTTGAATTAGGTACAAGTGGCTTTATAGGTAATAAGCCAACTTATTATCAAGAGACAGCGCCTACATCAAAAACTCACACAATGTATCTTGGTGATGGTATAACAGACACCTGCCAAGTGTTTGTTGTTGGCTACAACCCTACAGGAGAATATATGACTGATTTCTAGCAGCATGGGTCCAATGTATTAATCATGATGCTTTGGGCTGCTGGTAAGAGGAAAACCAAATAAAGCAGGTTAAGCAGTACGAAAAGAGTATATTAGCTCCTGTCTCAGTAACCTAGTCCTGCCTTAAAAGAAACACAAGTGGGTGACTTTGAAGAACAAGTATTTATTTTCTCACAGTTCAAAAAACTTGTTGTTGAGTGGGCTTCGACTCAGTGATTTCATGCAGAACAGAACAGAACATTACCCAGTTCCGCACCATCTTCGCAATTCTTGCTGTGTTTGAACCATCATAACATTGGTCCCATGCTGCTGGAAATCAATCAGATATCCTCCTGTATAGTTGTAGCCAACATACATTGTGTTTATTTTTGATGTAGGAATCGTCTCTTGATTATAAGTTGGAAAGATGAGGCAGTCTGCTTCCATAAAGATGTACAGCTTCAGAAACTTTATGGGGCAGTTCTACATTATCCTAAACTGTAGCTATGAGTTGGAATTGAATCAATGGCAGTGTTTTTTTTGTTGCCTTCTTCATGTATAATGTCCTTGATGTCATCCCACAACTTGTCTGGTCTTCAGTCATTAGTGTTCAATGAGTCAAGTCTATTCTTGAGATGATCTCTAAATTCAGGTGGGATATACTCAAGATTATACTTTGTCTCTCATTGACTTGTTATAATTTTCTTCAGCTTCAACTTGAACTTGCATAGGAGCAACTGGTGGTCTGTTCCACAGTGAGCCTATGGCTTTGTTCTAACTGATGATATTGAGCTACTCATCGTCACTTTCCACAGGTGTAGTTGATTTGATTTCTGTGTATTCCATCTGGCAAGGTCCACATGTATCATCACCATTTATGTTGTTGAAAAAAGGTATTTTGCAACTAATAAGTTGTCAGTTTTGCAAAACTCTATCATATGATCTCCCATGTCATTTCCATCACCAAGGCCATATTTCCCAGCCATATGATCCTTCTTCTTTGTTTCCAACTTTCACATTCCAATCAACAGTAATTATCGATGTATGTTGATAGTATTTTTGATCAATTTCAGATTGCAGAATTTGGTAAAAAATCTTCAATTTTTTTCATCTTTGCATTTATGGTTGGTATACAAATTTGAATAATAATTAGCATTAACTGTTTTTCTTTGTAAGCCTATGGATATTATCCTATCACTGATAGCATTGTACTTCAGGATAGTTCTTGAAATGTTCTTTTTTGGCAATGAATGTTCCTCATCAATTTGTCATTCCCAGCATAGTAGACCATATGATTGATTCAAAATGGCTATTACCAGTCGATTTCAGCTTACTAATACACCTAAGGCATTTGACTGCTAACCAGAAGGCTGGCTATTCAAACCCACTAGCCACTCCTCGGAAGGAAGGTTGGGCAACCTACTTCTGTAGTGATACCACCTTGGAAACCCAAGGAGGGGTCGCTGTGAGTCAGGTCTGACTCCAGGGCACATAACAACAACAACAGCAATACCTAGGATATCAATCTTTATGCGATCCATTTCATTTTTGACTACTTCCAATTTTTCAGTTAGATTCATACTTTTTATATTCCACATTCTGATTATTAATGGATGTTTGCAATTATTTCTTCTAATTTTGAGTCACGCCACACGCAAATAAAAAATCCTGAAAGCTTTAATCCATCCATGTTATTAAGGTCGACTCTTCTTTGAGGAGGAAGTTCTTCCCTAATCGTGTTTTGAGTGCCTTCCAATCTGAGGGGTTCATCATTTGCCACTATATCAGATTGTGTTCCATTGCTGTTCATAAGGTTTTTAGTGTCCAATTTTTTTCAGAAGTAGATTACCAGGTCCTCCTTCATAGTCTTGGTCTAGAAGCTCTGTTGAAAACTGTCATCCATGGGTGACCCTGCTAATACTTAAAAAGTTGGTGGCATAGCTTGCGGCATCACAGCAACGTTCATGCCATCACAGTGTGACAAACTGACAGATGAGTGGTGAAGAGGGGCTCTTATCTTGTCTGTCTCTCTCTTTCAAGGAATGAAAAGTTCAGGAAACTCAGGAGATAAGTAAGTAGGAAATAATATTGAAATCTCTGAGGCAGCTGGATCTGACCAAGAGAAACAACCACTAAAACATTCGTCAATGTGAGGAGGAAGGAGATAACATTCTTGATGTTTATAGACCTTTGCAGTTCAAATTGACTATGGGAACTTTATGGACATAATTACGTCAATCCTTACAATATCCAGGTCTTCCTGGTTAAGGGTCCAGACTTACTATCTTCTGGTTAATAATTCACATCTTAAAATGGAAGAAGAACCAAACTCACATATAATTCTGTCTTCAGGCTTAAAGAAAGGTAAGATGTTATTTTTATCGACTACCTAAGTAAAAGCAGGAAAATCCTCTCCACAGAGTGGAAAATGTTCATGGCTCCATTGTACTTGCTGTCAGTAAATGTGTGAAAGAAATTTTCAGGGAAAAATGTTCCCCAAAGAAGTCTTTTTAAATGTTAAACCACTGCACTTTGGAAACCAAGATAAAGAGCTTTGTACCTTGAGCTATTTCTCTGTTCTCTTTTCCTGGACTAAACCTCTTGTGTAACAGCTTCTTTGGTGTGCTTTGTTCTGAAGGGATGTTTCATGTGGCTGCAGCCTGTCTCAGTAATCAAAGGTGCACTGAGTCAAATTTGGCCTTTGGAAAACAACCCAGATAATGACTGCCTGTAATTATATAAATGCTTAGATAATAACGGGTTTTAATTTAATTCAATGGCAAGCAAAACTTAGCACAACCTTATCCAATGCCTCTCCTTGTGAGGGATCACCGTGTCTTCTTGGTAACCTTGGAACCCAGCAGCAGTATCAGGAAGATAGTAAAACACGAGCTGCCATGGAGTCGACTCTGACTTATGACAACTCCATGTATATCAGAGTGCTGCATAGGGTTGGTTCTCAGTGACTGATTTTTCAAAAGTAAATCACCAGTCCTTTCTTCCGAGATGCTTCTGGGTTGATCATACCACCAACCTTTTGGTTAACAACTTTGTAAATCTGATTATACTGTTGTTGTTGTTGTTATGTGCCCTCAAGTTGGACCTGACTCATAGCGACCCCTCCTTGGGTTTCTGAGGCAGTATCACTACAGAAGTAGATTGCCCAACCTTCCTTCCCAGGAGTGGCTAGAGGGTTTGAACTGCCAGGCTTCTGGTTAGCAGTCAAGTTGTTGTTAGGTGCCGTAGAATTGGTTCTGACTCACAGCAACCCTGTGTACAATAGAATGAAACACTGTCTGGTCCTGTGCTAGCCCCACAATTGTTGCTATGCTAGAACCCATTGTTGCAGCCACTGTGTCTATCCATGTTTTCATTGACCCTCTACTCTACCAAGCATGGTATCCTTCCTTCTCCAGGGACAGTCCCTCCAGATAATATAACCAAAGTATGAGAGACTAAGCATCACTATCCCCTCTTCTAAGGAGCACTCCAGCTGTACTGCTTCCAAGACAGATTTGTTGGTTCTTCTGGCAGTTCATGGTATATTCAATATTCTTTACCAATTCACCACAACCCTGATTATACCACCCTCAAAATTGGAGTCCTTTATGCTGAGCCCCACATCAGCAAACCAAAACCTAAGTCTCTTTTTCATAAAAATGCCTCACCTTTCCAGGAGCTGACTCCTGGAATCGTAAACTGACTCTCCCAGAAACAGAAACTTAAGCTAGCCAATCAGGACTTGATTAATCAGTTTAACCTGGTTCAAAATTTTCCCTTAATCCCAAAGAAGGAAAGAAAATGTCTGCCAGCCAATCCGAAAATTGCCCAGTTTAGCTTCCTTGCTCTTGCGTGTCTGGTGTTAACATAAACTCCTCCACTTGTCCTGTACTCCTAAACACTTGTCTGACTTCCAGACCAGATGTTCCCCAGCTCATAAACTGAAAAATAAAGCTTATGACTTTGTACACAAACCCAATATTTTGAAAATTTTATTTTTAACATATTTTTAACATTTTGCACATTAACCATTTGCACCACCCATTGAACATGTTGTTGTTATTGTTATGTGCCGTCGAGTCGGACCCGACTCATAGCAACCCCTCCTTGGGTTGCCGAGGCAGTATCACTACAGAAGTAGATTGCCCAACCTTCCTTCCGCATTGAACATAGTAGGTGCTTAAAAATTTTTTGATAGATAAATGGATGAATAAATGAGTGGATGCTTAACAAATGTGGTTGATCTGATTCTGAAAACAACTTTTCCCATTCCCTTTAGAAATATAGCATTTTAGTCATCATTTTTGAAGTGTTTATTTAAAAAGAAAAAAATCTAAATTAATATTAAAGAACAGTTAACAGCAGAAGATAATCAATGCTATGACTTCTTTAACACTCCTTTCCATCCACAATAAATGCATGTTATAAGGGTCTCCAGAGATGGATAGAACAAAGCCAGTTGGGATCAATGTATCTGATGTCTTTTTACCACCTAAACTGCCTTAAATTCAGAGAATAGCCATAGTTTTAATGGCCTCCAGGCCTATACTCAAGCTTCTACAGGGAATCTATCCTAATTGACTCCAGACTTCTTTTGGCAAGCCCTGAAGTCACAGTTTGTCCTTTCAGTCCTCAGGGTAAATTACCCTCATCCCCACTCTAAGGATCTCAAAAGCTTAGCTCAAATTCTGTTTGCCAGAATCAAATATGTGCTTGGTCTTTCCATTTGAGGCAAAATGTTTTAACTATATCTTTTCATTTCCTCCAAAAATATAGTCTCTGCACAGGTTACCCAAATACTACTTTGGATGCTTACTAGAATTAGCCAAATAAGTGGGAAAGGTCTAAATATACTATTTATGAACTTTGGCCATTGAAAAATGGAATGAACTGAGTAATACTGGGGCTTGCCTGACCTTTGACAGTACAGTTTCTAGCTCAAAGCCCTGGGTGTGGGAAGAGGCTACAGGGGCTCAGATGCTTACTGAGGGAGTAGAGGAAACCATTAACTCTGGAGCCATCTCTTACTCATGTTTACTTGTTTATTGACTGTTGGAAGGCCCCTTATCTCTTACCTTAGTGTTGAAAAGTGCTCAGTGAAATAGGAATGTGGAAGTGTACCTTTCTCCCCAGTGAGGCTGTCTTTCTACATGCACTTCTTGCTGATGCAAAATCTCTGGCTGCAAAATCTCTTGGTGAGCCATAATACTGCCTTGTCTGACACCGTCCCTATGATGGGTTGCAGATCAGATCATTGTGATCCATAGAGTTTTCACTGGCTAAGATAGACTAGGAAGAGAGGCTTGGAGATATACTTCTGAAAATCAGACAATGAAAACCCAGTAGATCACAATGGTCCCACCCACAACTGACCTTTGAGATGATGCAAAGCTAGGTAGCATTTTGTGCACGGGGTCAACATGAGTTAGGACAACTCAAAGGCAGCTAACAACCATAGGGCTTTTAGTCCAGTTTCTGTTTTGGTTGTTGTTGTTGTTAGGTGCCATGGAATAGGCTCCAACTCATAGTGACCCTATGTACAACAGGATGAAACACTGCCCTATCCTGTGCCAGCCTCACAATCTTTGCTATACATCATTGTATAGCATCATTGCAGCCACTGTGTCAATCCATCTTGTTGAGGGTCTTCCTCTTTTGTTGCTGACCCTCCATTTACCAAGCATGATATCCTTCTCCAGGGAATGGCCCCTTCTAACAACATGACCAAAGTAGGTGAGATGAAGTCTGGCCATTTTCACTTCCAAAGAGCATTCCAGCTGCACTTCTCCCAGGACAGATTTGTTTGTTCTACTGGCAGTCCATGGTATTTTCAATATTTTTCACCAACACCATAATTAAAAAGCATCAACTCTTCTTCAGTCTTCTTTATTCATTGTCCATCTTTCACATGCATATGAGGCAATTAAAAATGCCATGGCTTGAGGCAGGCATACCTTAGTCTTCAAAGAGACGTCTTTGCTCTTCAGCATTTTAAAGAGGTCTTTTGCAGCAGATTTGCCCACTGCAATACCACATTTGATTTGTTGACTGCTGCTTCCATGGGTGTTGATTATGGATCCAAGGAATATGAAATCTTTGACAATTTCAATCTTTTCTCCATTTATTGTGATGCTGCTTATTGGTCCAGTTGTGAGGATTTTCATTTTCTTTATGTTGAGGTGTAATTCATACTGAAGACTATAGTTTTTGATCTTCATCAGTAAGTGCTTCAAGCCATCTTCACTTGCAGCAAGCAAGGTCGTGTCATCTGCATATCACAAGTTGTTAATGAGTCTTCCTCCAATCCTGATGCCACGTTCTTTTTCATGTACAGTCCAGCTTCTCAGTATATTTGCTCAACATACAAATTGAATAAGTATGGTGAAAGGACAGAACCCTGACACAAACCCTTCCTGATTTTAAACAATGAAGTATCCCCTTGTTCTCTTCAAATGGCAGCCTCCAGGTCTATGTACAGGTTCCTTATGAGCACTTATTAAGCGTTCTGGGATTTCCATTCTTTGCAACTTTATACGTAATTTGTTATGATCCACACAATCAAATGCTTTTGCATAGTCAAGACACAAATAAACATCTTTCTTGTATTCTTTGCTTTCAGACAAGATCCATCTGATATCAGTAATGGTATCTCTCATTCCACATCCTCTTCTGAATCTAGATTGCATTTCTGGAAGTTCAGTGTCAATATACTGCTGCAACCGTTTTTGAATTATCTTCAGCAAGATTTTTCTGATGTGTGATATTAATGATATTGTTCAATAATTTCCACATTCTGTCACATCACCTTTCTTTGGGATGGGTACAAATATGGATCTCTTCCAGTCAGTTGGCCAGGTAGCTGTCTTCCCATAGACCAGTAAGTGCCTCCAGCACAGCAACCATTTGTTGAAACATGTCATTGGGTATTCTGTCAATTCCTGGAGGCTTGCTTTTTGTCAATTCCCTCAGTACAGCTTTGACTTCTTCCTTTACTACCATTGGTTCCTGACCATATGCCACCTCCTGAAATATTTGAACATTGACTGATTCTTTTTCGTAAAGTGACTCTGTGTATTCCTTCCATCTTCTTTTGATGCTTCCTGCATCATTCAATATTTTTCCCATAGAATCCTTCAATATTGCAACTCAAGGCTTGATTTTTTTCTTCAGTTCTTTCAGCTTCGGAAACGCGAAGCATGTTTTTCCAACTCCAGGTCTTTGCACATTTCATTATAATTGACTTTGTCTTCTCCAGCTGCTCTTTGAAATCTTCTGTTCAGCTCTTTCATCTTACCATTTCTTCCAGTTGTTTTAGCTACTCTCCATTCAAGAGTCTCTTCTGACATCCATTTTGGTCTTTTCTTCCTTTCCTGTCTTTTTAATGATGTTTTGCTTTTCTCATGGATGATGTTCTTGATGTCATCCCACAACAAGTCTGGTCTTCAATCATTGCTGTTCAGTGCATCAAATCTATTCTTCAGATAGTCTCTAAATTCAGGTGGATATAATCAAGGTCATATTTTGGCTCTTGTGGACTCATTTTAATTTTCTTCAGCTTAGCTTGAACTTGCATAGAAGCAATTGAAGGCCATTCCACAGTCAGCTTCTGCCTTATTTTGGCTGAAGATATTGAGCTTTTCCATCACCTCTTCCTACAGCTGTAGTCGATCTGATTCCTATATTCCATCTGGTGAGGTCCACATGTATAGCTGTTGTTTATGTTGTTGAAGAAGATATTTATAATGAATAAGTTGTTGGTCTTACAAAATTCTATCATGTGATCTATGCCATCATTTCTATCACCAAGGACATATTTTTCAACTACCAAGGATTCTTCTTTGTTTCCAACTTTCACGCTCCAATCACAAATAATCATCACTATATCTTGATTGCATGTTTGGTCAATTTTAGACTGCAGAATTTGGTAAAAATCTTCAATTTCTTCATTGTTGGCTTTAATGGCTGGTGGCATAGTGCCTAAGGCATTTGGCTACTAATCAGAAGGCTGGTGGTTCAAACCCACCAGCCGCTCCTCCTCGGAAGGAAGATTGGGCAATCTACTTCCGTAGTGATACCACCTCAGAAACCCAAGGAGGGATCACTATGAGTCAGATCTGACTTGATGACAGAGTTTGGTTTTTTGTGTCAATTTGAATAATAGTAATATTACCTGGTCTTCCTTGTAGGTGTATGGTTAGTATGCTATCACTGACAGCATTGTACTGCAGGATAGATCTTGAAATATTCTTTGGGATGATGAATGCCACACCATTCCCCTTTAATTTGTCATTCACAGCATAGAAGACCACATGATTGTGTGATTCAAAATGGTCAGTACCAGTCCATTTCAGCTCACTAATGCCTAGGATATCAATTATTATGTGTTCCATTTCATTTTTGACAACTTCCAATTTTCTTAGATTCGTACTTCATACATTCCACGTTCCAGTTATTAATGGATGTTTGCAGGTGTTTCTTCCCATTTTGAGTTGTGCCCCATCAGCAAATGAAGGTCCTGAAAGCTTTACTCCATCCACATCATTAAGGTCAACTGTACTTTGAGGAGTCATTTCTTCCAGAGTCATATTTTGAGTGTCTTCTGACCTGAGTGGCTCATCTTCCAGCACTATATCAGACAATGTTTCAGGGCTGTTCATATAGTTTTCCAGTAATATCAGACATTGTTTATCTGCTACTCATAAGGTTTTCCCTGGACAATTCTTTAAGAAGTGGATGGCCCCTTCCTTCTTCCCAGTCTATCTTAGTCTGGAAGCTTCACTGAAACCAGTACACCATGAGTGACCCTGCTGGTATTTTAAATACCAGTAGTATAGCTTCAGCCTCACAGAAACACACAAGCCACCACAGTATAACAAACTGATATTGAAGATTTTAACCAACTTAATATATTAGGGTTATTAATTCTAAGATAAAGAAAAGTAGCCCCTGACATTTGGAAAGTGACATGACACAATTCAGCCTCAATGTTTCTAAGAGCTGACCAACACTCATAGATTGGTCTTAATGTTTTCCTATTGGACATAAACAGTCTCACCAGCATCAGACAGGGCCACTCTGAAACCATGATGAAGTGAGACAAATAAATAAATAAATATACAACTACTTGATAATTTTGTCTAAAACAAAAAAAAACCTCAATACCATCTAATTGATTCTGACTCATGGCGACCCCCATTGGTAAATCTTTACAGAAGTAATTGCCCCATTTTCCTTCCATGGAGTGGCTGTTGAGTTTGAACAGACAAAAAAAGGTCACTATGCAAACCACAAAATTACCAAACTATCCTGGTATGGGTGACTGCTGCTTCTCTAACAATTATACATTTAGCTAGCTTTAGCCTTAATTCATTTCTCTCATTTTATAGAGAAGATGTACTAAGACAATCAATATTAGATTTGCTCCCTCTTCCTGACAGCAACAAATCCAGAACAAAGTCTTGCTTCCTTGAACCCTCCCCAAAGTTACAAATCCAAATACTCTAGTAAGTCCTTCCTAAAACTCTGCTCCTGAGACTAGGATTGTTCCCCGAGGTGTGCAGTCTCCATTGTTGCAATGAGTTTTAACCCACTTTCTCATCCACTGGTATGTTCCTGGTGGTCTTTGGTTAAATGGTATTGACAACACTTTGTGATTTAAGTTGCTGATATTTTTCCTAATTTGTTATTTTTATTACTTTTCTTAAGGTGTTTTTCACTGTGCAAAAGTTTTATTTTTAGTAGTAAATTTAAAAAAAAAATATTATAGTTACTTCTAGATGCTGAGACACAGTTGGGGGAGTTCTTTTCACTTCCATGTTATGAAGGAATTCACTCATATTTACTTCTTATAGCTGTATGGGTTCCATTTTTACATTTAGATCTTTGATTTACTTGCACTGTATCTTGGAATATGGTGTGAAAAACACATAAATTATACCATATGGTTATCCAGTTACCTCAACATCACTAATAAAAAGCCAACTTTTCCTCTCTGATTTGAGATGCTGCCTTGATCATATCCTAAATTTGTATATGTAATTAGGTTTATTTCAGTATTTTCTATTCTGTTTTATTGGTCTGTCTGTTTATTTACAAGCAATAATACCACACTATGTTTATATTATGTTACTATCTGGAAGAGCTAACTCTATGTCCTGCTCTGCTTTTTTGAAGTTTTCTGGTTATCCTTGGTTTTTTTTTCTTCCCCCAAGTCCTTCCGAATTTATCTTATAATCAAGTTATCTTACTGTAGGGAAGAAAAAGAAAAAAGAAAAAAAAAAAACACCTAATGTTAGCTTTATTGGGATCACAAAAATTTATGTTTACTTAGGGAGAAGTGATGTGGTCATGATATTGAGTCTTACTATCCAAGAACATGGTATACCTTTCCACATGTTCAGTTCTACTTTTGTATCTTTCAGGAGTGTTTTACAGTTGTGCCCATTTAAGTCCTGAATATTTAGGTTTATGCCTGAGTATTTTTTTTTTTT
>NW_006921599.1:12297125-12338101 GCF_000298275.1 Orycteropus afer afer
CTTCTCTTTTCCAATTTTTTATCCTTCTAATTGCTTTCTCTTTTCTAATTATATTGGTTAGTACCTTCAGGTCAATGTTAAATAATGGAGATAATGGGGCTCCTTGCCTTGTTCTGCATTTCAGTGAGAAGTCTTTAGTGTTACATTATTAATTAAGATGGTGGCTTTTCAGCTAGAGTACACACACACATACACAATCACAGGAAAGAAGTAGCCATCAATCTATACTTTATTGAATACCTTTAAAACACAGCAAATGAGTGGTAACTTTATCAAATGCCTTACCTGCATCTGTGGAGATGATTATATACTCTTTCTCCTTAGTTCCCTTAATAATTGGATTATATTATTGAATCTCTTAAGAAAAAAATCACCCTTGCATCTTAGAATGACACCCACTTGTTATTTTATTAGCTTCCTAGGACTGCTACAGCAAAGTACCACAGAGTGGGTGGCTAGTAAAAACAGAAACTTACTGTCTCACAGTTCTGGAGGCTAAAAGTTCAAAATCACAGCATCAGATGGGCCTTCCAAAGGCAAGGGGAAGATTCTTTCTTGTCTCTCCCAGATTTTGGTAGCCTTAGGCATTTCCTTGGCATGTGGCTGCATCACTCCAATCTCTGCCCCATCTTCATATGGGTGTCTACTTCCTTTGTGTCTCTATGTGTCTTTTCCTCTTTTACAGGGCACCACACATATTGGATTAGGACATACTCTACTTCAGTATGACCTCATGTAAACTGACAATATCTTCAAAGACCCTATTTCCAAACAAAATTACATTCACAATGTAGGGGGAAGGATTTAGATTTCAACATACCTTTTTTGAAGGTACACAATTCAATCCATAAGAATTGTAATACATTATTTTTAACAAGCTATTGTATTATGTTTTAATATTTTATTTAAGGTTTTTGCAATGCTATTAATAAATAGACATGGTCTAAAATTTTCTTTTTGGTGAAATATACTGTACTTTTTAGTATGTCTTTCCAAATCTCAGTGCTGCTGGAGGGTATAAGAATAATACTGAGAAACGGTGTTAAAGTTGAAGCTGATACCTCTATCAGAAAAACCAACCCATTGCCATCAAATCAATTCTGAGTCATAATAACTCTACAGGACAAAGTAGAACTGCTCCATTGGATTTCCAAGGATATGAATCTTTACAGAAGCAGACTGCCTCATCTTTCTCCCACAGAATAGCTGGTGAGTTTAAACTGCAAAACTTTCAGTTAACAGCTGAGCACTTAACCACTGCACCACCAGGACTTCTAATTCCTATAGCAACTGGAATTAGAAATGGAAAAAAATACAAACTATTTTTAAAAATATTCATATTCTCTATTTGACAGAGAAAGAATTTATATATCATTTCTGTTTATGACTAAAATAAAGCATTGCTGAGGTTTGTTTTTTAAATCTCCTTAGTGACTATAAATAGAAGTGAGTTCAATACACACCTTTCCTTTTAGCAGTTATTGTCAAGTATGCCCCAATTTATTAAAATTCTTCTACTCTTTAGCAGATAAGTAGGTGCTTGAAGGCAAATAATAATAAATGTACAGGGGCTGGGAATAACACATATCCAGAGTGATTTTCTTGCTATCTAAAGCTGTTTTGCTCTTTGCCCTGAAGAGAGCTGAAGGAACGACCAACTAATGTTCAGAAGCAAAGATGAAAATTTAAAGGGCTTTCTCTTCAAAACCTGGATACTCCCAGTCTAGTCATGAACAAAACATCAGACAAACCCAAACTGAGTGGCATTCTACAAAAAACAACTGATCAATACTCCTCAAAACTATTACACTTATGAGACATAAGAAAAGTCTGAGAAACTATCCAAGAGGAGCCTAAGGAGACATGACCACTAAATGAAATGTGGTGTACTGGGTGGGATCCTACAACAGAAAAGAGACACTAGGTAAAATCTGAGCAAATATGAATGAAGTATGGACTTTAGTTACCAATAATATTGGTTTATTAGTTGTGACAAATGTACATACAAATGTAAGATGTTAATAGTAGAGAAAGCTGGGTATGGAGTAAATGGGAACTCTGTGTTATCTTTGCAAATTTTTTTTTTTTTTTTTTGAAAACTAAAACTATTCTAAAAGTAAAAGTATGTTTAAAAATATTAAAGAGAGGCCCTGAATAATGAAAGCTATCTTGAAAAAGAACAACAAAGTAGGAAAACTCATACCTTCTGATTTCAAAATAGACTTATAAACATTATTAAAAAAATCTGGTCCTGACATAAGGATAAACAAATAGACCAATGGAATAGACTCAAGAGTACAGAAATAAACTCATACATCTATGGTCAATTGATTCTTGATAAGAGTATTAAATCCATTCAATGGGGAAAGAATAGTCTTTTCAGTAAACAGTATTGGGACAACGGTATATCCACATGCAAACAAATGAA
Source organism: Orycteropus afer afer (assembly GCF_000298275.1). Taxonomy (NCBI): domain Eukaryota; kingdom Metazoa; phylum Chordata; class Mammalia; order Tubulidentata; family Orycteropodidae; genus Orycteropus; species Orycteropus afer. The sequence goes on from NW_006921599.1 coordinate 12,299,554, forward strand.
TCTGGACCTACTTCTCACATCCTACACCAAAATTGATTCAAAACATATCAATGACTTAAATGTAAGGATTGAAAGTATAAAATTCTTAGAAGAAAATACAGGGGTAGAGATAAGACTCTAGTTTTTGACAATAGATTTGTAGATAAAACACAAGCAAGAAAAGATAAATAAATCAGACTTCATCAAAATTAAAAACTTTTGTGAACTAAAGGGCTTTATCAACAAAGTGAAGAGACAACCTACAGAATGGGAGGAAATATTTAGGAACTATATATCTGATGGAGCTCTGGTAGCATAGTGCCTAAGGCTTCTGCTAACCAGAAGGCTGGCAGTTCAAACCCACCAGCCACTCCTCGGAAGGAAGGTTGGGCAATCTACTTCCATAGTGATACTGCCTCAGAAAACCAAGGAGGGGTCGCTATGAGTTGGGTCTGACTCAACAGCAAATAACAACAACAACATATATCTGATAAAAGTTCAATATGTAGAATATATAAAGAACTCCTACAACTCAACAAAAGACAAACAACCCAGTCAAAACATGGGCAAAGGACTTGAATAGGCACTTACCCAAAGAAGACAGGCAAATGACTAAAAAACACATGAAAAGATACTCAATGTCATTAGTCATTAAGGAAATGCAAATCAAAACCACCATGAGATACCACCTCATAATCACCACCCACTCCCATGGCCTTCAAATCCATTCTGACTCAAAGCAATCCTATAGGACAGAATAGAACTTCCCCATAGGGTTTCTAAGGCTATAAATCTTTAGGGAAGCAGACTGCCTTATCTTTTTCCCACAGAGCAGCTGGTGGGTTCAAACCGCTGACCTTTTGGTTAGTAGCCAAATGCTTTAACTACTGTACCACCAGATCTTCTCATACTAACTAGGATGGATATTACCAGAAAAAATGGAAAATAAGAGTGTTGGAGAAGATGTGGAAAAGCTGGAACGCTCATGCATTGCTGCCAAAATGTAAAATGGTACTTCTTCTGTGGAAAACAATTTGACAGTACCTCAAAAAGTTAAATATGGAATTACCATAAACCATAAACCAAACCCAAACCAAACTCACTGCCATCGAGTCATTTCATAGCAACCACTGTTGGGTTTCTGAGGCTGTAAATCTTAACAGAAGTAGATTGCCCCATCTTTCTTCCACGGAGCAGCTGGTGGGTTTGAACCACTGACCTTCTGGTTAGCAGTCAAGTTCCTTATTCTCTATGCCACCAGAGCTACCTAGCAATTCCAAAAGTATGGGTATATACCCAGAAGAATTGAAAGCAGGGATACAAATGGATACTTGTACATCAATGTTCACTGCAGTATTATTCACAACAGCCAAAATGTAGAAACTGCCCAAGTGTCTGTCCATCAACAGATGAGTGGATAAAAAAACATGGCATTTCTGTACAATGGAGTATTATTCAGTGACCCTTCCTTGGGTTTCCAAGGGGTATCACTATGGAAGTAGATTGATTGCCCAATCTTCCTTCCGAGGAGTGGCTGGTGAGTTTGAACCACCAGCCTTCTGGTTAGCAGTCAAATGCTTTAGGCACTACGCCACCAGAGCTTCCTTGAAAACATTAGGCTGAGTGAAATAAGTCAGACACAAAAGGATAATTATTGCATAATCTCATTTATATGAAATATCTAGAATGGGCTACTGCATAAAGACAGACGCTGAGATGAAGGGAAAGGAGTTATTGCTTAAGGGGCACTGAGTTTCTGTTGAGGGTGATGAAGAACATTTGCAAATGGAAAGTGATGGTGGTTGCACAACATGGTGATTGTAATTACTATTACAGAATTGTGCACATTAAAATCGATTAAGAAGAAAAAAAGGCTAATGTTTTGTTATATGTATTTGACCACAATTAATTTTTCTTAAGTTAAAGGGACTATTTAAAAATAATACAGGTACACCTTTTCTTCAGATGCCAAAAAAAAGTAGAATTAGATTCTTGAATTCTCTATTAGCTTTTTCAAACTACTCTGGTAACATAGTGCCTTGTTTCATTTTCTCTTCTCTGTTTCTTTCTTCCTTCTTTTTTTTTTTCTGTAATTGGGAGTCCAGGCCTACAAAGTATGACAGAAACAATACCACTTTGAGGCCTCTTCAGTTACTAGCTGAAGTCTTTGGGAAGTGCCTGCCTTCTGATCAGTCTGTGGGCTTTTTTGCATTGGTGAAGTCTGTGTCACACTCCTGAGCTCCCGTGACACACTCTTGGGCTCCTGTTTGTCATTAGCCTCTGTTTTCAACAATCTGTCCTAGAAAACACCTCAGTTCTACTCTGGTCTCTGAGTCAGTATCTTGCAAGGCCTTTCTTAGTTTTTTTTTTTTTTTTTTTTTGCTGTGTTTTGCTGCTTGCCCAACAAAGAGATAAAACCCTTTTGTCCTTTTGTAAGCAGCCTGGAATCAGTCACTCAGAAGATGTAACCAAATCTTCCTCAAGATGTTGTCTGTAAGAAAGAACCAGATTCAATTCCTCTGATGTATTTCTAAGACCCATAACCTGCTGCTGGCTGGGCAATTCCAACTCATGGTGACCTTGTGTGTTACAGAGTAGAACTGCTCTATAGGGTTTTCTTGGCTGTAATCTTTATGGAAGCTGATAGCCAGCTATTTCTTCTGTGTTGTCTGTGTAGTTTAGAAATGACAATCTTTCAGTTAGCAGCCAAGAGTAGACCATTTGCAATGCCCAGGGACCTTATTTCAAAGACCTAGAGGGCATTTTTGTTTTGTTCTAGTGAGTCACATAAGAATGTGGAAAATTGCAACAAAATTAATTGCAAAAGAAGGAATTATTTAACCAAGAAGCAAAACTGTCCTAATTTTTGTGATATACCAAGGTGCACAAGTCAAAAAACATAAACATCACCAAAGCCAACCTGTCTTAAACAGAAGCTATTGTGAAGGCAACTGCTAGGGTCCAGGGTTGTAGAAGACTGTCCCTTCCCTCTGCTCTGGCTTTGCAATTTAGTCTATTTAGTACTTTAACTCTTTTGTTACCTGTGGGATATATGTCACCCACAAATATTTTCAGATTCTCAGATTTGTTAGAAGGCTGTTATCCCAGTTATAGTACATCCTACTGCCTGGCAGGGACTTATAAAACTGTGTGAATCAGAAAAAATGTGCCTCATCCCACAAATTCTACCACTGTTGTTGTTGTTGTTATGTGCCGTCAAGTCGGACCCAACTCATAGCGACCCCTCCTTGGGTTTCTGAGGCAGTATCACTATGGGAATAGATTGCCCCATCTTCCTTCCGAGGAGTGGCTGGTGGGCTTGAACCACCAGGCTTCTACTTAGCAGTCAAGTGTCTTAGGCACTATGCTACCAGAGCTCCCAATTCTACCATTAGAGAACATATATAGACATAATGGACATATATAGCACATGTATGTCCACTTGGGACATACATGTTCCACATAATTGTATCAAAATCCATATTACCATGAAAATTTTTTTTCCCTTGATTTCCGCATGACTTTCATTACTGAAAACACATGGTGTCAACAAAATATTCAAAGCAGAAAATAGTTCAGTCATGAAAGTGTTAACCTTGACTATAGAACGCCTTTTCTCCAATAATTGCTGTTGTTGATTCCAGCTCAAGTGTGTCAAAGTAGAACTGTGCTCCACAGAGTTTTCAATGGCTGGGTTTTTTGGAAGTAGATTGCCAGGCCTTTGTTCTAAGACACCTCTGAGTGGACCTGAATCACCAACCTTTCACTTAGTGTCCAAGTGCATTAACCATTTGCACCTCCCAGGAACTCCACCTTGGCTATACAATGCTGTTATCAAGATTTAATTCACTTTCACTTCCTTTCAGATTATTTTCAGTTTCTTTCTATCAAATCTTCTGAGTTGATTGATTGAAAAAAATTCTGTTCGTGGTTAGCTTATGGTCCAAGACATGAGTTTGTTTGAATAACGCAAAACTATTTTCCAAAGGGAAGATCTCTGACTTCTGGCGATACTTGCTTAATCCTGCCAGCCTTCCAGAAAAGGCATCACTGGTTTTCAAGAGACCACAGCAGGATCTAACAGTTTTTCTCCTTAACTTTTTATTGTGGAATATTTCCAGTGTATGCAAAAGTGGAGAGGATAATATAATGAATACCAGCTTCAACAATAATCTCCTTAAGAGCCATCTCATTGCATATATACTTCAACCTACTCCCTGTCCACTCTGTCCCATGATTATTCTCAAGCAAATTCAAAGACATTACATAATTTCATCTACAAATTTTCATATGCATCTCTAGAAGATAAGGACTCTTTTCTATGAACATAACTGTTATCACATCTAACAGATTGACATTAAGTCCTAAATGTCTTCAAATATTCCGTCAGCATTCACATTTGCCCATTGAATCATAAATGTGTTTTCTTTGTTTTTATTTATTCATTTATTCTTATATTTTGCTTTAATTTGGATCAAAATAAGATCCATATATAGAAATTAACTGATATGTCTCTTAAGTCTCATTAATTTATAAAGTCCTCCCCCACCTCTCTCTCTTTCTTTCTGTCTCTCTTTCTCTCTATCTTTATCTCTGGAGTCTCTGGGTGGTGTTAACAGTTAATGCACTCAGCTGCTAATCAAAACGTTAGAAGTTTGAGTTAAACCAGAAGCACCTCGGAAGAAAGGCCTGGAGATCCATTACCGAAAATCAGCTGTTGAAAACTCTTTGGAGCACACACTCTGACACACATGGTATTGCCATGAGTCAAAAACAACTGGATTAAAAACTGATGAAGGAAACTAGTCATTTGTCCTGTAGAGTTTTCCAGTCTGAATTTTGCAGTCAATATTGTTTTGGTACTGTTTAACATTGTCAAAAGAAATTGAGTGAATAATAATCTATTGGATGATGTTTATTTGGACAGAAGATTTGAGAATCAGGTAGCATCAAACCACATGTGGAAAGATACCAATGAGTATCACCAGCAATTGGCTTATATTGACAAAACCCAGAAGCAAAAGTAGCTTATTTCTGTCTGGTTTATATAATTTTCTATTGAAACACTTTCATAATTCCATTGGTCACCGAGGGTGGACTGATTTACAGGAAAACTAAGCTTAAGTTTTGATAAAGACAAATCTTAGCTTCATTGTTCACTGGACCACCGATGTCATTTTGTCAACCACACGACTCCATTTTTATTTCATTTAAACAATATTTTACTCCACCTCGTAATAGATTTTTTTTTTAAATCATATATGGGGTAAAGATCTTGAGATGGAACTTGAGGACAACAGAGTAGATTGACTATTTTCTCTATTTTTAAAAACTTTTCCTCTATTTTTGACTCTGGTGTTAAGAGGAGTTTTACATTTTTCCCACAGACGCTCCCTAATTTGTTGGGAGGGTTGAAAGGGCAGTTGTAAATTCCAGAAAAGGAACAAAACTGCCCATTTATTTTCTACCATGTTAAATATAGACACCCAGGCCTTGAGTTTCAAGCAATCAGAAATTATCTATAGAAAGCATACTCTTTCTTACAACAGCATTTGTTTTTTGTTAATAATCTATTTATACTCACTCATGTCCCACCACCCCTCCCCCCTTGCAGCCTAGCCACGAAAAAACAACAAAAAGTTGAAATATTTAGTTTGTTATCACATGGGTCTATTTAGGTTACTTCATACAATCCTAACCCAAACATCCTGCAATGTCGGTCCTAAAATGGCACAACAGATTCCTTCAGAACCCATTCCTCCTCTTTTCTTTTCCCTTCCTGTTCCACCTCTCCTCTAGAGACAACTCTCCGCAATAGTTTAATGAAAAAGCAGTGGAAACGCACAATTGAGAAGGAAATGCCAAAAGATAACCATTCACAATATACCTGCTCCATGGTCCATTTCTCTCTCTGACAATGACCTGATAGAACACGGACCTCAAGAAATTAGGAATGTTATTCAAGCACCCTCATGTTCCTACCCATTATGAAACCTCGTATCATTCAATGCTCTCAAACTTTTGTTGTTTTTTCAAGCTGCTATTTAGTTGGTCATGACTCATGGTGACTCTGTGCACAACAAAACAAAACGCTTCCCAGTCCTGTGCCACCCCTGAGATCACTTGTGGATCAGACTGTTGTGATCCATAGGGTTTTCACTGGCTGATTTTCAGAAAATAATTGCCTGGCCTTTCTTCCTAGTTGGTCTTATTACGTGGGTGATGTAAACGGTTGATGAGCTTTGCTCCTAACCAAAAAGTTGGAGATGCGAGTCTACCCAGAGGATCCTTGGAAGAAAGCCCTGGTGATCTACTTCCAAAAATTAATACCTTGAAAACCCTGTGGAGCACAGTTCTGCTCTGATGCATATAGCATCTCCATGAGTCCAAGTCGACTCAAGGACAACTGGTTTTCTAAGATTGTAGGGAGTTATTTTTAATTCCTTCTTAAGCAAGATCGGGCTATTAAGAGCTTAAAGTAGCAGCTGGAAGAGAAGCATGATTTGGCGCGTTTCACAGAGCCTTTTGTTACGCCCACTCCAAAGCCCGCTTAACCAAGTTCTCTCCAAGGACCCCAACCTGAAAGCTTATGTGTTACACAACAGAAGACTTTGCTCTTTCTCAACACCTTCCCCTAACACTCAGAGTCTTCTCTCTCACACTTACACCCCACTGTGCTGCATGTGGGTGGGTTAAGGATTCTTGGATCCTCAAAGGGAAATACTAGCAGGACAAAGAACCTACCCCAATTGTGTTACTTCTAAAACAAAGGCCATGTCTTGAGTTAGAATTGGGGGTGGGGGGTGGGCAGAAAGAAACTGGTTCCCACTAAGATCTGGCTAACTTATTAAAGGAGTTGGCTGTAGGAGAAGTGTGAAATCAACCCCAACCTGCTGTTACTGTGCTGTCCTCCAGGTCAATGTCAAGCCTCAGATCCCACAGTAGTAAACCATGAATATGCTTTGGAGTCTAACAGTAACCAAACCAGCTGCTGTCAAGTCGACTTAGACTGCAACTTCAACCCCAGGTGTATTAGAAGGACTATGCTTCCTAGGGGAGCTCTGGTAGCATAGTGCACTTGACTGCTAACCAGAAGGCTGACAGTTCAAATGCACCAGCCACTCCTTGGAAGGAAGATGGGGCAATCTACTTCCATAGAGATACTGCCTCGGAAACCCAAGGAGGGCTCGCTATGAGTTGGGTCCAACTCGATGGCACATAACAACAACACGCTTCTAGGGTTTTCAATGGCTAATTTTTCAGAAGTAGATTGCCAGCCCTTTCTTCCAAGGAACTTCTGAGTGGGCTTGAACCACTAAACTTTCAGTTAGTAGCAAAGCATGTTAACCATTGGCACCACTCAAGGACTCCTAGTTGGAGTCTTAAAAACCTCAACTCAGATTCTAGCATTGCCATTTATGACCTTTCTTATTTTGGGCAACTTCTCAAAGCATCCCATCTGTGATAAGTTGGAAAAGTGTCTCATCTATAATAAGGGGATTGATATATACACTCTATATAGTTGTTGGAAGGATAAAAATGAGATCATGAATCCAGCCTGCGTCAATAATATTAGATCCCAACCTTCCCCCTAGACTGTCATCCCCAAAGAGGAGCAGAGTAATCTTGTATGAGTCAATAAGATAAATTAAGTCTGTCATAGTTTTTCCTAGTATGGCAGAGCTGAAATGAAATCACTAACAGAATTTTCCAGGAAAAAAGTCTACAAAAACAATCTTCAGGATAGGGCATTTCCTGGGTTTATAGAACTGAACTCTGCACCAAACTCAATGTTAGTGAGTCAATTCTGACTCATTGCAACCCCACTGGATTTCTAAGGCTGTAAATCTTTACAGAAGCAGCCAGCCTCATCTTTCTTCTGCTGAGTGGCTGGTGGGTTTGAACCACCTACCTTCTGGTTAACAGCCAAATGCCTTAACCACTACACAACCAGAGCACCCGTGGGTTTATAGGGAGTTTCAAAATATGGCATCTGGCAAACTGATGGGTGAACTGTTGTTTTGTGTCGTCCAGTAGATTTTCAACTCTGACTCATGTATTACAGATCCCATGTATTACAGAGTAGAGCTGCCCCGTAGAGTTTCCTAGATTATAATCTTTATGGAAGCACATTGTCAAGTCTTTCTCCTGTGGAGCCACTTTCAGTAAGCAGCTGAATACGTAACTGTTGCACCATCAGGGATCCTTGATGACTAACTAAAACACATTTTCATCAAATTGATTCTGACTCATAGAGACCCTACAGGACAGAGTAGAATTGCCCCATAGAGCTTACAAAGTAGTAAATCTTTACAGAAGCAGACTACCACGTTTTTCTCCCACAGAGCAGCTGATGGGTTTGAACTGCCGACCTTTTAGTTAGCAGCCAAATGCTTTAACCATAACACCACGAGAATTCCTTGATGGGTGACTAGAAAGGACTAATACCAATAGAAAGTCCAGGAGTAAACAGAAAAACACAGAAGGTGAGATAGGTGACCCCCAAAGGTGAACGTTCTCTGTGTTGCCTATTTTGCCCCATGCTTAGCCCAATTTCATACCCCAGGTCTACCTATTTGAAGGTCTTCAAAACTCCAGATGAGTGAGAAAGAAAAAATTTCCCTGGTTCATATATTATTGCCATTTTCAAAACAATTTTAAGATTTTCTCTCCTTTTATTTATTTATTTATTTAGCCTTATAAGTTTTCTGTTAATTTTCTATAGGCAAATGAATTTTTATATAAGAAATGACATTAAAATCATATTGCAGATTGAATTAAAATATATATACCTGGTTTTCTCTAGGGAAAATAAACATTAGTTCATCTCTTCCAAAGGACCCAGCCAAGCACATCATGCTGAGGATGTGGTAAGTTGCACCCCCTCAGGCAACTATAAGAAAATGAAATTAACCTAAATTTATTTCCACTTGAGTAGAAATGCGTTGGAATTCAGTCTTGCTGAAATGATTGAAATATACCATTTATTTTATGTCACCTCATTGGAACTATAAATTGGCTTTATAAAGCATACATATTTAGTCTACAACATATTCTCCACTTTTTCTCATAGGAAATAGGGAAGAAGAATGAAATTGAGTGTCTCCTAAGCACTTGATGAATGTTATCTCACAGGATTCTTCAGATAATAACATGAAATTGAGTTGTTATAAGGATCCAATTTTTTCAGCCAAGGAATCTCACTTTTATAAGTAACTTGTCGAAGGTCACTAGGCTAGTAGGTAGCAAAACCAGGATTCCAACTCTAGTCTGCTGGTTCCAGAGACCGTGCATTTTTTACTGCAGGGCTCAACTTTGCTGTGACAACAAAATGGAACAATGTGTGAGAAAGCGCTTGGTGGGCACTCTGTACTCTGTAAATATTTCGTTCTTTGAAACTTGTAATGCAGCTCATCATATTAGTGACTGGTCCCCATCATAACTTAAGGACCAAAAGTTCTAAGTCTTCCCTGCAAGGGAGTCAGAGAAGGGCAAAGACAGCTTCTGGTAACAGCATACACACACACACACACACACACACATCCAAAAACCAAACTCACTGCCATCGAGTCGGATCTGACTCATAGCAACCCCTCCTTGGATTTCTGATATGTTGTTGTTGTTATGTGCCGTCAACTCAGACCCGACTCATAGCGACCCCTCCTTGGGTTTCCGAGGCAGTATCACTATGGAAGTAGATTGCCCCATCTTCCTTCTGAGGAGTGGCTGATGGGTTTGAACTGCCAGTCTTCTGGTTAGCAGTCAAGTGCCTTAGGCACTATGCTACCAGAGCTCCCTAGTCACGCGTAAATGCACAAACAATAAATAAAACATACACAAGATCGGGATAAAAGGCTAAATTAGAAAATAAACCACATTTGCCGTTATTGTTAGTTACCTAACAATAGCTCCAAGTCGTGGCACCCCATTTACCACAGAACCAAACATTGCCTGCTCCTGCACTATCTTCATTGATGGTATGTTTGAGGTCATTTTTGTGGCCAGTGTGTATTTTGAGTACCTTCTAACCTAACAGGCTCATTTTCTAGCACTCTATTGTACAATATTCTTTTGTGATCCATAATATTTTCATTGGCTAATGTTCAGAAATAGATTGTCAGACCTTTCTTCCTAGTCTTAGTCTGGAAACGCCACTGAAACCTATCTACCATGGATGACCCTGCTGATATTTGAAATACCAGTGGCATAGCTTGTAGTACTGCAGTAACACACAAATACCACAGTATGACAAACTGATAGACAGGTGGTGGAAACTACATTTAGTAGGCCTATGTTAAAGTGAAGGAGCTCTGGTGGCACAGTACCTAAGGCATTTGACTGTTAACCAGAAGGTTGGTTGTTCAAACCCACCAGCCACTCTGCAGAAGGAAGATGGAGCAATCTACTTCCGTAAAGATAAACTGTCTTAAGAAACCCAATGGGGGTCACTATGAGACAGAATCAACTCTATGGCAGTGGGTTTGGTGTGTTTATATTAAAGTGAGAGACAAGTATGATAGGCCCAAAGAGAGTAGATAGTATATGTAGTTAGAGAACTGAAATTATAGAGGCTGAAGATTATTTGGGAGGAAGAGATGAAATTTGGAAGAGTTGTTAAAACTATTTGCAGAAAACAGATGCTACATGGCCAGCACAATCCCAGGAGAGTGTCTTGCACATGCTGTTGTTGTTGTTGTTGTTTTGCAGTCGAGTTGGCCCCGACTCATAGCGACCCCTCCTTGGGTTTCCGAGGCAGTATCACTACGGAAGTAGGATTGCCCAACCTGTTAGGTGCCCTCAAGTCAACTCTGACTCATAGTGACTCTATGAACAACAGAACAAAACCCTGCCGGGTCCTGTGTCATCCTTAAGATCTTTGCTGTTTGAGCCCATCATTGCAGCCACTGGGTCAATCTATGTCATTGAGAGTGTTGCCTTTTTCTATGACCCTCTATGTTACCCAGCATGATGTCCTGCTCCAAGGGATGGTCCCTTCTGACAACAGGACCAAAGTACAAGAGATGAAGTCTGGCCATTCTCACTTCTAAGGAATATTCCAGTTATACTTCCTTCAAGACAGATTTATTCATTCTACTGCCCTGCACGTTGGTGCTCAATAAGCTCTGGTAGCATAGTGCCTACGGCATTTGACTGCTAACCAGAAGGTTGTCAGTTCAAATCCACCAGCCACTCCTCAGAAAGAAGGTTGGGCAATCTACTTCTGTGGTAATATCGCCTCGGAAACCCAAGGAGGGGTCGCTATGAGTCAGATCTAACTCAATGGCAAATAACAACAACAGCAACAACAAGCCTCGGTCAATGATTTATCCAATTTGGCCATTCTGTTAGCTATCATGGCTTGCTATGCACACAATTAATTCAGCTGTGGCTATTGTTTTTTCGAATAAGGTTACCTGAAGTGAATTCATTTTGCTGTGTCATAGTTCAAGTCAATAAATAAGAATAGCAGGTGAAGTTTGATAGCAGAAGCATAGGATACTCCACTAATTCCTGAGGTAAACAAAGGTCTTTATCAAAAGCCCTGGGTCAGGCCCTTCTTGGTAAGAAGTTGAAGACTCACTGAGAAGTAATTTTCAGATCCTAGCTATGTGCTAAGGAGCTCTGGTGGTGTAGTGGTTAGAGCATTGGCTGCTAGCCATAAGGTCTATGGTTCAAACCTACCAGCTGCTTTGTGGAAGAAAGATGAGGTGATCTGCTTCTGTAAAAATTTTACAGCCTTGGAAACCCAGTGGGTGTAGCTATGCATCAGAATGGAATCAAGGCAGTGAGTTTTGTTTTTTTTCTTCTTCTTCTTCTTTTTTTAGTTATTTACTACAACCAAAGTAAGAGAGAAATATGAAAAAGACTATATCTAGAACTTTTGTCTGGGAATTGATGTCTTGAGAGAGGCTGACCTCCAGAAACCAAACCAAACCAAACACACTGCCATTGAGTTGGATCCGACTCATAACAACCCCTCCTTGGGTTTCTGAGGTAGTATCACTATATGAGTCGGGGCTGACTCGATGGCACATAACAACAACAACAACAACATCACTATAGAAGTAGATTGCCCAGTCTTCCTTCCCATGTCTACACATTTCCTGAAGTTTAAGAATAAATAGGGATACAAGTATTTGTGAAGATTGTTGTTACCTCTTGGCAAAACTTAACTTTCAAACTTAAGAGCTGCTTCCCAAGCATGTTATTTTCTTCTAAATTAAATAATAATGATAATAAAAAGCATATTCTAGAAGAAATCTAATCCATGTATTAATTTCCTTTACTCATCAAACTATTGCCTGGTTAATAGGAGTTGATGAGCAAATAGCTTTTCAATACAATTTCAATAAAATTAGGAAATTATATTTCATTCACTGTAAACAAATTAAAACTCTGTTGTTGTTGTTGTCATGTGTCGTCGAGTCAGCCCTGACTCACGACGACCCCTCCTTGGGTTGCCAAGGCAGTATCACTACGGAAGTAGATTGCCCAACCTTCCTTCCGAGGAGTGGCTGGTGGGTTTGAACTGCCAGCCTTCTGGTTAGTGGTCAAGTGCCTTAGGCACTATGCTACCAAAGTTCCTAATTAAAACTCTCAGACATTTGAATTTGGTTTGAAATGTGTTTCCCTAAATGTTCAAGGGAGACCTAAACTAAAATCAGCCTTGCTAAGCCTTGCTTCCAATCTCATGCTTGACTTTCAGAGCTCCTTGGCATGCTCCATCCACCTTTTACTGAGAATCAATGAAGAACATCAGGAGGCACATCGCTCTGACACACAAGGAAATGCATCAGCCTTATCTGAGTCCTGTCAATTAACTCTTTAAGACCTTTTGAGGACTAGCCATTCATTCCAGTCATGAAGTGTTTGGAACCTTTACCACCACCTAGAGGTCATTGCACTGAACTGCAAATAAATAAATAAATAAATAATTATTCGCGTGATTGCGGGGCTTGAGTTTATGTAGCAACAGCTTTGAGGTTGGCCAGGACTGGACAGTGTTTCATTCCATTGTACATAAAGTCACTGTGAGTCAGAAGTGAGTCAACAGCACCTAACAACAACAAACTTCCAGGAGGAGCCCTGGTGGCACAGTGGTCACGCACTTGGCTGATAACCAAAAGATTGTTCAAACCCACCAGCCACTCCGCAGGAGAAGAGACCTGGCAATCTGCTTCCATGAAGACTTCAGCCTAGAAAACTCTATGGGGCAGTTCTACTCTATCCTATAGTTTGCTATGAGTTAGAATTGACTCAACAGCACACAACAACAACAACAACAAAACTCCCAGGAGGCCCCTGGGTGGCACAGAGGTTTGCACTAGGCTACTAACCAAAGACTGGCAGTTTGAATCCACCCAGTGACATCATGGAAGAAAGTCCTGGTGATGTACTTCCGGAATAAAGCTTATAGCCAAGAAAACCCTATGGAGCAGTTCTACTCTGCACACATTGGGTCACTATGAGTTGAAATCAACTTGATGGTCACAAATTTAATTTCTTTGCTCTAAACTTCGGTGGGGGGGGGCGCACAAACAGTTAAGCACTCAGCTACTAAACAAAACATTAGCAATCAGAGTCCACTCAGAGGGACCTCAAAAGAAAGGCTTCATGATCTACTTCCAAAAGGCCACCACCCTTTGAAAACCTTATGGAGTGCAGTTCTCTGGCACACATGGAGTTGCCATGAGTCAGAGTAAACTCTATGGAAACGTGTTAGACAGTGAGGAAGAGATGGGCACACAGACCTCCTTGTTTCTTCTGGGTGCTGTGTGTGGTATAATGAAATGACTGTTTCACATGCAACATGATTTGAGGTTAGTGAGCAAAATTAACAAGACTTCAAGAATCACAGTCTTCCTCCCAAATGGAACACTTCAAACGAACTGCTTGCAGATGGTTTTCATTGCATGCAACTGGAAAGTGTGCACTTTTGCCAGGTTTGCCTGCTTTTGTGTCTGGATCTGTGGTGGAATATCGAATCGTCTTCTGTGGTTAGCAGCTCTCTCCTTATGTAACAATGCCAGGGGCAGAGTTGGCTCCAGGGATCTCGGAATGTTTCATCTCTCCACTCAAGAAAACTGCCTACACCCAATGTGCTTCTTTGAAACAGGAGGACAAAAAAGTTCACTGAGACACTCTGCTAGTAATTAACTGCCTTGGGGCCCAGGATACTCAGATGGGGGCAGACCATCCTCCTTTCATTTACTAGGAAACTATTCAGACCTCCTTAGATGAAAGCAACCCGTATTGCCCATGGAAAGAATTAATGTACTTCAGAAACAAGAGCCGGAAGCAGCAGATGAGGAGGTTTAAAGGATCACTTTCAAATTAATCAAAATGAGAATGGCAAGGAAAATGCAGTGAGTGAGGCTTGGACGTGTGAGATGTTTGCAACAAAATGTCTTTCAGTAGTTCCCAAGGTAATGGGGGGAAAAAGACACATGGATGTCAGGTGACGTCACATAGATTTCAGTTGGATGGGAATTGTATTGATTGAGTTGGGATCATGTTAAGGTAAGAGTCCCTGGCATTCCACTTGGTGGCTCTAAACTGTTAGGGGTTGGATTATGTCCGCCAGAAATATGTGTTGTAAACCTTAACCCCTGTAGTGTTTATAATCCCATTTTTTTCTTTGTTAATGAGACAATATTAGTGTAGGGTATGTTTTAAGTCAGTCTCTTTTGAGATATAAAAGAGATTAAACAAACAAGTAAGAGATGAGAGATGGGGGAAGGTATATGCCAAGCCACATGATGATTATCCAGAAGCAGAAACTCAAAAGAGACAAGGACCTTCCTCCACAGTTGACAAAGATGGAAACCTCACCCTAGAGCTGGCACCCAGAATTGAGACTTCTAGCCTCCCAAACTGTGAGAAAATACATTTCTGTTTGTTAAAGCCACTCACTTATGATATTTCTATTACAGGAGCACTAGGTAATTAAGACATAAGCATAGCCTAGCACAGAAAGCTTGGTGGTGCTACACAAGGATTCAGATGTCTCCTAAATCATGGATTAGCCAAGATGAGCCCTGAAAGTTGTGAGCTGAACCAAGGACAGGTTGTTTGATCAAAAGGAATCTTTGCAACCGTAGTGGAAGACAGAGGAAGAAGGAAGGAAAAGAGTTAGGCTCCAGAATATCTGCTGCCTGAGTGCCAGTTTCAGGAGCTCTGGTGTCATCGTGGCTAAAGCATTCAATTGCCAGCCAGAAGATTGGTGATTCGAACCCACCAGATGCTCTGTGGAAGAAAAATGAGGCAGGCTGCTTCAGTAAAGAATTACAGCCTTGGGAACCCTATGAGACAGTTCTATTCCATCCTAAAATGTTGTTATGAGTTGTAATAAACTTGATAACGGCAATGGGTCATTTTTTGTTTTGTTTTTTGTTTTTATTTTTTTAGTGCCAGTTTGAAGGTGCATATCTTCATTCTAATAACCCATTTCATCCTTCAAGTATTATCCAGACTGGGTGTTTTTAATCAAGAAAACTACAACTCAGAATCTATTTAAACGATAACGTGAAAGTGAGACACTGGGACTAAACCTTAAAGAGGTTTACATCTAGTAGAGTGATGACAGAAATGCCGAGGAAATTGCTGGGTTTTGTTGTTGTTGTTGTTTTATCTGTGTCTTTGTCTTTAGATTTGGGAGAAGCGGACATGTAAACTCTTTCAAAATATATTGGACTTCAGTATATGAAGACCTAGAATTTCTGTAGGATTTCAAATGGAAACTTTGGTCTTTTAGGATGAAGGTGAGTGGCATCAGAGTTACTACAACTAATGATACACACTTGTTGGGATTGTTAGGCATAACACAAAGCATTCAATTCATGGGCTCTGTTTATAGCCATCTTGAAGGAGGTGTTTTTTGCTTGTTTGTTTTTGTTTTTCATCTTATGATCTCATAGTACATTAAATGGTATCAATTGCCCTTTAAGAAAACCAAACCATGTGTTTAAAGAGTAGAACTGATTCTATAGGGTTTTCATTGGCTGTGAACTTCCAGAAGCAGATCCCCAGGCCTTTCTTCTAAAGCGTCTCTGGGTGGATTCAAATCGCCAACCTAACCTAACCATGTGTACTATCGAGGAACTCCTTGCATCAGTTTCCCAACACCTCTTTAAAACACATAGTTAATTTCTATTTATATATGCAGAAACCACAATCTACATTGTTAAGGGGCATCCAAGGTGTGATTTGACTGGAAACATTTCCTCTTGTCTTGTCCAGGCTCTTTGCTCTCCATCTTGACCATCCTGTTTGTTAATAAGGCCTAGCTTTTCTGTGGAATTCTCATTATGCTTCTTGGCCTATGCTAACCTCACATTACTGAAATAGCTGGATCTTGAACTAAAGGTCAGTGGTTCGAACCCACCAGTGGGAGAAAGACGAGGCGGTTTGTTTCCATAAAGCTTTACAGCCTTGGAAACTCTATGGGGCAGTTCTACTCTGTCCTATAGCATTGTTATGAGTCAGAATCAACTCAACAGCCGTAGGTTTGGTTTTTTGGGGGCTTAGTGTCCTTGGGCAGGGGGAAAGTTCTTGGATATACTACTATCTATGTCTACATGTTCTCATATCACTGAGAAGACTGGTTTCCCTGACTGTTTTTTCAGGGAAACTCTGTTTTCTAAAAGATCAGCATCTTCTTTTATCTCCTCACCACAATGACTATGAAGAGTTATAAACTAAGCTAAAAAATGACAAGAAAGATTGAGCCCTTGATTTAGAATGTTCTCAACTTAAGGGCTATCCTATCTTCCCTGTAGCCCAAAGTCTATATGCTTTATCTCTAAGAGTAACAAACTAGCTAGTCTTATAACAGAACCTTCCCAACCAGTGCTAACTCTAGTGGAGTCAAAGAAAACGCAGCTGCATTTTCCAGTGGTTCATCCTTCTACTAGTTTATAAAACATTAAAAATTGATTTCAGTTGAGTTGACTTGAATTGAATTGAACTGAATAGAATGATGACTGATTCCTGCTTGAGTAACAAACATTTATGTCTTCATGTAACAAAATCCTGCCATCATGAAGCCCATGGTCAAACAAATCAGGAAAGATGCCCAAAAGTACAGCACTGATGAGGAAAGCATTTGGAAATTCAAAGAGACTAGAGTCTAAACTTGTCACGTAAGTATGACAGGGTCATCCTTACATATTGGAAGCCATATTGGAAGCAATGAAAAATTACGTCTCAAATGTAGCCGCTTGAAATAGTTTCCCATTTTATTTAGAGGCTTACATTTCTGTGCAACTGACAGATTTCCAAAAAAGGGCTGCACCAAAGGAATCTTGGAAACGTTTAAAAATAATTAGGCTTTTGAAAGCAAAGCATGTATTGCAGATGATGTTGCTCATTTGGTTTTGGTGAGACTCACTTCCAGAAAAACAGACCATCTGAGTTCAGAAAACAAAATTTTGAGTTCCAGCAGTATGGACTTAGAGCAGATTTCACTACTCAGTCTGGAAATTAAATTTGAAAGGAAACAAATAAGACTCAAGGGCCAATTTACAGCTTTCCAGGGGCAGGCCTTTGGTGCTCAGACTCTGGGGTGGGAAACTGGGGCTCTCTAGAAAGAAGTGTGTTTGCAGTAACATCTTCCTGAAGAGGAATAAGCTACTCTCTGCCCTCAACCCATAGCTTGATTTGGGGCCTTTGGCAACACTTACTGACTCCTGGCACCATCAGAAAGCTCAAAGGAACAATTGCTCATTTGGTACAGATGGCAGAAAGAAAGATTGGATGGGAGACCTGCTCTGATACTGTACTGATTTTCTCAGCAGAATTTCTGGAGCAATTGAGACAAAATGCCTTCCTTTTGCTTGGTAGAAGTGGTGTCAGTTACTATAGGCCTGAGTTACCTGCATGTGATGGAGAAGGAGAAAGAGTGTCCCTGAGTAGACTTAGAGTATCTGGAAACTCAAGAACTGAGGCAAAGGAAGCTTAAAATATCTGGAGCATTTAGTCTTAAAGTATGGTAATCACTTTTGTTCTCTACATAAACTGAGAGCTATAGTTTACACTTAAAAAAAAAAAAAAAAAAAACACCAAACTCACTGCCATCTAGTCGATTCCAACTCATAGAGACCCCCATTGGGTTTCCAAGGCTGTAAATCTTTATGGGGGAGCACTGGTAGCATAGTGCCTAAGACACTTGACTGCTAACCAGAAGGCTGGCGGTTCAAACCCACCAGCTACTCCTCGGAAGGAATGTTGGGCAATATACTTCCATAGTGATACCCCTCAGAAACCCAAGGAGGGGTTGCTATGAGTCGGGTCCGACTTGAGGGCACATAACAACAACAACAACAAATCTTTATGGAAGTAGACTGCCTGATCTTTCTTCTGCAGAGCATCTGGTGGATTTGAACCACCAAACTTTTGGTTAGCAGCAAAATGCTGAGAACATTCAGACCCAAATAAGAACTTATTGGCATAATGCATACTCAATAAATATTTGATGAATAAGTGAATGATGGATATTATTTGGTAGAAATCAGCTGACATTATAAGGCCTCAATTCAGGGAGTGTTTGGATCCATTCTCTTTAAGCTCAAAGATAACAAATCTAGGAATCCCTGATTGATGTAAACAGTTTATGCACTCAACTGCTAAATGAAAAATTGGAGGTTCATATCTGCCCAGAGGCACTTGAGAAGAAAAGCCTGAGGATCTACTTCCAAGGTATCAGCCATTGAAAACCCTATGGATCTCATATCTACTCTCACACACATGACGTTGCCATGAGTCAGAATCAACTTGATAACAACTGGTGATGGTGGTGGTATTTGTAAATCCACTGCCATCTTTTTAGGGCAGAGTAGAACTGCCCATAAGGTTTCCAATGCTGTAAATCTTCACAAAAGCAGACTGCCTAATTTTTCTTCTGCGGAATAGCTGGTGGATTCAAACTGCCGACCTTTTGGTTAGCAGCCAGTGCTTTAACCACTATGCCACCAAGGCTCCCTGTTGTTGTTGTTATGTGCTGTCAAGTCGGACCCGACTCATAGAGGTTGGATCTGACTCATAGTGGTCAGACCTGACTCATAGCGACCCCTACTTGGGTTTCCGAGGCAGTATCACTATGGAAGTAGATTGCCCCATCTTCCTTCTGAGGAGTGCCTGGTGGGTTTGAACTGCCAGCCTTCTGGTTAGCAGTCAAGTGCCTTAGACACTATGCCAGGAGTAGCTAACAAATCTAAGCTGAAGTTCTCTTACCCAGGACACCTGCAAATGGGTAAAAAATAAAAGCATAGGGTCTAGATAAGTCGCAAAGTGAATAGTAAGCCCACCACTATTGGTCCTAGCTTAGTAACATGGTTGGGCTCTCCTGAGAATCAGGGAGTTTGATCACCTGGTCTTTCTTCCTCAGTTTGATGCCTAGAATCTTGGGGTCAAGAACCAAGAGAAACTATATTCCCTCTGCTCAGCCACACAGATCTGCACTGCTCTCTCCCAACAAAATGTGCCTCTTCTCATCTTAATTTTTCACTCCTGCTACTCCAAACACTTGGGATACCCTTACATAAATGTCCTCACCCAACCCGTGCTTCTTTGCCCAGCTCAAAAGCCACCTCCCTCGTGAGTCCTTACCAATACAAGTTACCTCTCCCTCCTTTGAGCCTTTGTACCATCTTTGTAACTCAGCACAGTTGAAAGTATTTTTGTGCTGCTACTATTAATATACTCCTGAAGATAAAACTATATATATCAACATATCTATATCTATCTACCTCTATATCTGTCTTAACAGGTTTTCATCTTCTGAAGCTTACTAATAATACCAATACAAAGATACATATATAAGGTGTATACACATACATATATTGTTGTTGTTGTTGTTATACGCCTTCAAGTTGATCTTTGGTGCATAATGACCTCATGTGACAGAATAGAACTGCCCCATAGGGTTTTCTAGGCTATAATCTTTATGGGAGCAAATGGTAGATTTTCTTCCTATGGAGTCACTGGATGGGTTCGAACCATCAACCATTCAGTTAGCAGCCGAGCCCTTAATAGCTGAGCCACCAGGGCTTCTTATACATACACATGGATGTGTATGTATTTGTACATTTGTAACTTGTATATATTACATTTATTGTTATAATTATTGATATTTGGATTTCCCTTGCCTGCTATATCTTAGTTCAATAAACTAAGCACCTCGGCTTGATGCAAGGAAAGATTCAGATATAAAAGGGTTCTTCAACTTTCCTCTATGAACATAATTTTTTGGAGTCTCTGCTGGTGTAGTGGTTAAGGAATTTGGCTGCTAACCAAAAGGTCAGGGGTTCAAACCTACCAGCCACTCCATGGAAGAAAGATGAGGCAGTCTGCTTCGGTAAAGATTCACAGTCTTGGAAACCCAACAGGGGTTGCTATGATTTGGAATTGACTTGATGGCAGTGGGTTTGGTTTTTTAAAAGCTCATGCAATCGAGATGTCAGAAGGATCTCCCTGTCCCTCAGAGATCTGATACACTTTGCCTAAATCCCAGTTTTATGGCCTGGGATAATGTAAACCCCTTCCCAGGGTTTCTGCAAATTCCTGCCCCATTTCCTCCTGAGTCTCTTGGCCTCTGTACTCTGGTCCCAGACCTCCTACTTCTGTGTTGCATCACATAAACAGAATGCCAAGTTCTCTCTTTATTCATTTCCACAAAAAATTCAACCACAGCAAGCATGATTGTTTTGTGGACTTGACTCACCTTGCAGCACAGGCATGCCCATAGGCCACCAGCTTCTCTGCCACTTGCTCTTCCCCTCCCCACATGGTTCTAGTATAAGTCAGTCCCTCCTCCCTTGCCTTATGTGGAGCAACTATACCCAACCCACGTCCCTTGGGGTTCTCATCTACTACCTCAAGTATAAATTATTTCTTGCAGGCCCACACAAGTATGTGTTCTCCAGAAAAATTCTGGAGAACATTTTCTCTATCATTACCTGTAATTGCCATTGGATTGGGCCATGATACAAAGTCTGTTTGGAGTCTTCTGATTTTCCATATTCCTAGAGCCAGACTGTAGTCAATACTGTTCTTTTTAGCTTTTTCACTTAAGTCTTATTGGTTCCCAGTTGTTAGGTCCTAGTTCTGATTTCATTCATTCACTCACAGGTTATAAATATAACCTTAAATATAAGGTTATATTTATAAGTATAAGATTATATTTATCAAACATTTGTTGAGAACCTGCTATGTGTCAAATACTTATTTTACAAAAACACAAACACATTCTTTGCCTTGGAAGCCCAGTTAGAATGAAGCCTCATTTACTTATGTCTTGAGCTGGACCAAGGGAAATGGTTCTAAATGTTCCTGTTATATTAGGAGCTAGCGGTCATCAAGTCAACTACCAACTCATGGTAACCCCATCCACAATAGAATTGGACCATTGTGATCCACAGGGTTTTCACTGGATGATTTTTAGAAACAGATTGCCAGGCCTTTCCTCCTAGTCTGTCTTAGACTAAAGTTCTCTACTGAATCCTGTTTGGCATCATAGCAACATGCAAGCCTCTACCAACAGACAGGTGGTAGCTGTACATGAGGAATATTGGCCAGGAGTGGAATCTGGGTCTCCCTAAAGGAGGATAAAAATTCTACCACTGAATTCCCACTGCCCTTGGATACTAGGAGGTAGCTGGCCCTTACTAAAACTTGAGACTCATTGATCAAGGTCTAAATTCCTATACTTTTGGAAACCTGGCCAAGCTGTGGCTTCAGTTTCTGGGTTTAGTAGAAGGAATTAGTAATAAAGTTAAGAATTAGACTTAACAGAATATTGTTAAGTGTATTTGAGTCATTTCCAACTCATAGTGACTCTGTGTATAACAGATGTAAACACTGAATAGTCCTGCGCCATCCTCACAATTGTTGCTTTGGGTGAGCCCATTGTTACAGCCAATGTGTCGATCCAACTCATTGAGGGTTTTCCTCTTTTTCACTGATTTTCTACCTTACTATGCATAATATACTTCTGCAGGGACTGGTCCTTCCTGACAACCAAAGTGTGAGAGGTGACGTCTCACCAGCCTCACTTCTAAGGAGCATTCTAGTTGTACTTCCTGCAAGATAGATTTGTTTGTTCTTATAGCAGTCTACAGCACATTCAATATTCTTCTCTAACACCACAATTCAAATGCATCAATTCTTCTGCAGTCTTCCTTATTATTGGCCAGCTCTCACAAACGTATGAGGCCATAGAAAATATCATGGCATGGGGCAGGCACACCTTAGTCTTCAAAGTGATATATTTGTTCTTTAACACTTTAAAGAAGTCTTTTGAATATTTAAATAGGTCTAACTGAATATTAGACCTAAGAAAATGCCTGAAACCCAAAATAACTAGTTGAAAAGTAAAGAATGGGTTAATTTATTCATTTTGTATCAAAAGAGGATACTGTGAAAATAAGCTTTCTATTATGACCTTTGAAATGTTCTGCTAAGACCAAGTATTTCTCTTCTTTGAATATAAATACCTCCTTTTAAATATCCTTGAAATGTTTGATGAACGTGTAGGGCTAAAACACTATGTACCTACATTAATTATCAAAGAAGGAGCTGAATATTTTGAAATGCTTGTAATATTTTTAAACCATCATCATATCAAGGTCAAAGTTATTTTCTGACTTACTGAACTGTAGAAAGAAGAGAATGAGCTGTATTAAAAATAAAGTGGCTTTGTTTTGCTGGATTTGTAAGGGGAAGACTGGAAGAGAATAAAATATTTCCTACGTGGCAAGGGCTGAGCTAAGAATCTTATATGCTCTTCTATTCAATACTGGAGAATCCTGTAGTTGCTATTGCTGTCCCCATTTCAGAGATAAGGAGACTGGGGTCCAAAATTGATTCTTTTTAACAGAGCTCATTTTAAACAGAGGATTTCTTTGTGTCCTTATGGGATGTAACTTCTGAGATCATGAACACCCCCTTACACTGAACTGCAAAATTCCAAAGATGCTATGTCTACAAATTATTAACCTGTAACTCATAATTTCACAGGTAGTTTTGTTTGCATGAGGCTTATAGTTAAGATACATTCATTTGTAGAATGAAAAATGTATTTCTAGTATTTTCTTAGGTACGTATTAGTCAGTAGGACAAAGAACTATGGTTGGAGTTTTATACAGTCCTTTGTTATCTGGCATATCACATCTGTGTTAAATAATATCACAAATCAGCAGTTGAGAAAATATGCCATTTTAATATCCAAAGAGATTCTAGAGGTCATCTAGTACAGTGTTTCTACCACGTTGCCTGTACATAGGTTGAATCAGAATGATTTGGTCAATATGTTAAAAATACAGATTCTTGGGCCCCTCTCTAGGCCTTATTTCACAAAACATCAAGGCATGGCACTAGGAATCTGCATTTAAAGTTTCTATATTGATTCTGGTGGCATAGTGCCTAAGGCACTTGACTGCTAACTAGAAGGCTGGAGGTTCAAACCCACCAACCACTCCTTGGAAGGAAGGTTGGGCAATCTACTTCTGTAGTGATACTGCCTCAGAAACCCAAGGAGAGGTCGCTATGAGTTGGGACTGACTCGACGGCACATAACAACCATAACAGATTGATTCTAAGGCATAGGCTGGCTTTGGAACCATTGATTTAGTCCATCTCCAACTCTATGAAGGAATCTCCTCCAGCACATCCCTGACTTGGAATCAGGCAACCTCATCTTAGACACATGAAGGAACAGAAAATTTACAACCTCAGAGAAAGCTTTTTTCTTTACTGAACAACGTTACTTGTTTGAAAGTCCTTATTAATTTAATTTAAAATATTTCACCTTAAGATTTATGTTCGTTGGACCCAATTCTGCCCTCAAAAGATGCATTGAATACATGAAATCCCTTATGACATGAGCCCTCAAATATTCACAGACAGCTAATAGAGTTCCCCTGAAGTATTTTATTCTCTGGATTGAGATCATTGCTTTCATCCTTTGTGATAAGTCATGGATTCAATAACTTTCCTTCCATCAAAAAGACAGTGCCTAGAAGATCAAATCCAATTGACTAGCAAATGCAAAACTTAATTAATAGTGTTGTTGTTGTTGTTGTTTGTCGTCGAGTCGGCCCCGACTCATAGTGACCCCTCCTTGGGTTTCTGAGGCAGTATCACTACGGAAGTAGGATTGTCCAACCTTCCTTCCGAGGAGTGGCTGGTGGGTTTGAACTGCCAGCCTTCTGGTTAGCAGTCAAGTGCCTTAGGCACTATGCTACCAGAGCTCTGGGACTGCAAATTAAAATAATATAATATTATTTTTGTTTTGTTCACTTTTTATTGTGATTTGGGTGAAAGTTTACAGAGCAAATTCACCTTCCATACAGCAGTTCACATACACTTTGTCTCATGACACTGACTGTAATCTCCCACAATGCAACAGTTCTCCTCTCACTTCCTCCCCATAGCCACCTCTTCCCTGTGTCCTTCCCTCCCATGCCCTCATACCCCACAAGCTATCTCCTTTTTTTTTTTTTTTTAAATGATTTTGAGTTCTGTTCCACACTGTTCTCCCACTCTATGCAAGATCTCCTACATAGATCCCCCTCCATGTCGTTGACAGTGGTAGCTGGGCACCATCTAGTTCTTCTGGTCTCACAGTTGTATAGGCTGAGGATTGCATGGTGTACCAATCCCTTGGACTGATTGTTTCCATGAATCTTTGGCTTTCTCCATTCTTCTTTGCTCTGGATAAGGAGAGCCCCATTGTTGCATCTAGATGGCCACTTGCCACTTGCAAGCTTTTAAGATCCCAGCCACAATTCACTAAAGTAAGATGTGGAACAGTGTTTTTGAGTAGTATATTATGTCAGTTGAACTTGATGTCCCCTGTGACTATGGTCCCAAGCCCAGAGGTCCAACTACTTGCTCCCTCGGTGTAGCTGGCTGTGGCTAAGAAGTGACTAAAACCTTGTCTCTTGTCAGCTCTACTATACACCTGGGAATTCTTACAGAACATACAAATACACTTGTAGAAACATTGTCTGCCAACCCTATACATCATCTTGGGCACACTCCCCCCTTCATAGATATACCTAATAATTCAGCCCATCCATCCATCCATCCACCCGGAGAACAATGTTTGCCTTCACTGACAATGTGGTACTGTATATGCAAAAGGGCTCATCTTTGTTGTAACAATGTAATATTGTTTTTCATCCACTAAAACCAAATCGAATCAAATTCACTGCCATCTAGTCAATTCTGACTCACAGCAAGCCTGTAGGACTTTGCCCCATAAGGTATCCAAGGCTGTAAATCTTTAAGGAAGAAGACTACCTCATCTTTCTACCATAGAGCAGCTGGTGGGTTTGAAGCACCAAACTTTGAGTTAGGAGCCCAATGCTTTAACCACTATGCCACCAGAACTCCTCAATTATCCCATTAGAATGGAAATCAGAACAAGCAATAGTACTTTTGCTGGCAGAGATACAGGGAGCAGAGTGTTCTCACATTACTGGTGGAAAGGTGCTGTCATACAGACTTTCTGAAAAACAGCCTGGCAACATCTGCTAAAGTCAAAAATACGTGGACACTTTGACTCACCAATCCCACTCCTGAGACTCTATCCCATAGAATTAAAAAATGTTTGCACAAGAAAAAATGTCAAGTTTTGGCAGGGCTCCTCTCATACACCTGGTGGAAGTTAAATAGATACAACCACTTTGAAAAATTGTTTGGTAGCACCTTCTAAATCTGATTATATGTATATCCTGTAATATGGCAGTACACTCTTGGTAAATGTCCAACAGAGGTGTGTATATATATATTCACCAGAAGACATGGAAAAATATTCACTGCAACACCATTCATATAAACCTAAAACTGGAATCTACTCAAACATCCATGAGGAGTAAGATGCATTTAAAAAATTGTGGCATATTCATTTAATGTTTTACTGTATAGTAATGAGAATGAACAAATGATTACTCCAAGTATCAGTATGGATGAGTATGCAAATGAAGCCCAGCAGAACAGAGTACAAATGCATGACTCCAATTATATATGGTTCAAAACAATTAAAAATCAGAAAAATAGTTGTTAATGACCGGAACGGGGCATGAGGAAGGCTTCTGGGAGCTAGTAAAGTTCTGTCTTGATCTGGGTGCTAATTACACAGGTATATTCAGTTTTTGGGAAACTGTGTGGTGTGAGCTGGTTGCAATTAGCTAATTGCACCATGTAAGAAAGGCCTGACCATCACTTTCCGTAAAGATTATAGCCAAGAAGACCCTATGAAACAGTTCTACTCTGTAACACATGGAATTGCTATGAGTTGGAATCGGTATTATGGATATTATGCAGCTATGGATGAATTAATTCTATGCCAAATGATTTTAAATGATTTTCATGATATTGTTAAGTAAGGAAAGGAAGGTGAACAAATTATATAAAGCATACTAGTTTCGTAATGCAAACAATAATCAAATCAAGAACAAAAAGTATACATTATAAGTTAAACATTTAATCCTCATAAAAACTCTGTCATGGATAGGATTGTTGTTGTTGTTGTTGTTTGCCGTTGAGTCACCTCTGACTCATAGCGACCCCTCCTTGGGTTTCCAAGGCAGTATCACTACGGAAGTAGGATTGCCCAACCTTCCTTCCGAGGAGTGGCTGGTGGGTTTGAACCGCCAGCCTTCTGGTTAGCAGTCAAGTGCCTTAGGCACTATGCTACCAGAGCTCCTTGGATAGGATTATTAGTCTCATTTTACAGATGAAGAAATGAAGGGAAAAAAAAGTCAAAGTCACAATGTCAATCTATAGTGAAATTTCTGTGTGTTATAAATTACTTCCATTTCAACATAGAGGCGTATAGAGAACTCCTTTTCATATACATTGAGCAAGTAATCAAAACTCTTTGGAGACGGATATTCCAGAAAGTGCAAAACCAACTAATATCACCAGCCAGTCAATGCCTAAATGTCTTTTCACAAGATAAATAATACTCATGTTTGTGTAGTATTATCAACACACCAGAAAGGAGTCTAAGCTCTTATCTTTCCACTAACAACTCTGCAGCACATGGACAAATACCGCTCATGATCTACAACCTACAGATTATTACCAAATTCTGGGCCTTTCCAGGACACCCTGCCCTTCCCTAAAAGTGCCTACATTCTCATCTATGACTTAGTGGAAATCCTATGGGCTCCAAAGTCAGCCGATCTGGGTAGAGCCTCTCATCAGCTATAGGACCTTGAGAAAGTTGTTTAACTTTTTTAGCTTCCTTGTAAAAGTACATAATAAGACTTTCCTAAAGGAGTTGTGAGGAGCCCCTGGACAGTGCAAATGGCAAACTGAAAGGTTGGAAGCTCAAGTCCCAGAGGCCCCTCAGAAGAAAGACTTGACTATCAACTTCTGAAAAATTAGCCATTGAAAACCTCATGGAACACAGGTCTACCCTGACACACAGGGATCACCTTGACTTGGAATCAACTCAATGACAGCTAACAGCAAAAACATCAACAATAGAGTTGTGAGACATAAATGAGATAAAGTATGACTAGGTAGCACACCACCTGGCACACTGTAGATCCTTTGTAAATGCAAATGTTCTATTGAACAAGATATACCCTTCCATAGAAGATTGGGCAATCTACTTCCATAGTGATACTGCCTCAGAAACCCAAGGAGGGGTCGCCATGAGTCGGATCCAACTTCATAGCAGTGAGTATAGGAGCTCTGGTGGCATACTGCCCAGGGCATTTGACCGCTAACCAGAAGGCTGGAGGTTCAAACCCACCAGCCACTCCTCAGAAGGAAGACTGGGCAAATCTACTTCCATAGAGATACCACCTCGAAAACCCAAGGAGGGGTGCTATGAGTCAGAACTGACTTGGCGGCAGTGAATTTGGTTTTGGTTTTTATAGCATTCCATTGTCATATTCCAGTTAGCATGAGAGAAACAAGCTTTCTTTGGTAATATCAACTGGTAGGGGAAAAAAAAAAAAGTTCTATTTCGTTTTAAACCTGGTGCGGCACAGCTTTGTAGCACAGAGATGACTATCCAAATTTTGTAGATTTACTATTAACAGTAATGCCATTTATTGAGGACTGCTGCCTGAGGCATTTGACTGCTAACCAGAAGGTTGGTAGTTCAAACCCACCAGTCACACCATGGTAGAAAGATGGAGCAATCTACTTCTGTGAAGATTTACTGCCTTGGAAACCAAACGGGGGTTGCTACGAGTCGGAATTGACTGAATGGCAGTGGGTTTGGGTTTTTTATTTTTTAGTCAAGAAATCAAAAGATGTAGTGCATTGGGCGAATCTATTGCAAAAGACCTCTTTAAAGTGTTAAAGAGCACAAATGTTACTTTGAAGACTAAAGTGCATTTGACCCAAGCCATGGTATTTTTAATAGCCTCCTATGTCTGTGAGAGCTGGACAATGAATAAAGAAGACTGAAGAAAAATCGATGCATTTGACTTGTAGTGTTGGTGAAGAATAATAAACGTACCATGGACTGCTAGAATAAACAGATTTGTCTTGGAGGAAGTACAGCCAGAATTCTCCTTAGAAGCAAGAATGGCCAGACTTTGTCTCCTGTACTTTGGTCATGTCATCAGGAGGGACCAGTCCCTGCAAAAGGATATCATGCTTGATAAAGTAGAGAGTCAGCAAAAAAGGGGAAGACCCTCAATGAGATGGATTGACACAATTGAATTGAAATATGATACAGCAGCATCTTTCATGAGGCCTTTTCATAGGATTAAATCTAATGTAAATTCCAAAAGGACTCAATTCTTTTGGGTCTGGCTATTTGAAGGATGTAATTTTATCATTGAACTTCATTCTCACTAGGAACATGGAAGAAAAACTGTCCTCACTGTAAAAAATGATGCTTAATACAGATTTTTTTCAGATGTATTTCAGTGGTATTTGCCTTCTGAGAACTTGTGTATATTATAACTAATATGTGGAGATTATTTCAAATAATTGGGCCTACATTACTACTCCTGGCTCCGACTTCAGATATATAAGATAAATAAATTCTGTATATGAGATTTCTCTTTCTTTTCATCTCCTCTAGATCAAGCTCAGATTCTGACTATTCCCTCTCTAACTCATTTATTCATTCATTAGAGACTGT
The DNA here is from genome assembly GCF_000298275.1 of Orycteropus afer afer. NCBI lineage: Eukaryota > Metazoa > Chordata > Mammalia > Tubulidentata > Orycteropodidae > Orycteropus > Orycteropus afer. The sequence continues at coordinate 12,328,649 of NW_006921599.1, forward strand.
ACAATATGCCAGAGTTGTTGGGGTAATAAAAGGCTGAATAAATAAGTCATAATGCCTACCCTTTAGGAGCTCACAGTCTTCTGAGAGAGACAACCATATAAACAAACATAGAAAATGAAGCATTCTATAATATAGCTGAAGGAGCCCTAGTGGCAAAATGGTTATCATATTTTTTTAACATGTTGCTTTTAAAAAAAGTTAGCATAGCACGCTTAAAAAAATATTGTTGGGGAGGGCATGGTTGGCAAAACAGAACATGCATGCTATTTACATAAAAATAAGGTCAGTCAGTGCTTGGCTGCTAATCAGAAGATTGGTAGCTTGAACCCATGTAGTGGTTCATTGAGAGAAAGACCTATTGATCTGCCTCTGTGAAGAGAACAGCCTAGAAAACTCTATGGGATGGAGTTGAAATCAGCTCTCACCTAACAACAATAACAGCATAATATGGTTACTTCTTAATTTAGTACAAAGAGAAACAATCAGCTCTGCCTGGAGGCATCAGAGGACTTTTCAACCTTAATAAGAGTTCACTCAGCAGACAAGAAAACTGCATATCAGCACCATTAACAGGGATAATGTTTTCTGCCCCATAAAGTAGATATATGGGAGCATCCAGCAAGAGACTTGAGTGGTCTCAGATAGCAAATGGATTCTGTATGCCTTGCTAAGTTTGGGCTTTGACCTGTGGAAAAGAGGGAGCCAGAGGAATTTATTAAATAGAAGAATGGCATGACTACATTTGACTTTCAGAAAGGAAGACATGAATGATGAGCTAGAGATGAAGAGAAAAAAGAGGCAGAAAGATCAGTGAGAAGGCAAACAAGGATGAAGACTTGATGAAGGTGGTGATAGTGGGATAAGGGAGAAAGGGACAGGTTGATAAGATTTTTCAGAAAGTAGATCATCAAGACTTGATGACAGATTGAAATTTATAAGGCTGAAGAAGATTCTGAGCTGCTTATTCAGAAGACTGAGTGGATCAAGGTGACATTCAAATAAGATAGAACATTCCAGACAAAAGGAACATATTGGGGATAGGGAAAAGAGGGAAGAGAATGGATTTGGATTCTGGATTGTTGAATTTAAGTTGACTGCAAGATTATATTGGAAGAATGGTATGGTGGGCAATTTGTACATATGGTACTAGTATAGTAAAAGGGACAATTGTTGATTTTTTAACACTTATCACACTGATTAATGCTTTAATAACCCAGTTCTCTATCTGTTGATTAATTTGTCTTTTGAGTGGCCTCTAATGTAATTATCTTTTGGCCTGGGATTTTGAACATTTTGAACAGAAGTTGTTAAATTAATTAATATTTTAAACTTTTTATTTTGAAACAATTTTAAACTTACAGAAAATTATAAGAATAGTATAAAGAATTCTCTTTCTTAAATTAACCAGTTTCTACCAATTTTTAATATTTTGATACATTTGCTTGTTTTCTCTTTCTCTCCACATACACACTAAAATTTTTGACTCATGTGAAAGTAATATGAGACATTGTGTCCCTTTATGCCTTAATAATTTAATGTGTACTGTCATCAGACACTCACTCACTCATTGCTGTTGAGTCAATTACCTTAGATCAAGGCATTTATAAAATTCAGGAAGTTTAATATTGATGCAATATTTTAATATACAGTCTTATATCAATTTCATCAATTATCCTAATAATATCCTTTATAGTAATTTTTGATACGTTACCCAGTCCAAGGTCATATACAAGTTGTCACCAACTTGTTCTAATGATTCTAAGTTGGTTCTGATGTATGTAGAATACTTCATTTTTTTTTAAGTTGTCATTATTATTGCCTTTTGTTATCAGATAGATATCCTAGGCATTAGTGAGCTGAAATGGACTGGTTTTGGCCATTGTGAATCAGACAATCATACGGTCTACTATACTAGGAATGACAAATTGCAGAGGAATGGTGTCACATTCTTCATCAAAAAGAATATTTCAAGGTCTATCCTGCAGTACAGTGCTGTCAGTGATAGAATAATATCCATGTGTCTAGAAGAACTCCCAGTTAATACATTATTCAAATTTACACACCAACCAGTAAAGCCAAAGACAAGGAAACTGAAGATTTTTACCAACTTCTGCAGCCTGAAATTGACCAAACATGCAATCAAGATGTATTGATTATTACAGGTGATTGGAATGCAAAAGTTGGAAAAAAAAAGAAGAAGAAGAATCATCTGTAGTTGGAGAGTATGGCCTTCCTTGGTGATAGAAATGGCACCAGAGATCACATCATAGACTTTTGCAAGACCAATGACTTATTCATTGCAAATACATTTTTCAGCAACATAAATGGCAGCTATAGACATGGACCTCACCAGATGGAATGCACAGGAATCAGAGGGATTATACCTGTGGAAAGATGCAGTGGAGAAACTCATATCTTCAGCCAAAACAAGGCCAGGAGCTGATTGTGGAATAGACCATCAATTGCTCTTATGCAGATTCAAGCTGAAGATGAAGAAAACTAAAACATGTCCACAAGAGCCAATATACAACCTTGATTGTATCCCACCTAAATTTAAAAACCATGTGAAGAATAGATTTTACACACTGAACACCAATGACAAAAAACCAAATGAGTTGAGGTATGACATCAAGAACATCATACATAGGCTGAAGCAAAGAGTGCATAAAATCAAAGTCATTTGGAAAGAGTCCAAAGATATGATGGACCACAAAGACCTCAGTGTTCATGATCCTGAGACCAGAAGAGCTAGATGGTGCCCAGCTACCAAAGCCAACCACTCACAAAGGGATCAAAATTGGAGATCCTGGGTAGAATGGGAGGAAAAATGTAGAACAAAATTCATAAACAGAAAAATGACCAGAATTACTGGTTGGATAGGGGCTGGTGGAACACCCAAGACTATGGTCCCAGGTTATCCTTTGGGCCTGAAAATGGACTCACTGCTGTGGATTTGTTCTCAGCCCAACAGTAGAAAGACCTTCAAGCAGAACACCTACCCCAGGGAGATGCACCTACCTACCCTAGGGAGAATCACCCCTTAGATCAATTAACCATGAGACATCAGAAGGGCACCATCCACATAGAGGGAAAGCTGGACAAGAATGCATGGATGAGAAGGCCACAGGGATGGGGCAGTCACAGGGAGGAGATGGGAGGAGAGCATTTTTGGTTGAGGATTGTAATCTGGACCATGAAACCAAATGAGAGTAAAATGAATCTGCTTTGTAGCTTTACACCCAAATCATAATTAAAGTAATAATAATAATAAAAATAAAATAACATCATGTATGAAGAAAGCAGAAGTCATTAAAAAGACAGGAAAGGAAGAAAAGACCAAAATGGCTGTCAGAAGAGACTCTGAAACTTGCTCTTGAACAGAGTAACTAAAGCAAATGTAAGAAATGAAAAGATAAAAGAGCTGAACAGAAGATTTCAAAGAGCAGCCCAAGAAGACAAAGTAAATTATTATAAGGAAATGTGCAAAGACCTGGAGTTAGAAAACCAAAAGGGAAGAACAAGCTTGGCATTTCTCAAGATGAAAGAACTGAAGAAAAAATTCAGTTTTTGATATTGAAGGATTCTATGGGCAAAATATTGAATGATACAGGAAATATCAAAAGAAGATGGAAGGAATAGATAGAATCATTGTACAAAAAAAGAATTGGTCAGTATCCAACTATTTCAGGAGGTGGCATATGATCAAGAACCAATAGTATTGAAGGAAGAAGTTGAAGCTACACTGGGAGAATTGGCAAAAAACAAGGACCTAGGAATTGATGGAATACCCATTGACATGTTTCAACTAATGTATGTATTGCTGGAGGCACTTACTTACCTATGCCAAGTAATTTGGAAGACAGCCACCTGGCCAACTGACTGGAAGACATGCATATTTGTGCCCATTCCAAAGAAAGATGGTCCCACAGAATGTGGAAATTATCAAACAATATCATTAATATCATATGCAAGTAAAATTTTGCTGAAGATGATTCTAAAACAGTTGCACCTATATATTGACAGGGAACTGCCAGAATTGTAAGCTGGATTCAGAAGAGGATGTAGAATGAGGGATATCATTGCTGATGCCAGATGGATCTTGGCCAAAAGCAAGGAATACCAGAAAGATGCTTACTTGTGTTTTATTGACTATGCAAAGGCATTTGACTATGTGGATTATAACAAGTTATGGATAACATTGCAAAGAGTGGGAATTCAAGAACACTTTCTTGTGCTCATGAAGAATTGTACACAGACCAAGAAGCATTGTTTGAACAGAACAAGGGAATACTGTATGGTTTAAATTCAGGAAGGGTGTGCATCAAGGTTGTGTCCTTTCACCATACTTACTCAATCTGTATGCTGAACAAATAATCCAAGAAACTGGACTATATGAAAAAGAGCTTGGCCCCAGGATTGGAGAAAGACTGATTAACAACCTACAGTATGCAAATGACACAACCTTGCTTGCTGAAAGTGAAGATGACTTGAAACATTTACTGATGAAGATCAAAGACTACAATCTTCAGTATGGTTTTGTTCTGGTTACCTAGTACCACTCTGACAAGAATATACCACAAATGGGATGGTCTTAACAAACAGGAGTTTATTCTTAAAATTTGGAGGCTTTAAGTCCAAGTTCAAAGTGCCAGGTTCTAGGCGCTGGGTGAAAGCCCCTCAACCTTGGGGTCCAGCTTTGCCTCCTGCTCCTGGCCCACTGGAGCTAGAGACATTTCTTCACTCAGACAGCTGCTAGATGCTGAGGCTGAGAAGCCCCAAGTTTGACAAGTAAAAAGGCACAGTCCTGATGTTACCAAACCCCATGCAGGACGTTAACTTAAGTCCATTGTAAGTCCCAAGGTCGGCAGAGCATAGCAGGCTGCTGAGCAACGACATGACTACATGCAAGGTCCAAGCTTTGAGACCATTCTCAAAGCTTCTCCTTATATACGAGAAGCAGACCATATTCCCAAAGGTAGCTACTCAGCTGCTTGTGGTAGATCCCACCATGAAGTTGATTGCCAGTCTCAGAGTGGGGAATAACTACCACCAGCTGCCCAGCCACTCAACCAGGCCCAGCCAAGTTGACACACAAGCATAACCATCACAGGATTACAACTCAATATAAAGAAAACAAAAATCATCACAACTGAACCAATAAGCAGCATCATGATAAATGGAGAAAAGATTGAAGTTGTCAAAGATTTCATTTTACTTGGATCTACAATCAACACTCATGGATGCAGCAGGCATGAAATCAGGCATTGTATTGCACTGGGCAAGTCTGCTGCAAAAGACCTCTTTATATTTTGAAGAGCAAAGAAGTCTTTTTGTAGACTAAGTTGTACTTAACCCAAGCCATGGGATTTTCAATCACCTCATATGCATGTGAAAGATGGACAATGAAAAAGGAAGATCGAAGAAGAGTTTATGCCTTTGAATGATGGTGTTGATGAAGAATACTGAAAATACCATGGACTTCCAGAAGAACAAACAAATCTGTCCTGCAAGAAGTATAGCCAGAATGTTCCTTGGAAGCAAGAATGGCCATACTTAGTCTTACCTATTTTGGTCATGCTGCCAGAAGGGACCATTCCCTGGAGAAGGATATGATGCTTGGTAAAGTGGAAGGTCAACAACAAAGAGGAAGACCCTCAACAAGATGGATTGACACAGTGGCTGCAATGATGGGCTCAAATATAGCAAGGGTTGTAAGCACACAGCACAACCAGGCATTCTGTTATACATAGGGTCACATGAGTCAGAGCTGACTCGATGGTACCTAACAATAACAACAACTTTATCAGTATCTTATAAATCCAATCTTTGTTTTGGGCAGTTGGAAACATTACATATAAACTTACAGACACATTTTAATTAAACATACATGAAAAAATACTCAAATCCTAAAAATTTACTCCAACAAAGAAGAAGAGTTGGACAACATTGGCAATTTGTCAGTTGCAATAATAAGGCCACTTGTGGAAGGTTCTGGATCATTTGGATTATCTCTGGGCATGGGGATGGCATTTCTAGTCAGAAAATTAATTAATCTGTATGGTCCTTTTATGCACTGTAACATTGATGTAGTACACATTACTAAACATAAGATGTAAAAAAAAAAAAAACAAACCATGATTGTAAGTGCAGTTTGCTGTAACTTGAATATACCATAAGGTGGGGACTACCTGGATTTACTTGTTATGAGCTAATTCATTTTTTACTGTGGATAAAGTATATTCAAGGGTCATCCAACCCTTTCCCCTTTAAGGACTTAGTTCAATATTAAAAGGACTGGGTTTATTAGGAAAAATTTCCTTACTCATTCACTGTAGCTTCGAATTGCTATTTTCAGCACAGAATACTTTAAAGGAAAATATTTGGAATGGATCCTATTTGTTGTGTGCCAACACCCTGAGAGGTGAGAGAAAGCAAACTTGTTTCCCAGCTCCTCTGTCAAAATGCTGGCGTGTAGACCCTCTCATTTTCTCAATTAATTGTAGCATCTTGGCTGCTGAATGGGCATTCTTTAACCTGAGCTGACCATTTGGAATTTAAAATTAGCAAAGTAATTATATTTACTGGGCCACTGATTGAAGGGAAATTGCACATCGTTTATGAATTTGCATATTGTGAAACGGGTCATGGCAGCAGATGGTCTTCCAAGAAGCAAAAATAACTTTGGAGTTGGTTGCTCTTTCTCCTTGACTTCCTTAATTAAACCCTACTGTATGATAGTGCAAATACTCAAATCAGGCAGAGGAAATTTGGGGTGGCTGGATTGATAATCAAGGGGAGTTGTGAGGTGTCAAAGAGAAGTATTTTGACCTTAAAATAAATGATTATATATTGAGATATGAATATATCTAATGCTAAGGTCTTAAATCATCATCATATTTCATATTTATTAATTGTTGACTATCCCAAGCAGTATTCAAAGTGCTGTAAGTACATATATTGAGTCATTTAATCTGCACCATAAATCTATGAGTGAAGATTGGAGTATTATAATCTACATATTACAAATGAGAAAACAGATTCAGAGAGTAACTTGATGAAGTTCAAAATAAATATATATATTTTTATAATCGGAAATATCTAATTGAAGCCCCAGGAGCTTTTATCTATATTAAGATCAAAAAGGTTATATTTAGATTGTGACTGCTAAGTACCATTTCCCACTAAAAGAAACCAGGGCACCTTTAAGAAATGGGTGATTCTAGGTCTGGGGTTGGAAATGTACAAAATGACACTAGAACATCTTGTCATACCAAATAACAGGAAAGTATCCCAAAAATGCTGGGATTGTGTCAGAAGGGCCCAAGAGCTCTTATTGAGCAAGGAGAGATAATTTTGAGCATCAATCAATAAGGATGATAATTTAAATGGATTTAAACACATAGAATATGTTTATTCAAACACATAGAATATGTTTAAATCTATAGGTTCATTATAACACTAAAACACCACCTCACTAACATCCTTTGGAGGTCCTAGGGAGCCAAGGAATTACTCTGAAAATGAGAGTGAATCAAGCTTTTTTTTTTTTTTTTTTTTGCCTTTTATATATGAACTGTATCTCAGGGTTATCAAACATCTAAAAAGATGTTTTAATTATCTAATGCTGCTAGAAAAGAAATATGACAAGTGGATGGCTTTAACAAACAAAAAATTATTTTCTCATGGTTTAGGAGGTTAGAATTCTGAATTCAGGGCACCATCTCTAAGGAAGGCTTTCTCTCCATGCTAGCTTGAGGGGAAGGTTGTTGTCCTTTCAACATTGTGGCCCTGGCATTCCTTGTAGATCTCTGTGTGTCTTGGCATCAATCTTCCTCTGAGTCTAGAAGGTTCTCGGCATAGGAACCCTGCATCCAGAAGATATGTTCTGGTCCCAACTCTTCTTTCTTGGTGGTAGTTAGGTTCCTCTGTTTTCTGCTTTATTTGTTTAATTTCTTTTATATCTCAAAAGAGATTGACTCAAGATACAACTATAGACTTCTGGTAAGATGGTGGAATAAGCAGACAAGCTATATAGACCCTTTTCAACAAAGAAAAGAGAAACAAATTGACAGAGATACAGAAGATAATCTTGGAGTCCTGAGCTTTGAAATGGAGTACATAGAAATGGATTAGGCACCAACTAGTGGAAAAAACTGAATGAAAACTGTGAGTACAGAGATGGGCAGAGCTGCAGACTGTCAGTTACTCTGACAGCACCAACAGCTTGCATATTTCCAAGAGGTGTTGAGACCTGAGAATTGACCTAAAGATCAGCCCTGGTCACCAAGTCCTGCAAGGATGACTGCACTGGTGGCCAATCACTAGGGAGGAAAACAGCAAGGAGGGAGACAACTGAAGCTGTGGACTTTTGGCTGTTCAGAGGGTGGAGTCATTTTGATTGTTTACAAGCGGTAGCCATTTTGGATATTTAAAGTGACCAAGGGTGCAACCATTATGACTGTTTGCAAGAGGCAGCCATTTTGGATATTTAAAGTGACAACATTCTCATTCACATTTCAGGGACCTAAGAATAAGCTTCACTTGCTAAGGACAACAGGGATATATGGGAGGCTGACAACAGGAAAGGACACAGGTGGTAAGTTTATAAGTGCTGCCAACTAGTGGGTAGAGGAGCACAGTACACTGCTTACTTAGATAACATCCAAATAAAACAAAGGAAATTAAAATCTTGGACAAATCACTCCAATGTACAATCACCAATTAAATATAAACACAAAAACACAACAGAGCATCACAGTCCACACAAAGAAGGAAGATAAAGCAGGAGAAACAAGGGACCAGAATACAGACCCAGAGCACATCCCTAAGGAAGAAAGCAGCATTGGAACCCCCAATAAGGAATTTAAAAGAATTATATTTAGGTACTATCAATGAATTGAAAGACAGATCAAGGAAAACACTAACAAAACTGAGGAAAACACAGAGAAAACCCTAGAACAATTTTGAAAGACAATACAAGAACAAAATGACAAAATAATGAAAAATTAGAAATGATAGAAAATCTACACACAGAAATCCAGAAGATTAATACTAAGTTTTCAGAAATAGATAATATATTGAATGGGCAAAGGAGGAGAACTGAATCAATGGAAGACAGAAATAGTAAGATTGAAGACAAATATCTCAATACTTCTTTGGAAAGCAGTCAATCAGAAAAAAGATCAAAACAAAATGAAGAAACCCTAAGGTTCATGTGGGATACCATAGAGAGGAATAACTTACATGTAATTGGAATTCCAAAACAGGAAAACAAATAAAACCACAGAGAAAATTGTCAAAGATTTGCTGGAAGAGAACTTCTGTGGTATGACGAAAGATGAGAACATATCCATTCAAGAAGTCCAATGAACCCCAAACAGGATAGACTCCAAAAGAAAATCACCAAGACACATTATCATCAAACTCACCAAAACCAAAGACAAAGAAAGAATC
>NW_006921599.1:12338310-12340274 GCF_000298275.1 Orycteropus afer afer
TAAGGGACTTTGTTAAAACCAGACCAACCTTACAAGAGATGCTAAAGGGAGTCCTTTGGACAGAGAACCAACAACAGCAAACAACAACCAACCATTAACACACATGATGACATAACCCAGAAACCAACCCAGTTATGGAAGTATCCAAAGTAAATAAGCCTACAAGATTGTAAACACAGAAACAGAAACATCAATTGTCAAATGAGGACAACTACAGACCAAAAGGAGGGAAAAAATTGTGTAGTTACAGAACTTCTAAATGGTAGGGAAATCAAGACAACTGCAAGATATAACAGACTACTCTAAACTTGGGGTGAAAATTATAAATCACAGGAACCTCGTAGAAAAATGATAAACCTTCACATCAAAATAAAAAAGAAGACCACCACAAATATTTAGCAAATACTAAAACAATAGCAATGAAGGAAGTGATAACACAATTCATAAACAAAATGAGCTCAGCACAGAAAATTATATGGAACAAAGAAATCACAAAAAAGCATATAACAAAATGACAGCAACATATTCATACTTGTCAATAATTACTCTGAATGTCAATGGATTAAATATACCACTCAAGAGATGGAGAGTTCCAGACTGGATGAGAAAACATAACCCATTAATATGCTGTCTACAAGAGACATACCTTAGAGACAAAGACAAAAATAGACTAAAAATCAAAGGTTGGAAAAAGAGATATCAACCAAATGGCAACCATGAAAGAGCAGGAGTGGCAATATTAATTTCTGATCAAAGTGACTTTAAGAAAAAAACCACCATAAGAGATAAGGAAAAATATTATATAATGATTAAAGGATCAATTGAACAAGAGGACATAACAATAATAAATATCTATGTACCCAATGAAAGATCCCCAAAATACATAAACCAGACTCTAACAGAACTGAAAAGACAAATAGATGAGTCAACAGTCATAGTCAGAGACTTTAGTACACCACTTTCAATAACAAATAGAACAACTGGAAAGAAACTCAACAAAGACACAGAAGAACTAAACAATACAATCCACCAACATGATTTTATAGACATCTACAGGGCACTTCACCTAACAACAGCACAATATACATTCTTTTCCAGTGCACATGGAACATTCTCCAGTATAGAACATATGTTAGGCAACAAAGCAAGCCTTAATAAATTTAAAAACATTGAAATACTGCAAAGCATCTTCTCAGATCACAATGCTTTAAAATTAGAAATCAAAAATAAGAAGATGAATGAAAAAAAAAGTAAACACATGGAAACTGAATTGAACCCTCCTGGAAAATGACTAATAGAAGAAATAAAAAATGAAATTAAAAAATTCTTTGAATCAAACAAGAATGAAAACACAACATACCAAAATCTTTGGGACACAGCAAAAGCAGTGAACTATACTCCAACAAATTAAAAAATCTAGAAGAAATGGACAGATTTCTAGAAACACACTACTTACCTAAACTAACAGAGGCTGAGATGGAAACAGACCCATAATAAAAGAAGAAATTGAACAAGTCATAAAAAAATTACTAACAAAAAAAGGCCTGCCCTGGATGGTTTCACTGGAGAATTCAATCGAATGTTCAGAGAACAGACACCAATACTACTCAAACTATTCCAGAACATAGAAAATGACAGAATCCTCTCAAATTCATTTTATGAAGCAAGCATAACCTTGATACCAAAACCAGACAAAGATATCACTAAAAAGGAAAACTACAGACCAATATCCATCATGAATATAGATGCAAAAATCTTCAACAAAATCCTAGACAAGTGCGGTGTAGCAAATTATTTAGTGTGGCTTTTCTACCCTTAAGTCTTTGTAAACTCCAAGGTGGGATTTTGTATGAGCAACTGAGCAGCCCCTGATTGCTGAAGCTATCCACCTGGGTTATTTCTGTTGGGAGTGGCACAATACAATGTTCTGGGAGGTGCCCACTCTCTCTCATGTGCTTAGAGTT
>NW_006921599.1:12341644-12353044 GCF_000298275.1 Orycteropus afer afer
ATAACAACAACAACAACATTCAACATTATATCGGAAGTCCTAGCCAGAACAATAAGGCAGGAAAGGGAAACCAAATTGATAAGGAAGAAGTAAAACTATCCCTATTTGCTGATGACATGATCGCATACACAGAAAACCCAAGAGACTCAGCAAAAGAACTACTTAATTGAGAGATTATCAGAGTGGCAGTATACGAGATCAACATACAAAATAGTCAGTTGGATTCCTCTACAACAGCAAAAAGACTGCTGAAAAGGAAATGAGGAAATCAATACCATTTACAAAAGCTACCAAAAAAGTAAAATACTTGGAATTAAATCTCGCTAGGGACACAAAAGATCTTTATAAAGAAAACTACAAAATACTACTCCAAGATACCATAAGAGATCTATATAAATGGAAGAACATACCATGTATGTGGATAGGAAGATTGAACATTGTGAAAATGTCAATACTACCCAGAGCAATCTATACATTCAATGCAGTCCCAATTCAGATCCCATCAGCATTCTTTGAGGATATGGAAAAGCCAATCACTAAGTTTTTATAGAAAGGAAAGAGACCTCAAATAAGCAAAGCACTACTGAACAAGAACAAAGAAGGTCTCACATTCCCAGATCTCAAAACCTACTATACAGCCACAGTAGTCAAAACAGCCTAGTACTAGTACAAAAGACACATAGACCAATGAAACAGAATTGAGAACCCTGAAATAGATTCATTGACCTGTGGTCAGCTGATTTTTGACAAAGGGCTGAAATCCATTAAATGGGCAAGAGGTGATCTATTTAACAAATGGTGCTGGCAAAACTGGATATCCATTTGCAGAAAAATGAAACAAGATCCATACCTCACACCATACACAAAAACGAACTCCAGATGGATCAAAGGCTTAAATGTGCAACTTAAAACTATAAAGTTCCTAAAGGAAAAACTAGGGGCAAATTTAGGGCCCCTCATTTATGGCATAAATACACTGTCAAGCATAACCCAAAGGACCTTGAAAAAATTGAATTTTTATGTGCTTCAAAAGACTTCTCCAAAAGAGTAAAAAGAGAACCTACAGATTGGGAAAAAATGTTTGGCAATGACATATCTGACAAGGGACTTATCTCTAAAATGTATAGAAAACCCCAACACCTCAACAACAAAAAGACAAATAATTCAATTGAAAAAATGGGCAGAAAACATGAATAGACACTTCATCAAAGAGGATATTCAGGCGGCCAGCAAATACATGAAGAAATGCTCATAGTTATTAGCCATCAGAGAGATACAAATCAAAACAACAATGAGATACCATCTCACTCCAGTACTAATGGCAAAGTCCAACAAGACAGAAAATAACAAATATTGGCGAGGATGTGGAGATATTGGGTCTCTCATACACTACTGGTGGGACTGTCAAATGATGCAACCATTGTGGAAAGCAGTATGGTGGTTCCTTAAAAAGTTAGAATTAGAAATACCATTTGCCCCAGCAATCCCATTACTAGGTATATATCCTAAAGAAGTGACAGCCAGGACAAGAACAGACATATGCACACCCATGTTCATTGCAGCACTACTGACAATAACGAAAAGATGGAAACGGCCTAGAAGTCTATCAGCAGAAGAATGGATAACCGACCTATGGTACATACACACAATGGAATACTACACAACCCTAAAGAATAATACAGAATCTGCAAAACACCGCGTAATGTGGGTGAACTTGGAGGACATTAAGCTGAGTGAAATAAGTCAATCACAGAAAGACAAATATAATTGTTGTTGTTGGTGTTGTTATGTGCTGTCAAGTCAGACCCGACTCATAGCAACCCCTCCTTGGGTTTCTGAGCCAGTATCACTATGAAAGTAGATTGCCCCATCTTCCTTCTGAGGAGTGGCTGGTGGATTTGAACCGCCAGCCTTCTGGTTAGCAGTCAAGTGCCTTAGCCACTATGCTACCAGAGCTCCCAGACAAATATAATATTAGTTCATTATTGTAAAAAGTCAAGGAAAGGTTTACATATGGAAGAAAACTTTCTTTGTTGATTACCTGGGGTGGGAGGGGAGGGGAAGGAACATTGCAAAAAAAAAAAAAAATTCCTTGGCCTATGTCACTTTAGTTTTGTATATTTCACTGCACATAAATTATATGTGAATAAGATGTATTAAAAAAAAAGATACAACTATATCCTGTAGATTGTATCCTGCCTTATTAATATACCTGTCTCTAACTCTGTCTCATTAACATCATGGAGGTTAGGATTTACAATGCATAGGATAATTACATCAGATCACAAAATGGAGGATAATTGCATAATATTGAGAATCATGGCCTAGCCATGTTGATACATATTTTTGTGGGACACAATTCAATCCATGACACAGGGGAAATTTCTTTTAACAGAAGTAATACAGGAAGAAATCATAGAATGTCACAATTTGAAAATCCCTAATGAATTACTGTTTTTAGGCAATGAGCAATAATGGCTAATAATATCAAGAAACAAACATTGCAGATATTATATGCCCCCAACATAACAACAACAAGGGGCAGTATGTTACACTACCTGTATAGTAGTCTGGCCAAAAAAAACAAACTAGAATCTGTTCAATCTGGCAGAAAGCAAAGAAGACAGAGAAACAAGTTAATTGACACTATAGGGATGCAATCAGAAAAATCCAGGTTATAGCAAACTCAGGACAAAGAGCTCAGTTCTTTCAAAACAACACTAACAAGAGCAAAATTTAAATAGAACCATTAGATTAAGGCAGATTTAAGAAATTATTATTAAACAGTACTCACATACAAAATGTTGGATCCTATTTCAAAGAAGTTGTTTTGAAAAATACAACAAACACTAAAACCAGAGACTTTTCCATCTTCCCAGAAAAGCTCTATAAGAATCTTCTTGGAGATGGTTGGAGAATTCTGAATGAGTAGATGTCTAATGCCCCTTACAGGGTGGAAAAAGAAAAAAAAAAAGTGAAATTCAGAGAAGTGTCTGAAGTCTCCAAAATTGAGAAGTTGTTTCTCAACAATACCTCCAAAAAGTCAGGCTCTTTCTGTTGATGCCAGAATTAGGAATTTGGAAGTTGAGCTGTTAGAGATGGGCTGATCACTGCAGTTATAGAATGGACATTCAAAACTAGTAGTTTATAATTAGAGCAAGAATACAGTGGTTCTGGTTACTGCAACAACAATATGTGGAAGCAAGACTGGGCAATCTACTTGCATAAAGATTTATTGCCTCAGAAACCCAATGGGGGTCGCTATAAGTAGGAAGTAACTCCATGACAGTGGGTTTGGTTGTTTTTTTTTAAATTTATTTGCAACAATATGTGCGTTGGCATTTATGCTTGTATTCTCACTCAGCTGTTTAAGGATTTAAAATTCTGTCAGTGGATAAAAATGAGCAAAGATTGAGGTATAACACTCATGTTGCCCCATGACTATCAACTTTTCAAGAGGAAAAAAGGGAGCATGAGTGCTGTTTGGAATTGTGAGAGTTTCTCAGTCCAGGAGGCAGAAATGTGGGCTACATTCCAAACAGGACTTCTCACGCTCAGTGGAGATTCTCTACTGTTCTGCCTTTGTAAATTATAAAAACAGGCTGTTTGCTTAATGAAGCCCGTAAAGTGGCACTTAATTGTATTCAAAATTAATCATACCTTTTGTTGGTATTCCTGATGTTTGATAGGTGTATGTCTCCAGGTTTGAAGAATGTTTATGTGTCCACAGGACATTCTGACTGACTTTGTAGCATCCAATACATTTTCTCTCCACTGGGCAGCAGCAAGGTGGCTAGGAATTGGCCCCAGTTCCAGATGTCCAGGCTAGTCATTGCAAACATATTCCCCTGTGCAGGTTTCAAACTTCAGATGGGTAAGTGAACTAAGTTGTTGGATCAGATCAAAGGGAAGAACATGTATTTCCTGGTGACAAAAGAGACTCCTTTTTCCCCAGTGGATGTGAATAATGAAGCACATAGCTCCAAATATGTTAGCAGCCTTCTTCCTCCAAAAAAAGGTCCAGTTAGAAGACAAAGCTTCCAGTGGAATAACAGAGAGAAAAGTGGGAAATAGTAAAGTCTTTGGTTACGTTGCTGGACCACTGAAATAATCGATTGTAAGTCCAGTCACCAGTCTCAACCAGTTTGTCATACTGTGATGGTTTGCATGTTTCTATAATACTGGAAACTATGCCACCAGTATTTAAAATATCAACAGGATCACCCATGCTGGACAGGTTTCAGCAAAGTTTCCAGACTAAGATAGACTAGAAAGAAAGACTTTGCAATCTACTTCCAAAAATTAGCCAATGAACATCCCATAGAGCACAACAGAATATTGTCCAATATAGCGCCCCTTAGGTTGGAAGACACTATAATAGCCACAGCAATATACTCTAAGATACCAACAATCATGAAGATGGTACAGAACAGAGCAACGTTTCATTCTGTTGTACATGGGTTCTTTTGTACAAAACCAAATCTGTGGCAACTAATAACAATAACAAAGCCCACTCAACCACTTTTGAATTTCCTAACCATCAAGATAATACATTTCCTTATTGTGTAAACTACACAGGACAGGGTTTTTTGTGAGTTGGAACCAAAAGTATCCTCACTGATAAAAACTGGAGCTGATTTTTCAGAGTGCAGTTGACAACTTACTTTTGATACACAGAATCAAATCCTTGTCATCATAAAGTAAGAAGATATGTAATTTTTGGATTATCTATTATTCTAATTTGCATATATCTGATTATTATGAAGGCTGAAAATCTTCTTGTTTCTTAGCCAATTGGATTTCCTCTTCAATGAAATACTTATTTATATCTCTTGTTAATTTTTTCATAGTTTGACTTTTTCACATTGAGTTTTAAAAATATTATTGATATATTATTTGTTACTTCCATTCATTGAAAATACCCTCTCTCATTCTAAGTTTGTTTTGATCTTTGCTTTTGCTGTCAATACAGAGTTTTGAATTTTAACCCAGTTGAATTTATCTGCCTTTTCCTTTATAGATTGTGTTTTCTTTGATTCTTTGCTTAAAAAATACTTCATACCTAGAGAAAATAAAAATGTTCACTTTTCTTTTTAAAATTTTAAAACAAAGTCTTGCTTGCTCACATTTAGGTCTTTGCTGCATCTGGAATTTCTTTTATATTCATTGTTGGGAAAAACACAAAATATTTTTTTTTCCTGTATGATTTACTCATTTTCCAATGCTTTGTATTGAGTAGGATATCCTTTCCCCACTGATTTGCAATGCCAATGCTGACAAATATCAGTCTTCCATTTAATATTGGCTTGGTTTCTTAGCTCTCATTCCTGATTCATTGGACTATTCACATATATCTGTGCCAATATGGCACAGTCATCATTTTTATAAGTATTCATATCTTTGTTGTTGTTGTTAGGTGCCATCGAGTCATTTCCAACTCATAGAGACTTCATGCACAGCAGAACGAAACACTGCCTAATCCTGCACCAGCTCCATGATCTCTGCTATACTTGAGCCCATCATCGCAGCCACTGTGTCAATCCATCTCATTGAAGGCCTCCCCCTCTTTTGTCGACCTTCCACCCTACCAAGCATGACATCTTTCTCCAAGGAATGGTCTCTTCTGACAACATGACCAAAATAGGTGAGACGAAGTCTGGCCATTCTCGCTTCCAAGGAATATTTTGGGTGCACTTATCCAGGACAGATTTGTTAGTTCTTTTAGCAGTCCGTGGTACTTTCAGCATTCTTTGCCAGCACCACAACTCAAAAGCATCAACTATTCTTTGGTCTTCCTTATTCATTGTGCAGCTCTTACATGCATACAAGGTGATTGGAAATATCATAGCTTGTGTCAGGCACACCTTAGTCCTCAAGGAGTCATCTTTGCTCCTCAGCACTTGAAACAGTTCCTTCGTGATTGACCTTCCCAATGCTACACGTCATCTAATGTTCTGACTGATGCTTCCATTGGCATTGATTGTAGAATCAAGCAATGTGAATTCTTTGACAACCTCAATCTTCTCTCCGTTTAGTGTGATGCTGCTCATTCGTCCAGTTGTGAGGATTTTTGTTTTCTTTATTTTGAGACGTAATCCATACTGCAGACTGTATTCTTCAACCTTCATCGGTAAGTGCCTCAAGTCATCCTCACTTTCAGCAACCAAAGTTGTATCGTCTGTGTATCTCAGGTTGTTAATGATTCTTCCTCCAATCCTGATACCACATTTTTCTTCATATAGTCCAGCTTCTTGGATTATTTGCTCAGCATATAGATTGAATAAGTGTGGGGAAAGGATACAACCCTGATGTACTCCCTTCTTGATTTTAAACCATGTAGTGTCCCCTTGTTCCATTCGAACGACAGCCTCCTGGTCAAGGTACAGATTCCTCATGAGTACAATCAAGTGTTTGGGAATTCCCATTCTTCTCCTCAATGTTATCCATAATTTGTCATGATCCACACAATCAAATGCCTTTGCATAGTCAATAAAACACAAGTAGACATCTTTCTGGTATTCTTTGCCTTGAGCCAAGCTCCATCTGACAACAGGTATGATATCCCTTGTTCCACATCCTCTTCTGAATCCAGCTTGTACCTCTGGAAGTTCTCTGTCAATATACTGCTACAAACGTTTTTGAATTATCTTCAGTAAGGTCTTACTTGCATGCGATATTAATGATATTGTTCTATAATTTCCACATTCTGTGGGATCACCTTTCTTTGGAATGGGTACAAATATGGATCTCTTCCAGTCAATTGGCCAGGTAACTGTCTTCCAACTCTCTTGCCATAACCAAGTGAGTGCCTCCAATGCCATAACCGAGTGAGTGCCTCCAATGGGGCATCCATTTGTTGAAATATCTCAATGGGTATTCCTTCAGTTCCTGGAGCCTTTTTCTTCACCAATTCTTTCACTGAAGCTTCAACTTCCTCCTTCAGTACCATTGTATCTAGATCATATACCACTTCCTGAAATGGATGAAGATCGACCAGTTCTTTTTGGTACAGTGACTCAGGTATTCCTGCCATCTTCTCTTGATGTTTCCTGCATCATTCAATATTTTGCCCATAGAATCTCTCAATATTGCAACTCAAGACTTAAATTTTTTCTTCAATTCTTTCAGCTTGAGAAATGCCGAGCGTGTTCTTCTCTTTTGGTTTTAAATCCATATCTTAGTCCTTTAATTTTCTAAATGAATTTTAGTATTAGCTTGTCAATACCACCCTTTGGGAATTTTGATTGATATAGCAATGAATTTGGGGAGACTATCTTTAAAATACTGTCTTCTCATCCATGAATATGGTATAGTTCTCCACTACTGAGGTCTCCCTCCATAATCAGTAGCATTTTGTCATTTATTCAAAACTATTTTTAAAAATCAACTAACAAAAAATACTCTTAATATTTTACTGCCTGGAGAGGTCACCAATATCAAACTCCTATTTGTTATGTTGAACAAATACTCTCATTCCCTCTTTTGTAAAATATATATTTTAAATATTTTATCAAATATAATGGCTATAAGGTATGAGATAGGGTCGGTGGATTTATTTCTTTCTGCATTCACATCTTCGGTAAAACACAAAACCATATTTTAACATTTTGAGTTTGTGGGGTTTTTTTTCATAGTTCCTTCAATAATACCTTGTAAGTTTTTCTCAAAAAATATCCTTTCTCTTCTACAAACTTTTCTTTTCTTGTTTCTGTTGCTGTTATGAAATATTTCTTATTTTCCATTACACTTTTCTAATTATATATTGCTAGAATAGAGTAACACTATTCAACTGTGAAAATTAGTTTTATATTCAACAAAATTGTAGATATATGCAAGTTTCCTTGTAAAATGAATTGAACCTGCCAACATTGCTGGTGGGAAAGTAAAATGGTCAGTCACTTTGGAAAACAGCTTAGCAGTTCCTCCAAATTATAAACATAGAGTGATCATATGACCCAGCAATTTGATCCCCAGATATATATACTCACAAGAGAAACGAAAGCAAACATCCACATAAGAGCTTGTGCACAAATGTTCATTGCAGCACTATTCACAATAGCCAAAAAGGTAGAAACAATTCAAATGTCCATCAACTGATAAATGAGTAAACAGAATGTGATAAATATATATATATATATATACACACACACACACAATGGAATATTTTTCAGCCATAAAAATCAATAAAGTACAGATACAGGTTACAACATGTTTGAACCTTGAGAACATTATGCTAAGTGAAAAAACCCAGTCACAAAAGGCCACCTATGGTGTGATTTTAATTATATGCAATGTCCAGAATATGCAAATCCATAGAGACAGAAAGTAGGTTAGTGATGGCCTGGAGTTACAGGGGTAGATCAGGAATGGGAAATGACTGCTAATGGGGTTTCTTTTTGGGGTGATAGAAGGTTTTACATTGATTGCTATCATGGTTGCATCAATCTGTGAATATACTAAAAACCTTTGAATTGTATACTTTAAATGGGTGAATTTCATGGCATGGGGAATATATCTCAATAAGGTATTCTTTAAAAGGTTGAATCTGAAGACTCTAGAGATAATTCCCATCTAAAGGAAATAAGAGGTGATAGAATGACATGCTAAATGGCACCATGAGGAAGAAAACAGACAAATCCAGAGTATAAAACATTCTATTGGACAACTGACCCAATTTCTGCAGAAAAGAAAAAGGAAGAGTGAACAATTCTGGGTTATAAGAGAATTAAACAAAGAGATCTAACAATCAAATGTGATGTGGTGAACTTTTTTGGGTCCTGGCAAATCAGATGTAAGTAAACTTTTTGAGACTTTTGGGCAACTATAATTATGGATTGAGACTTAGATAATACGAAAGAGTAACACTATAAATTTTGTTAAGAGTAATATTGATATTGAAGTTATTTAAGAAAATATCAATAGTTTTAGAGAGGTGTTTGAAATGTGCAGGGGTTATTAGAATGTCTGGAATTTGTTTTGAAAATACTTCAGCAAACAAGAGGAGAAAAAAAAGAAAAATATATAAAGCAAATATGGCAAAAAAAACCTTTATTATAATTGAATCTGGATTATGGGTATTGTATTTTCTCTCTTCCTTTCATATATTTGAAATTTTATGTAGAAAAAGAATGAGAAGAAAAATAATGAAGAGGAAAGGAACGTGAAAGAGGATAAATTATCTACATATATTTGCTATTTTATGTATTGGGGGCATTTTAAAAACTTAGATTTTTGTAATACTTTTAAGTTCAACATAGTAGATGCCTTTTTTATTTTATTTTATTAAGGTATGGAGAGGAAGAAACATTCCATAATCCTGTGATTAGTTCTCAGTCATTTAGTGAGCCTGTGCTTCTGGGTTGTGACCTTCACAAATTCTCAGCTTTTTCTTTTTTCACCCTTTAGGTGAAAAAGAAAGATTAGAGGTAAGTAGAGACTTTGGGTAATTTCCTTCCCCCCTAAGGGGGCTGAAGTTAGGCAACTCCCCTCTTCCATGTCAATTAAAAAACCCAAAACCAAACTCACTGCCATAGAGTCCTGTCTGACTCATAGCGACCCCCTCCTTGGTTTCCAAGGCAGTATCTCTACGGAAGTAGATTGCCCAACTTTTCTTCCGAGGAATGGCCAGTGGGCCTGAACCGCCAGCATTCTGGTTCGCAGTCAAATGCCTTAGGCACTACGCCCCACGTTGGTTAGGCTTTATAAAGTAATTTCCCTTGAAGGTAAGTCATTGATAACAAAAACAGAGTACTATTTCAAAATAATTACTCTTCTTTTCCCTCTGCTGATGCATGAGGGAATTTTTCTTGGAGCTTCATAATGAAAATCTGGTGGAGTTCCTGGAGATAAAATACAGGAAAGTATAGAGGCTCCCACAGGCTGGGACTCCAGATTTTTGTCTGTCAAGCTAGGTTATACTCAGTTTCAAGTGATTATTCAATTCCTATCAAATACTATATCCAGTTTCTGCTCCTGATTAATGGTGATTCTCTGTATCAGCTAATCTGTCTCTACAGTTTTGGAGGTGAGGTTTTGCCCTGTGACCTCAGTTTTCTGATGGATCAATAAAAGTTGTTGATGTTCAGTTTTTCAGCATTTTCTTGTTGTGGGGATGGGAGTGAAAACTTCCAAATACTTTTTACATGCCAGAATGGAATGAGAATTTTATTTTGATTTATATATATAAATAATAGATGTTTTAGTGGTTCCTGTATTATAAGGAGCTTTGGTGGTGCAGAGGTTAAAGCATTCAGTTGGTAACCAAAAAGTTGGTGGTTCAAACCCACCAGCTACTACACAAGAGAAAGATGAGGAACTCTGCTTCCATAAAGATTCACAGCCTTGGAAACCCTATGGGGCAGTTCTACTCTGCCCTGTAGGGTCCCTACGAGTCAGAATCAACTTGATGGCAGTGAGCTATTTGGTAGGTATTATAGTATGCATATATAGCTTATCAGAGTTTACTGGTGTTGACATTTTACCAATTTGAGCACAGTGTAGAAATCTTACCTCTCTTTATGTTATTTTATCCTCCCTCATTTATAATATAATTGCCTTAAGTATTTCCTCTATATACATTCAGAACCACATCAATGTTATTTACAGTTTTTGCTCTGTCTAACATCATTTAGAAAACTAAAGAGAAGAAATGTCTACTGTATTTACCCATATTTTAACTTTTTCTAAAGTCTTTCTTCCTTCCTGATGTCCTAAGAGTTCTTCTTTTACTTTTTTTAAAAAAACTTTCTATTATGATTTGGGTAAAGTAAATTTATTTTTTAAGTGTTTCTTAATCCTTTTGTGGCCTGTGGGACATATATCATCCACCAATATTTTCAGCCTTTCAGATGTCTTGGGATGCTACTATCCCAGTTGTAGTGCATACTACTACCTGGCAGGGACCTGTATAACTGCATGAATCTCAGGAAATGGCCTCACTATACCTATTCTACCACCAGAGTCTACTTGGGGCATATATATCCCACATAACTGTATCAAAATCCATATTACCTCAAAAAGGTATTTTTTCCTTAATTTCAGCATGCTTTCCGTTACTGAAAACACATTATTGACAAAAAATTCAAAACAGAAAATAGTTCAGTCATGGGTTAAGTACTTGACATGGGTTTTTTTAAGTCTCATAGTTAAATTACTTTAAAAGGAAATTAAATATAACTGTTCTGGTTACCTAGTGCTGCTCTGACGAGAATATACCACAAATGGGATGGCTTAAACAAACAGGGGTTTATCCTTACAATTTGGAGGCTTTAAGTCCAAGTTCAAGGTGCCAGGATCTAGGGGCTAGGTGAAAGCCCCTCAACCTTGGGGTCCAGCTCTGCCTCCTGCTCCTGGCCCACTGGAGCTAGAGGCGTTTCTTCACTCAGACAGCTGCTGGCTGCT
>NW_006921599.1:12353589-12391288 GCF_000298275.1 Orycteropus afer afer
ATCACTACGGAAGTAGATTGCCCAACCTTCCTTCCAAGGAGTGGCTGGTGGGTTTGAACCGCCAGCCTTCTGGTTAGCAGTTAAGTGCCTTAGGCCACCAGAGCTCCCAATAGAATGACAGGACTTTGTAATTATGTTAATATTTGAATACGAATTTTAAAGAACAAAATGAACCTGAAAACCATTTCTGCATGCAAAAGACATCCTTGAGGGCACTAAAATTCTTATCAATGGTAGAACTGTTTAGAGATTAACAACAATACAAACAGTAGTGTACCCACCATCCTTCCTTTTTTTTTTATACAGCTGAACTTAATTGAGTAATATTCTTTTAAAATTTACATGTTGTTGTTGTTGTTGTTGTTATGTGCCATCGAGTCAGACTCGACTCATAGCGACTTCTCCTTGGGTTTCTGAGGCAGTATCACTGTGAAAGTAGACTGCCCCACCCTCCTAAATGAGGTTGTCCTACAATATTTCTTTGTAATGATCTTCTTCTCCAGTATTGATTTTATATTGACTTTACAAAATGAGATGGCTAACTTTCCTTTTAATAATTTTTTTTCTAATTTCTTAAATAATTTTTAAAGGTAGCAGCATTTGTTTCCTAAAGGTTTGAAAAATTCTCCTGTAAAAATGTCTAACCCTGTTGACTTTTAATAAGGGATTTTGACTAATGATTCATTTTCTTTAAAGATGTGTTAATTATCTATTTCTGCATAATAAATAACCTCCAATTTTAGTGCCTTAAATCACAGCTCATAGTATCTATGGGTCGGAATGCTGCAGTCTCTCATAAGGCTGCAGTCATCTCTAAGTGGGGAGGCTCTGCTTCCAAGTTCATACATGTGCCTATTTGATGGGCCTCAGGTCTTTGCTAGCCATTGGCCAGGGATATCACTTCCTTGACTAGGCCTCTACTTAGAGCAAATCACAACATGGCAGCTGGTTTTCTTCAAGTTGAGCCAGCAATTGAATAGGACAGGATGCACAGAGAGAAGCCACAGTGTCTTTGTAACCTAATCTCATAAGTGACATCACATAATTTTTGTTATATTCTATTCATTAGAAAGGAATCCTGGTAGCACAGGGGTTAAACACTCACTGCTAAGTGAAAAGTCAATGGTTTGAATCCTCCAACTTATCCAAGAGAGAAAAATGTAGCAGTTTGCTTCTGTAAAGATTTATAACCTTGGAAACCCAATGGGGCAGTTCTATTTTGTCCTATAGTGTCACTGTGAGTCAGAATCAAATGAATAGGAGTGGGTTTATTCATTAGAAATGAGTCACTAGGTCCAAACCATACTCAAAGGGAGGAGAATAAACAAAGTGTGAGTACCAGGTGGTATTGGTAGGGGGACTTGTTGTTGTTGTTATTTGCCATCGAATCGGACCTGACTCATAGTGATCCCTCCTTGGGTTTCCAAGGCAGTATCACTACGGAAGTAGATTGCCCCATCTTCCTTCCGAGGAGTGGCTGGTGGGTTTGAACCACCAGCCTTCTGGTTAGCAGTCAAGTGCCTTAGGCACTATGCTGTCAGAGCTCCTAGTATGGGTATTAGATTTTCTAATTCTTATTCAATCAGTTTTGATGAGCTATATTTTTCTATATAAAGAAGCACTGATGTGTTCAAACTGTGGTGATGCAAAGAATGCCAAATGAATGAACAAATTAGTCTTAGAAGAAATACAACCAAAAATGCTCCTTAGAAGTGAAGATGGTAAGACTTTGACTTTCTTACTTTGGACATGTCATCAGGAAAAACCAGTATCTATAAATTCTAAGAACATCGTGTTGGTAAAGGAAAGGGTCAGTAAAAATGGGAGAAATCTTCAATGAGATGGATTTACACAATGGCTACAACAATGGACTCAAACAAACCAATGATCATGAAGATGGCACAGGACCAGCCAACACTTCATTTTGTTATACATAAGGTCACCATGAATCAGAGCCAACTTGACAGACAGCAACTAACAACAACAGTTTGTAAACAATTATCCTTTCATCTAAATTTTCAAATTTATTTGTATCAAGTTCTTCATAGTTTATTACTTTGAGTGTACATTTGTACATGCTGGATATACAGAGACTAAAAGAATAGTGGCTTAAATATGATAGAAATCTATATCTCTCTTTCATGACAGTTCAAGCACAGGCAGTCCAAGGCTGATATGACAGTCTCAGTGTCAGAAAGCAGACTCTCTATCTTGCTGTTCTGTCATCCTCAATTCGTGGCTTCCATCTCATGCTCTCAGATGATGTTATACTGAATCATGCCCCACCCGAAAAAAAGATATGTTGAAATCCTACCCCTACACTTTTGAACATGACCTTGTTTGGGGAAATTGGATTTTTCTTTGGAGATATTATCAGTTAAGTTAACTAGGCCATATACTGCAGCATAGGCAATCCCTGGGTTATGAACATCCTACTGACATGTGATGTACAATCTCTAGTTACAAACCAGTCCCTGTAAAATTGGAGGTACATACAACGTTCTGTAGTAACAAATGAGTGCTATTTTGCAACATGCATCAAAATATTATTATTATTACTGTATTATTATGATAAAGATGTTTCAGGGAATCTAGAAGTGTTACTTTAATATTTTGGGTTTTTTTTTTTTTTTTTGAAAAGGTACACTATATACAAGATAAACATTTGAGTGAGGTTAGATATGAACCATACCTAACTGTTCCAACTTATACACAAATTCTACTTGAAGACAGACTTAGGAAGAGAACTCATTTTTAACCCAGGGCTGTCTGTACTGAGCCCTGGTACCTGTGAACATGACCTTGTTTAGAAATAAGGTCTTTGAAGATGTTATTACTTAACATGAGGTCATACTGGAGTAGGGTGTGGTCTGATCTCTTTAGAGATGTCTTATGAAAGGGAAGAACAGACATGGGGAAAAAAATATATACAGGGGGAAGGTACCATGTGAAGGTAACTTTACAAGCCAAGGAACACCAAGAAATGCCCAAGGGCGACCAGAAGCTGAAAAAGACAAGGCAGGATCTTCCCCTAGAGCAGACAGAGGGAGAACATGGTTTTGCCAACAGAGAAAGGGAAGTGATTTTGTCCATACCCAGAATTGGATTTTCAGTCTCCAGGACTGTGCAACAATAAATTTCTATTCTTTAAAGTCTTGTAGTATTTTGTTATGGCAGCCCTAAGGAGCTAACACTGATGGCTTCTCTTGTTCTCACCACCATATCCATATTACAGCCAGCAGGATTAAGAGGTGAGCACACCTCTTTTGTTTAAAAGGCTTGCCCTAGTGGTAGAAAACATCACTTCGCCTCACATCTTCCTCTTTTCATCATTGTTTTCTTTCCTCTATTGGCTTTAGGTTTGAGCAATTGCTCTTTTAGGAGCTCTGGTAGCATAGTGCCTAAAGCATTTGACTGCTAACCAGAAGGCTGGTGGTTCAAACCCACCAGCCACTCCTTGGAAGGAAGATTGGGCAATCTACTTCCATAGAAATATCACCTCAGAAACCCAAGGAGGGGTTACTGTGAGTCGGATCTGACTCAATGGCAGTGAGTTTGGTTTTTTGGTTTATTGCTCTTTTACTAGCCTCTTCACTTAAAATCTTAACTAATCTATTTTCAGTATTTCTCGTTTTTTTAATGAACACATTTAAGTCCACCCCTTAACTTGCATCCACTAGTTCTTAATATATAGTATCTTTGTTTTTTTAGTTCCCAATATCTTTTATATTTTCACTGTTAAAAGCATTTATTTTTTAATTTAAATTTATTTTTTGATTCTTGAAATTTACTTAAATCACCACATTTTATTTCTAAGATTCCTAATTTGTTCTTTTATATACCTTCTTGATTTTGTTTATATTTGCCTGAATTTGTTATACAGTGAAATCTGTGAGAACTGGAACTCTACAGACTACCTTGTTTTTCCAGGTCTTGTAAGTTTTCTGCCTTTGACAGGGTACAGTCTTGCCACTTTTCTATCACTCATTTTAGTGGAAAATATTTTAGTTTTCCTTCCTTGTTGAGTTTCCACTTTACACAGGTCCCAGCTTTCACTGTATAATTTCTTACTCTACTTCCTGGACACAATTTCTTTATCTTTCTGAACATTCCAGGCACAATTCTTCTGAAGTCTTTTTCAAATGTTCTTAATTTTCCAAAACCAATTTATTTACTTATTGTTGATTCTGGAAACTGTTCTTTCAGTGTTATCTCCCTCGATCTGTTTTGCAATTTTGATTGTAGGCTAATCTTATGTGGGAGGCTTTTTTCCCCATATCGTTCTTTCTATGCTAATTCCTTCCTATCTAGGGATTTTGCAATAGTCTCCATTTCCTTTCATTACAAAGTTCAAATTGTCCACTCTTGCCCTTTGCTGCTATTGATGATATCACAGATACAGGTGGTAGCTTGTCTCACTTTCTGGTTAAGGTACTGTGTCTAGATCCATCTACTACCCTAGATACATAGCATTGTGAGCATTGTATACACTGTTCCACCAGATAACAAACAGACATAGCAATTTTCAATACGTTTATTCCTTGAATCAGAGAGCCCCAGGCTGATTCTAAGCAGGGAGCCTGCCCCCAGCCCCTCAATTTATGTGAAGCATTTTTAGTCCCATTTGCCCCTCAGGAGTTGAGTCTTTCTGCCAACTTTATGCCTACAGTCCTGCAGTACCCTGGCTAATGTCTTTACTTCCTGCTTACTGTTTTATGTTTTTGCTCTGCCTTTGGTCCATGGGAGTGTGTATCTCTGTGGAGATGTTTGGACCATGGAGATGTCTGGCTATGTGTGGCAGTTGTTTGTGTATTTACTAAAATCTGTTTCCTCTCTTTTCAGGGCACAAAACTGTACTGTATGTTAAGCTTTCTTTGCAATTAAGTGACTGAGTTATGGGCAGAGAATGTGGGCAGCAGTGACATATGACATATCTAAGCCTGTCCCAAAATATCTGCCAGGGGATGTTCCAAATTCTCTTTTCTCCTGGTCAGAAGTGAAGGATTCTGAGATTCTAAGGGATGGAGGAGTCCCAAAATGGAAAGAGCCTTGATCCCCAAATATCTACATGTGAGGCATCCCTTCCTTCCCTGGACACTTGGTTGAATTTTATTTGCATGAGAAAAAAGCTCTTATTTTATTATATTGCTGAGGTTTCAGGGTTTCTCTGTTACAGCAGCTAGTATTACCCTTAACCAATGCATTCTTTCTTTCTGATTTTGCTTTTACATTTACATATTTCTAATTTTCTGTTTTACATGTTGTT
Organism: Orycteropus afer afer; assembly: GCF_000298275.1. Classification (NCBI taxonomy): domain Eukaryota; kingdom Metazoa; phylum Chordata; class Mammalia; order Tubulidentata; family Orycteropodidae; genus Orycteropus; species Orycteropus afer. Next base: position 12,358,856 of record NW_006921599.1, read on the forward strand.
GTACATTTACAAGGCTATCTTGATCAGATTTCTGATCATACATTTTGAATAACGTCTACTTAACATTTTCTATCCCCATTCAAGACAAGTATCAATCATAGAAATATGAAAAGGCTTTTTGTCTTTGAGAAACTCATAGTATTGTTTCTGTGAATGTCACCTCTTCCACTAGAGCAACACTCTGTACTTGGAGCAAGGCGTAAGTGTTAGTAGCTCTTGATTCATTTGCTATTATTTCAGGAAGCTTCAAGTAGCAGGATCAACACAGATTTATCAGCTTCAAACTCCTTGACCAAAGACATATTTTTGCTAAGCTCCTTTAATAGATGCTATTGCTATACCAGAATTCCTGGAGGGAGACTGTTCTATTGTGCTGCTATCTTGCTGTTATGTGCCATCTAGTCAGACCCGACTTATAGCGACTCCTCCTTGGGTTTCTGAGGCAGTATCGCTACGGAAGTAGATTGCCCCATCTTCCTTCCCAGGAGTGGCTGGTGGGTTTGAACCACCAGCTTTCTGGTTAGTAGTCAAGTGCCTAGAGGTTTGAGTCCACCCAGAGATGCCTTGGAAGAAAGGCCTGGTGGTCTATTTCCAAAAAATCAGCCATTGGAAACCCTATGGAGCACAGTTCTACTCTAGTACGTATAAATTTGCCATGAGTTAGAATCGACTCAACCAGAATTGGTTAATTGCTAAGCCAAGGCTAATTCTATGGCAGTCCCCAAAATGCAGTTTGTTTTAATACAATAGGCACTCTCTATGCGTATTTAATCAAGTTGTATTTATCCAAGCCATTCCATGCCAGGGAGAGCTGTGGTTGTTGTTTGCTGCTATCGAGTCAGCTCCAGCTCATAGCGACCCTGTGTACAGCAGAACGAAACACTACCCAGTCCTGTGCCAGCCTCACAATCCTTGCTATACCTGAGCCCAACGTTGCAGCCACTGTACCAGTCCATCTCATTGAGAATCTTCCTCTTTTTCACTGACCCTCCACTTTACCAAGCATAACATCTTTCTCCAGGAAATGGTCCTTTCTGACAACATGACCAAAGTAGGTGAAACAAAGTCTGGCCATTCTCGCTTCCAAGGAGAGCAGTCCTTGTTTTATTAAGAGCATAAGAGGTCTGAGCTATCTTGACCACTTTCAGTGTAATTTCTCCCTTGTGGGTTGCACATATGTCTGCTCTTCCTTTGACACACCATGGCTTCTCAAGAGCATACTAAGTGTGTCGCCAGAGATTTTTCTTCAGAGATGACAGGCAGAAGTAAATGCTTCTGCCTGTCATGTCTGATTCTGTCCCAGAGCATCTCCTGCCGGGTCTTTTGAATTCACACACCCTCCTTCCCAGCCATGCTTTACCATGTTCCTTTCAGACTGTTGCTGGCATCACTGAATGTTCCTAAAAGCAATTTCACAGACCATTTTACTCTGAGAACTTCCCTTCCTTGGGTGCTGCTAGAGTTAAATTAAGATGAATTCCCACATGGTGCTATCACAAGAGGTGCCCCATAGTCTTCTCTTTGCATTTTCTCAAAGAGTTATTTTTAATTTCACTTTTTGTAATTTTGTTCCCTTTAGTTCCCCACTAAGGAACTCTGGTGGTACAGTGATTAAGGCATTTGGCTACTAACCAAAAGTTCAGTGGTTCGAACCCACCAGCCACTCTGCAGAAGAAAGATGAGGCAGTCTGCTTCCATAAAGATTTACAGCTTTGGGAACCCAATGGGGGTCGCTATGAGTCAGAATCAACTCAATGGTAGTGAGTTTGGTTTTTGGTTTGGTTAGTTCCCCACTGCCTTCTTTTTCAATTTTTTTTTCAATTTTACCTTCTTTTCTTTATATTAATTGTAATGAAAGGACTTTGAAAATCTTCCCTAAAGTTTAACTCCCTAGGATGTATTTGAAGATCACAGGTTTTGCATTCAGGGACTCCCACCAGATTAGAAGAGGCATTGGTGGTTCAACAGTAGACTTCTCATCTTCCATACAGGAGACCCCAGTTCAACTCCCAGCCAATGCACCTCATGTGCAGTCACCACCATCTGTCAGTTTGGCTTGCATTTTGCTATGATGTTGGGCAGGTTTCAATGGAGCTTTCAGATTAAGATGGACTAGGAAAAATTGACTGATGATCTGATTCAAAAAAATTAGCCAATGGAAACCCTATGGATCACAACAGGACAATCTCATTCCACATGAGATGCCCACAAGTGAGAGGTCAACTCTATTTCTAGGCAGCTAACAACAACAACAACAACCAGGTTAGAAGGGCTTTAGGGAGTCTGTGCTTTTGTGCTTATGCATATTTTTCTGGGAGGAAGGTCCATGATTTATATGAGAATCTTAAAATCAACTGGGACTTAAAAAATTGAGGACCATTATTATTGTAAAAAGGAGTCCTAGTGGCACAGTAATTAAACATGCTACTGCTAACCATAAGGTCAGTGGTTAGAACCCATCAGTTGCTATGGGGAACAGATATGGCAGTATGCTTCTATAAAGACTATAGACTTAGAAACCCGATGGGGCAGTACTAATCTGTCCTGTAGAGTCACAGTGAGTCCAAATCGACTCAACAGTGACAGGTTATTATTGTAAAGCTAATTCATTTTTATACATCTTGGAAGTGTAGGTGGAGAAGGCTTTTAGTAGCAGTGTGTGTCCAAGCCTTTTCTTTGGTAGATGCTTCTGTTCCTCAAAGGAGCTCTGGCAGTGCAGTGGGTAAAGCATTTAGCTGCTAATCAAAAGGTCAGTGGATCAAACCCACCAGTGGCTCTGCAGGAGAAAGATGAGGCAGTCAGCTTTCATAAAGATTTACAGGCTTGTAAACCCTGTGGAGCAATTCTACTTTTTCCTATATGAGTTGGAATCAACTCAGGTGCATTTCTGTTCTTCAAAAGCAAAAATACTGGTATTTCAACCAAGTTCTCAAATTTTCTTAGAATTGATAGCAAAAAAAAAAAAAAAAATCAAGAGTAAGAAGACTTAAGACAGAAATATAAGTATAATTGCTCTCCTGTTTAACTTGAAAAAAAAACTTTAATTTTGAATCAAAAATTCAAATGTGGCAGGGTTAGCTCAAAGGACAAGTGCAATGAATATAGGGAAGAACTGTTTTTGGGAAGATCAGTTTGAATTATTTAAAAATCCAAATTATAAACTTAAAGTATAATTGAAATCATTTTATTACATGCATTTTATAAATTAAAAACATAAATGGTCACAAATAAAGGAAAGTGAGAGAAATTAATGAAGAGGTACAATCAAAGTAATGATATTAATTAGTCATAAGCCTTTAGTGTATTAATACAAAAGAATTAGTTCCTGGAACTATCAATTAAAGAAACTGCTTTTAAGTCATAGGACTTTGCTTCCACTAACTTTATGAAAGGTCACCCCACATTTACTCCTCAGTGGTTAATTCATTTCTCCTGCATAGCAGTGTGTTCATTACTCATTGTCATGACTTTCTTGTGGTCTTGCATTAAATGTCCTCTCAACTCTGTGTTTTTGCTTCTTCCAGCTAAGCATTTCTTGCTGACCCTCTCAAGCCATCACTATAAAGTATTTGATGATTTTTGGTGGTCTTGGAGTTGGATGCACAATGCGTCTGTCGGTTTGTTGTACTGTGGTGGTTTGTGTGTTGCTGTGATGCTGAAAGTTATGTCACCAGTATTTCAAAGGTGGACAGGTTTTTGTGGCGTTCCAGACTAAGACAGACTAGAAAGAAAGGTCTGTTGATCTACTTCTGAAAATCAGTCAATGAAAACCTTATGGATGACAACATTGTCTGACTCGCTTGCTTTGGACAAATCATCAGGAGGGATCAATCACTGGAGAAGGACATCATGTTTAATGAGGAAGAGGGGAAACGGATGGCACAATAGCCTCAACGATGGACTCAAACATGCTGGTGATCATGAAAATGGCACAGGACTGCGCAACACCTTTTTCTACTGTACATAAGGTTGCCATGAGTCATTGTCAGTTCAGCGGCAGCTAATACCACCAATGAGGAGCTAGATGAACTTATGTCTGTCTTACTGAAAGATATATACTATAGGTGAAGTCTGGTCAGAGTCCAAATGTTTCTTCAGTGTCCATTTCCTGGCTTGACTCTCTCTGCAGTCAACATTCCTGACCATGAGCCCTCCAGTTGCTCTCATGAGCACTGCTGTTTACTGAGCTCTCCTCAGTAAACCCACTAGGGAGTGCCCGCAACAGTAGGGATTCAAGCACTCATAGAGAACAGAGAGCCCCCAAAGAGCCCTGGGTTCTATTTTAACCAAGAAATTTGCTCCCTTTCCCTTATCAGATAGTTCATAGGAATTCTAACATGCTAAGTCCCTGGTAGTATAACTGGTTAAGCATTCAACTGCTACCTGAAAGGCTCAAGTCCTCCCAGAGCTACTTAGGAAGAAAGGTCTGATGATCTACTTCTGAAAAATCAACCGTTGAAAATACTGTGGAGCACAGTTCTACTCTGACACACATGGGGTCAACATGTCAGAATCTACTCAATGGTGACTCATTTTATTAGTTTAACATGTGGCCAGATTATTCTTACTCTCTTCTCTTTTTTTCCTCCCACTTGGTATCAGCTGGGCAGTGACATCACCAAAAGTCAGGAAACCGTTAAAAAAAAAGGAGAAGCATAAGGACAGTGAATCCATGAATTGGATAATTGGCCCTGAATAATCAGGATCAAACTGTACAGTAAACAACCCCCACCTCCTTCCTCCCAAAGAAACACTCTCTCTGCTGGACGTCCAAGAGAAGATTTCCTTCTGTGCACCCCCTCCCACCTCAACCCTGCTGTGCATTCAGGGCTACAGACAATTTCCTTTCAGCTCAGACATATCTTTCCTCACATTGAGCGAATTCTCTGAACTTGAATGTGAATGCGATTCACTGGCTTGGATTTTCCAAAAGCACCACTTCATGTCTCCCCAAGTTTGCTTCAGTGAACGGACTTTATATCTGCTGGCAAAGCCTAGCAGTGGCGCTCAGAGAGGGGGCATTTGAAACCACATTTTTTGGCTCATTAAAGCTATTCTACCGATGTTGCTCCCCATGTCATTCAACCTATTTTCAAGCCGTTTTCTCAATGGCGCACTTCAGGGAGGTTGGGCACGGGTTCTGCTAAGAACTGGATGGTGTCCATAAGCCTCATCAGGGCCAGCTTATTCTCGGGCTCTGGCAACATTTGAATAGCTCTTTCACCTTTGCAGGCTCCCACACAAAGTCTCCTCTGCACAGTTCGCCCATGGACCAAGATGTTTACTTCATCTAGTTTCTGAGGTCGTAGGTGCAGTGCTATTGCCCCTATTGTGGGAGCCAGGTCTGTTTCCACCTCATAGCAAACAGCTGCCACAAATATGTACTAATTCAGAGATTTCTTTGGACGTCTTCCCTGCCCCAGAGAAATAGTAGAAGCAGAGACTGTTTGAAAACACCAGAAAAATATAACTGATTTAGTGTTTCCTCATTAATTAGGGTGGCTTAAGAATTTGTTGACTTCAAGTCTGAGAAGAAAACCACTTACTTGGTTGGTAGGCATCTTTAGGCTATGTAAATAGTTAAGGCTTTTGTCTGCTAACTGAAAGACTGAAGACTCAAGTCTACCCAGAGGCACCTTGGAAGAAAGGCCTGGTGATCTACTTCTGAAAAATCAGTCATTGAAAATCTAAAAGGTGCAGTTATACTTTGATACACATGGGATTGGATTCCATGAGTTGGAATTAACTGGTTAGACTGGGAAAAGCATTGATTGTCTTCTTTTTTGTTCCTGGGGACAGTGTGTATGATGTGAAGGAGCTGGGCAGTATATATCTCCACCATGGCTACATGATTCTTAGTCTCCTCCTTGGTGGTCTCCTCTATAGCCCACTCTGAGTGAGATTCTGAGGGAATTATCCCAAGAGAAGAAATTCCATGTCCAAAGCTATGCCCCTTCTCTTTCGTTCCTGGCATCTTAACACTGTCTAGGGACAACAGTGTAATATCATCCCTGAGAGCACTGCAGATTAGTCGCCAGTGTCTGAAAGTGGTGGTGCTCTGCTGAAATATACCCTGAGAAGTACATAGCTCTCTCTGATTGGGGTGGCAAGTGGTTATGAAGCATTAACTAACTACCTGGTTAAAGGACTTGAGACACCTAACTCAGTCTTCTATTGAAATGAAGGAGGAATTTGGGCAAGAAATTTAACAGTAATTCAGTACCTCAGACAACTGAGATAAGAAACTAAAGCCTTAGCCAGAGCAATTAGGGAGGCAAACAAAATAAAAGACATTCAGATTAGAGAAAAAATAAAATTATTTCTATTGGCAAATGACATAATATTGGATACAGAAAGTCTTAAGTATAGAAACTATTGAAACTAATCAGTTTATCAAGTTTTCAGGACAAAAGTTCAACATTTAATATGCAATTGGAGTTCTATACAGTAGCAATGAATAAACTGAAAATAAAATTAAGAAAACAATTCCATTTATTATAGTATCAAAAAGAATAAAACACTTAGAAATAATTTTTTTAATTGCAAAACTTATACTCTGAAAATTATAAAACATTTTGCAGGAAATTTTAAAAGACTAAAATAAGTGAAAAGAAATCCCATGTTCATATATTGGAAGACAATATTGTTAAGATAAAAATTCCACCCAAATTAAGCTACAGGTTCAATGCAATCCCTATCAAAATCCCAGTGACTTCTTTGCAGAGATTGAAAAGCTGACCCTAAAATTAATAGGGAAATTCCAAGAACTCAGAATAACCAAAACAATCTTGAAAAAGAAGAATGAATTAGGAAGACTCACACTTCCATGACTTTAAAACTTACTACAAAGCTGCAGTAATCAACACAGTGTGATACTGGTATAAGAATGGGCATATAGATCAATGGAATGGAATTGAGAGTTCAGTAATAAGCCCACTCATCTAGGATCAATAGATTTTCAATTAGGGTGCCAAGAGCATTCATAAGGAAAGAATAGTCCTTTCAACAAATGGCATTGGGACGACTGGATAACCACATGCAAAAGAACGAAGTATGCATATCTCACACAGCATAGGAAAATCAACTCAAAATGTCTCAAGGACTTAAAAGAACTAAAATCGCAAAACTCTTAGAAGAAAACAAAGGTAATGTTTTGAGATCTAGTTTTTGAAAATGATGTCTTAAATATGGCACCAAAAGCACAAGCAACAACAACAACAAAAAGATAAAATAGAGTTCATCAAAATTAAAAACTTTTGAACTTCAAAGGACATCATCAATACAGTGAAAATACAGCCAATAGATTGGAAGAAAATTTTTTGTAACTATATAGGAGCTCTGGTAGCATAGTGCCTAAGGCACTTGACTGCTAACCAGAAGGTTGGAGGTTCAAACCCACCAGTCACTCCTTGGAAGGAAGATGGGGCAATCTACTTCCGTAGTGATACTGCCTCAGAAACCCAAGGAGGGGTCACTATGAGTTGGGTCCGACTCAACAGCATATAACAACAACAAACAACATATATCAGATAAGGAGCTCTAGTGGTATAGTGGATAAGGCATTTTGTTGCTAACCAGGTCAGCGTTCAAATCTACCAGCTGCTCTATGGAAGGAAGATGAAGCAATCTACTTCTGTAAAGATTTACAGCCTTGGAAACCCAATGAGGGTCACTATGAATCAGAACCAACTCAATGGCAATGGGTTGGGTTGGGTTTTAGTATGTATCAGATAAGGATTTAGTATCTAGAATATGTAGAGAACTCCTATATTTCAGTACAAAAAGACAACCCAATTTAAAAAATGAGCAAAGCACTTGAATAGACATTTCATCAAAGAAATACAAATGACCAACAAGCACGTGAAAAAATGCTCAATGTCATTAGTCATTCAAGAAATGCAAGTCAAAACCCACAGTGAGATATCACACCAACTAAGATGCCTATGATTTTAAAAATTGGAAAGAGTAGGGGTTGGCAAGGAAGTGGAAAAACTGGAACCCTCATCCTTGCTGGTGGGATTGTAAAATGATACCGCCACCATGGAAAACAGTTAGGAGCTTCCTAAAAATTTAAACATGAAATTAGCATATGATCTAGCAATTCCACTCCTAGCAATATACCCCCAAAAATTGAAAACACAAACACATACATGTGTACTGATGTTCATTGCAGCACTGTTTGAAATAATCATAAGGTGGAAACAACCCAAATGTACATCAACAGATGAATAGAAAAAAAAAAAAAATGTGGTACATATGTATAGTGAAATATTACTCAGTCATAAAGAGAAATGAAGTCCTGATACATGCTACCATATGGAGGAACCCTAAAAACATCATTCTAAGTGAAATAAGTCAATAAGAAAAGGGCAAATATTCTATCATCCCACTTATATGAAATATCTAGAATTTGGCAAACATATGTTGTTAGGTGCCATCGAGACTATTTCTACTGATAATGACCCTATGTACAACAGAACAAAACACTGCCCAGTCCTGCACAATCTTCACAATCTTTGCTATCCTTGGACCCATTGTTGCAGCCACTGTGTCAAGTCATCTCATTCAGGCTTTTCCCCTTTGCCTAAGGCACTCGACTGCTAACCAGAAGGCTGGTGGTTCAAACCTACCAGCCACTCCTTGGAAGGAATGTTGGGCAATCTACTTCCACAGTGATACTGCCTCAGAAACCCAAGGATGGGTCACTGTAAGTCGGGTCCGGCTCAACAGCACATAACACCACCACCACCAACTACTTCACCAAGCATGATATTCTTTCCTAGAAACTGGCCCGTCTTGATAACGTGACCAAAGTACAAGAGACAAAGTCTGGCCATTCTTGTTTCTAAGGAATATATATTCCAGCTATACTTTTTCCAAGATAGATTAGTTTGTTTTTCTGGTAGTCCATGGTATATTCAATATTCTTCACCAACATGACAATTCAAATGCATCAATTCTGCAGTCCTCCTTATTCATTATCCAGCTTTCACATGCATATGAAACTATTGAAAAGACAATGCTTGGATTAGGCATCCCTTAGTATTCAAAGTGTTATCTTTGCTCTTCGCCACTTAAAAAAAGTTTTTTGCAGCAGATTTGCCCGATACAATACATTTTCTGATTTCTCAACTGCTGCTTCCATGAGCATTGATTGTGGATCCAAGTAAATGAAATCCTTGACAACTTCAATCTTTTCTCCATTTATCATATAGCTTATTGTTCCAGCTGTGAGGATTTCTTTCTCTTTATGTTGAAGTGTAGTCATATTGAACATGGTATAGAGCCAAAATTTATTAGTGGTTGCAAGGGGTGGGAAGGAGGGAAAGAAGGGGAATCATTGTTTAGGGGGTACTGTTTCTGTTAATGCTAGTGGAATAATTTGGAAGTGGATCCAAGCCAAACAGACACTCCTGTTGATTCCATTTCAACACATAGATACTCTATAGGACAGAGTGTTGTTGTTGTTGTTATGTGCCGTCGAGTCGGCCCCCCGACTCATAGCGACCCCTCCTTGGGTTTCTGAGGCAGTATCACTACAGAAGTAGGATTGCCCAACCTTCCTTCCGAGGAGTGGCTGGTGGGTTTGAACCGCCAGCTGTCTGGTTAGCAGGCAAGTGTCTTAGCCACTATGCTACCAGAACAAACCCAAGCCCACCACCTTAAGTCGATTCCAACTCATATTAACTCAGAGGACAGAACAGAACTGCCCCACAGGTTTTCCAAGGCTATAAATCTTTCCAAAAGCAGACTGCCACATCTTTCTCCCATGGAGCTGCTGGTGGGTTCAAACTGCCAACCTTTTGGTTAGCAGCTGAGCACTTTAACTACTATGCACCAGGGCTCCTTCATTAGTCTTTAGGGAAATGCAAATCAAAATCACAGTAAGATACCATTTCACACACATTGGGATAGCTATAATTAAAAAGATAATAACAACAATTAGTGACATTGTGAAGAAATGGATCAATTTCTAGTACTAGTGAGAATATAAAATTATGCAGCTGCTTTGGAAAACAGTTGGCAGTTCCTCAAAAGTTTGCACATAGAGTTAATACATGACTTAGCAATTCCACTCCTAGAGAAATGAAAATATGTGTCCACACTGACACTTGAACATGAATGTTCATAGCAGCATTACTCATATCCAAAAAGTGGAGACAGCCCAAATGTCCAACTGATGAATGGATAAATATATGTGGCATATCCATACAATGATATATTATTTAGCAATAAAAAGAAATGAAGTACACATACATGCTACAACATGAACAAACCTGAAAAAGCCAGTCACAAAGAACTACTTACTATATAATTCCATTTATATAAAATGTTCACAGTAGGTAAATCTATAGAGACAGAAAGATTAATGGTTGCCTAAGGTAGGAGGAAGGAGTTCTGCTAGTATAATGCCTAAAGCGTTCAACTGCTAACCAAAAGGTCAGCAGTTGGAATTCACCACCTGCTCTGTAGAAGAAATATATGGCAGTTTGTTTCTGTAAAATTTGCAGCTTTGGAAACCCTGAGGCAGTTCTACTCTGTCCAACAGGGTCACTATGTGTTGAAATTGACTTGATGGGAGTTGGCTTAGTTAGTTTGGGTTGGAGGGGATGTTCAGCTTCGGAGGTGATGGTTACAGGGCTTGGGCATTCTGTTTGGGATAATGAAAATGTTCTCAAATTCACCATGGTGATGGATGCACAATTCTGTGAAAATACTAGAAGCCATTGAATTGTACACTATAAATGAGTGAATTGGGTAGTATGTAAATAGTATCTCCAAAAAGCTGTTTAAAAAAAAAACAAAAAACTGAGTCTTTTTTCCATGGGTAAGTACTAGTTACAGTTAGCATAATTTGACTGAATTCTATAGGCTGGCCTATTCAGTGTTTGAGTGAAGTTTTCTTTGTCTTCTAATTCCAGGAAAGTCAATCAAGAAACCTAAGGAGTTGTGCTGGGTGGTGGCAATAGAACAACAATCGGGTCAGAAATCCAAAGGATTGGATTCCTGGAACTCAGGAGGGAAAGGGACATGGACCACTGTGGATGACAATCATTTTAAGCCCAGAATTTTCACAGGGTAACTGGGAAAATGAATGAGCAATGACTATCTTAAAATGGAACTTAAAATGGAAGCTTCCAGCAGAAAAGCACCACACATCATATTTTCTAAAAACAGCCTGTCCTTCCAGGTCCTCTGATGATAGGGCCATTGATTGACACTAATCTCCCACTGTTAAGTTGAACCACATGTAGTTGTCAGCTTTGCAGGTCAGAAATGGTTGGGTATCAGCAATTTCATCTGATTCAATCTACTAATGCTGTGTTTGATGATGACAGAGGTGTTATTGGAATTTCATTCATTGTCCCTGAGCCTGTCTGTACAGGTGCTTGTTGTTTGATGTTTCTAGCTCACTCTTTTCAGTTTCCGAAAGATTCTGATGCCTCTGGCATGGCAGAAATCTTGGCAGGAGTAAGCACACCTGCATGCTTATTCCTTATTCCTAGCCAGAATATCTCCAGCATTTACAAGGCTAAAAGACCTTTCTGACATAGCCTGGACTCTAAAGGATTAGATAAGTTTTGCTGAGAATGTATGTGATTACAAGTATTCTGCTAATGTTCCAAAAAGGATGATAACATTTTAAAACTCGAAAGAGACTTCCCAGATTCTAACCTATTCTATAGTCACCTATAACAGAGAAAGCAACTAGGGGCTAGATAGCTGAAGTGCAAGGATATTGTAAGATATTTACAAACCCTACCTCACATCATATATTGAACATATTAAAATGTCCTTACTTTAAATTTAATATTTTGTCTAAAAAACTGACAAGATTTTCATCATTTTGCTTTTAAAATTATTTGGCTATGAGTAACATATAATTCAGGAGCTCTGGTGGAGTAGTGCCTAAAGCATTTGACTGCTAACCAGAAGGCTGGCAGTTCAAACCCACCAGCCACTCTACAGAAGGAAGACTGGGTATTCTACTTCCGTAGATATACCGCCTCAGAACCTATGAAGAGGCTGCTATGAGTCAGATTCGATTTGACGGCAGTGAGTTTGGTTTGGTATTTAACATATATTTACAACTCACAGATTTCTCTGCAACCATAATGCCTATTTGGGAATTCTTGTAAAGTGGGAAAATCTAATCCACATCTCCTTTTTGAATTCTGGATTTTTGAAAATAGATATTTAAAAATTAACCCACTGGAAACAAAACCCTAATGCATGCCACTATGGAGATGAAGGCTGAAAACATGCTGAGCAGAATAAGTAGATTGCAAAAGGACAGATACTGTACTTGTCCGACTCGACAGCAGTGTGTTTTTTCTTTTTGTTATAGAAAGCAAAGATTATTCATGGTTACCAGTGGCAGGAAGGAATGAGGAAAGGGGAGTTTTTGCTTAGAAGCCACTGAGTTTATGTGAACAGTGGTGGAATGATTTAGAAAAAGATAGTGAGAATGGTTTCACAACTTTACAAATGTAGTCAACGTTACTGGATAGTATAGGTAGAAATTATTGAAATGGTGTATGTTGTGTTATGCAGATTTTCACCACAATTTTTTTAGAAAGAGAAAAAATTAATGCACTGGACAAAATCGTACATTTTTTTAGAGAAATAGTTTCAATTTCAGTCTAGCAATTTCATCTTTTGAATTTGAAGGTAATATTTTCTATTTCCTCCCCCCTCACCACATTTCTAATTTTTTTTTTTTTTTTTTGATCCTTGAACAGCTGGTAGACCCAGATACTGCACCTCTCTTGCAAAATACAGAAAGAGCCTGGACAAGGTGATTTGCACAAAATATGCAGAGTGATAGAGAAAGAACTGGAAACCAGGGCTTTTGACTCTTAAACTAGGGCTCCTTCTACCAGTTCAATGTACAATCTGTGTTCAGTGCTAAGGTCAATAGCAACTGTGTCTTATTTAAATTTAAGTATTTATATTCTCCTCTCTGCCTCAGAAAACCTCCTGGTTTATAGAAAGAATCATCTCATTTTTTAAGTTATAAAAGCCAACATTGCCATTTTGTGTTGTTTTGTCTTATTCTTCACATTCAGACTGGCAAGCACTCACAGAATGGACAAGGAATGCTTGCTGGACCTGACTTCCTGTATGTTCTCCAGCTCCCTGGAGACTTGAAGCTCAAATAAATGCTGTCAGGAGGCTGAGCTCCCAGCTGTGCAAATTGGTCACAGATGTAATTGCATTTGCCCTCTGCCCTGGAGATAAACATGCCTGTGGTTGGGGGTTTAGACATCCCCAAATAAAAGACATTACTTCTGACTCTGTATAATAGCTATGAAGCCCAAAATAAGCTGCCACAGAGATGCACCACAGTGTTGCCAGAAGTATGGGGCTGTTGCTAGCCAGAATCCGGGCCCGGGCAGCCAGTGACCAAACTGGGATCATTCCGTTGGCCAGTTGGGCTTAGTCAAGAACCACACTTTTCCACTGGCTCCTTTTACTTCTAAACATGGCTCCTCCCTGTCTTTTCACCCCTCCCTAATGCCCACAGGACCTCTGAAAAAAGCTCCAACTCCAAGTATGTTGAACTGCAGAAAAGGGCAGTTCAATAAATCAACACAGCTCATGCTGCAACTGTTAGAATTAAAATAAATGCAGGAACATCCTGCTGAGCCAGTCCAATAATTTTACCAAACCACATTTCAATAGTGCCTGGCATTGAAATTTGGCTCTACACACCTCAGCAGGGGATGATGAGGCTGAGTTGGACTATCATTCCTCAACCGGGCATTTGAAAACAAAACAAACAAAACAAAACAAAACCACAAAAACAGCTGTTAGTTCCAACTCACAGCGACTCACTGTGTGTCAAAGTAGCACTTTGCTCCATAGGGTTTTCAGTGGTTATTATCTTTTGGAAGTAGACCACCAGGACTTTCTTTCAATTGTTGTTGTTGTTGTTATGTGCCGTCAAGTCGGCCATGACTCATAGCGACCCCTCCTTGGGTTTCCGAGGCAGTATCACTAGGAAAGTAGATTGCTCCATCTTCCTTCCAAGGAGTGGCTGGTGGGTTTGAACCGCCAGCCTTCTGGTTAGCAGTCAAGTGCCTTAGGCACTACGCTACCAGAGCTCCCAGAGGATTCAAATCTCCAACCTTTTACTTAGTAGCTAAGCACTTAACAGTTTATACCACTCAAGCTCTCCAGGCTGCAGAGTGAGGACCCATTTATGTTTCACTGGGATAGAAAAGGGAAGAAACAGGGTCAGATGATCCTTGAATTTAATACAAAGAATCTTACACCATGGCAATTTCCCACGATGGGGAGGGCTTTGTAAAGACCATGGACCAGGCAACTAGGCCTTTTGTTTCAGGTGCTGCTGGGTACAAAATCTTCAGAAGATCTAAGAGTGGTTAAATGAACTTCAGAGCAGAATCCGTAGAACATTCCTATTTCTGGGCTTTTCAGTCCCATCAGAAAATTGTCCAGCAGTGATGTGCTCCAGGTCCTGGGAGATAACTGGATGTTATTGTGCTACCAACAGTGAGGGGTAGAATGCAGGCTCTGGAGACAGGCTGGCTTTGAATTCATACTCTACCACCTACTAACATTGTGACCTTGGACCTTAACTTCCTCTGCACTTCAATTTCTTCATTTGTAAAATGGGAATAATACAAGTCTTTACTTTATACAGGATGAAATCCAAACTCTATCTAAGGAGCTCTGGTGATACAGTGCCTGAGGCCTTTGACTGCTAACCAAAAGGTTGGTGGTTCAAACCCACCAGCCACTCCATGGAAGGAAGATGGGGCAACCTACTTCCATGAAGATTTACTGCCTTGGAAACCCAATGGAGGTCACTATGAGTTCAAATCGACTTGATGGCAGTGGGTTTGGTTTTGATTTTTTTAGTTACATATAAGATTGTACTGATTCACCCACTCATACTAGCAGCATGTGGCAGAATTAGGAGTCAGATTTCTACCTATTTGACTCTGGCACCCAACACTAGGATGTGCTACCTACACTTCAGTCTTCAAATTTGGATACACCTTCCCTTGGAGAAAGAAATACACAGGTACTGAGTATTTAGAAGAATTAGTTTCCAGGTCCTCAGTGTCCTGAGCTGAGAGCATGCCTGAGAAGACTCTTCTTTTTAAACCAATTGCCATAGAATCAACTCTGACTCATGAAGACCCCATGTGTGTCAGAGTAGAACTGTGCTCCATAGGGTTTCCAGTGGCTGATTTCATAGGTAAATCACCAGGCCTTTCTTCCCAGGTGCCTCCGGTGGACTCGAACCACCAATCTTTTGGTTAGCAGCTGAGTGGGTTAACTGCATATGCCACCTAGGTTCATCCCTTTTCTGCTTATCCAGGCTTTTCCTCCACTTTACCAAGGAAAGACTCCCCTCTGCCACAATCCAATCCCATGAAAATGCACTGTGCTGTCCTTTAACCACTTCCCAGGATGACCTCTAGAAAACACAGGCAATTTGAATAATTGGTGTAGGTTGAGAAAGTAATTTTAAGGACTGGATACCAAATTTTTTTGCAAATCAGGCAATCTCCAATTTATTTGTAACAGAAGTGAAGGAATGCCTAAGTGATTTGTTAGATGATTTATCACTAAAAGTAATTTTTCTTACAGTTTTCATGTGTTTTTTAACATAAAATAAGAATTCAAGAAATTGAGTAATTTACTAAATAAAAGTATATTGATTATCACTAAGTTATTTTAATGAGACACTTTTCAGTGTTTTTATTTAATTATAAATGTGAAAAATAGGAATAGAATTTATTTTTAACTATGTCACAAAAGTCTAGCAGTAAGCAATACTCATTTGTAGATATGTGAACCAATTGGAGAAAAAGCACATCTCTCATTAAAAGATATATTTCCAATAAAATTTTATTTTTCATATTTAGCAATTATTTTCAAAGTATACAAAATATATAGATTGTTTTGATCAGCTGCATATTAAGAATAAATTAGTGAAAATTCTCTCCAGATTAATTTTTAAGACTTTTAACCTATCTAGTTGTTGATGATATTAGGTTCCATCAAGTTGGATCTGACCCATCAAGACTCTGTGCACAACAGAACAGAACACTGCCCAGTTCTTCTGCATCCTCATAATCATTGCTATGCTTCAGCACATTGTTGCCACCACTGTGTCAATCCATCTCGTTGAGTTTCTTCCTCTCTTTGTTGACCCTTCACTTGACCAAGCATGATATCCTTCTTCAGGGACTGATCCTTCCTGATAACATGACCAAAATATGAGAGATGAAGTCTGGCCATTCTTGCTTCTAAGGAACATTCCAGCTGTACTTCAACCAAGACAGATTTGTTCATTCTTTTGGCAGTCCATGATATATTCAATATTTTTCACCAACACCATAATTCCAAAGTATCGATTCTTCTGTAGTCTTCTTTAATCATTGTCCAGCTTCCACATGCATATGAGGCAATTGGAAATATCATGGCTTAGGTCAGGTGCACCTTAGTCTTCAAAATAACATCTTTGTTCTTTAAAACTTCAAAGATGTCTTTTGCAGTAGATTTGCCCAGTTCAGTATGTTGTTTAGTTTCTTGACTGCTGCTTGTATAGGTGTTGATCAATCATTTTGCATTTACTGTAATTTTTCATGTTGCTTATTGGTCCAGTTGTGAGGATTTTTGTTTTATGTTCAAGTGTAATCCATAACAAAGGCTGTAGTTTTTGACCTGCATCAGGAAATATTTCATCTTCTTCACTTTCAGCAAGCAAAGTTGTTTCATCTGCATATCAGATGTTGTTAATGATCTTACTCCAATCTTGATGCCACATTCTTCTTCATATAGTCCAGCCTCTCAGATTATTTCCTCAGCATACAGATTGAATAAGTATAGTGTGAGAAGATACAATCCTAATGCACACTTTTCCTCATTTTACACCATGCAGTATCTATCCCCTTGTTCTGTTCCAACAACTGCCTTTTGATCTATTTACAGTTTCCTCATGAGCACAATTAAATGCTCTGGAATTCCCATTCTTCACGAGGTTATTCATAATTTGTTATGATCCACAAAGTCTAATGCCTTCGCACAGTCAATAAAACACAAGCAAACATCTTTCTGGTATTCTCTGCTTTCAGCCAAGATCCATCTGACATCAGCAATGATATCCCTTATTCTACACTCTCTTATGAATCTGGCTTGAATTTCTGGCAGTCTTCTGTCGATGTAATGCTATAACTGTTTTTGAATTGTCTTTAGCAAAATTTTACTTGTGTGTGATATTAATGATATTGCTCAATAATTTCAGCATTCTGTTGGAGCTCCTTTCTTTGGAATAGGTACAAATACAGATCTCCTCTAGTCGGTTGGCCAGGTAGCTGTTCATTAAATTTCTTAGCATAAATGAATAAGTGCCTCCAGCATTGCATTCATTTGTTGAAACATCTCAGTGGGGATCCCATCAATTTCTGGAGCTTTATTTTTTGCCAATGCCTTCAGTGCAGCTTGGACTTCTTCCTTCAATACCATTGGTTCTTGATCACGTGCTACTTCCTGAAATGATTGAACGTCGATCAATTCTTTTTCATACAGTGACTTTTTGTATTCTTTCCATCTTCTTTTGATACTTCCTGTATCATTCAATATTTTCTCACAGAATCCTTCAATATTGCAACTTGAGGCTTGAATTTTTTCTTCAGTTCAGCTTGAGAAATGCCAAGCATGTTCTTTACTTTTGGCTTTCTAATTCCAGGTCTTTGCACGTTTCATTATAATACTTTGTCTTCTCGAGTTGCCCTTTGAAATCTTCTGTTCAGCTCTTCTGTTTCATCATTTCTTCCATTCACTTTAGCTACTCTCCACTCAAGAGCAAGCTTCAGAGTCTCTTCGGACATCCATTTTTGTCTTTTCTTCCTTTCCTATCTTTTTAATGACCGTTTGCTTTCTTTGTGTACGATGTGCTTGATGTCATCCCACAACTTGTCTGGTCTTTGGTCAATGGTGTTTAATGTGTCAAATCTATTCTTTAGATGGTCTCTAAATTCAGATGGGATATAATCAAGGCCATATTTTTGCTCTCATGGACTTATTTTACTTTTCTACAGCTTCAACTTGAACTTGTATATGAGGAATTGAGGGTCTGTTCCATAATTTGTCCCTGGCCTTGTTCTGGCTGATGATATTGAGATTCTCCATTGTCTCTTCCCTTAGAAGTAGTCAGTTGATTCCTATGTATTCCATCTGGTGAGGTCCACATGTATAAACACCACTTATGTTGCTGGCAAATATATTTGCAATGAATAAGTTGCTGGTCTTGCAAAATTCTATCATGCAATCTCTGACACCATTTCTATCACCAAAGCCATATTTTCCAACTACTGATGCTTCTTTGTTTACAACTTTCACATTCCCATCATCAGTAATTATCAGTACATCTTGATTACATGGTTGGTCAATTTCAAGCTGCAGAAGTTGGTAAAAATCTTCAATTTCTTCAGCTTTGGCTTTAGCGCTTGGTGTGTAAATTTGAATAATAATATTATTAACTATTTGAATAATAGTAGCATTAACTGGTTTTCCTTGAAGGCATATGTTGTTGTTATTGTTGTTGTGTGCCATTGAGTCGGACTTGACTTATAGCGACCCCTCCTTGGGTTTCTGAGGCAGTATCACTATGGAAGCAGATTGCCCCATCTTCCTTCCGAGGAGTGGCTGGTGGGTTTGAACAGCCAACCTTCTGGTTAGCAGTCAAGTGCCTTAGCCACTATGCTACCAGACCTCCCTTGAAGGCATGTAGATATTATCTTATCACTGACAGCATTGTAATATAAATATAAAGGAAAACATTGTACTTCAGGATAGATCTTTAAATGTTCTTTGACGATGAATCTGACATCATTACTCTTCAATTTGTCATGCCCAGCATGATAGACCATGTGAGTTAGTTTAGTTAGTTCATTATATCAGACAATATTTCACTGCTATTCAGAAAGATTCCAGTGGCCAATTTTTTCAGAAGTAGGCCACCACTTCCTTCTTCCTAGTCTGTCTAAGTCTGGAGATTCTGCTGAAACCAGGGCCATCATGGGTGACCCTGCTGGCATTTAAAATACTGGTGGAATAGCTTCCACCATCACAGTAACATGCAAGCCACCATAGGACATCAAACTGATAGACAGAATTTTTGAGGCAAAAATTTCCTATAGTCACTGGAAATTTTTTAATTTTTATTTAATTTTCTTTGAAAAAATACAATTGAGTGGTCAGTAAAGCAATTTCAAGTAGAGAATATTGTAATAGAATGTAATTCTTTAGGTGACGTGGAATGAAATACTTTAAGCAGGAAATAAAGCAATCCAAAATGTATGGTCATAGAAAAAAGAACTTATATTTTTAAGAAGAGATCATGGTTAAATGAGTGATGTTACAGTTCTATTTTAAAATTTCTGTATCCATAGTATACCAGACATTTCACATTTTGCTGCAACTTAAAGTTTTATGGCAAAAACTTTGAGATGTCATCTAAAAATGTGCAAGGGGACAGTAAGCATATTAAAATGACTATTGATGCATGAGCAAAAATATCTAAAGATGACTTGTTTACTCTATATGCTCCATTTGTATGTGTGTGTATGTATGTGCATATTATATTTAGCCAACTCTTTGCCTTTAGTAACTTCATGGAAATATAAAGGAAAGCAAGTCTTATTTTCAAAGTCTTCTTTCCTATGGCAGGGATCACTAGCCTTTTCCTGGTGAGGATCATTTTAATGATCACCTGGAAGAAGCTATTGGCAATGCAAGCTGCTGACAGTTGTAAGGAAAGTAAAGTTATTAATTCAGCTTCAACATCAAGACTATAGCAGATGGTGATCAAACTGCTGACACATATAATGTAGAGATGACTCCTACATTGTAAGGTTTCAGTTAAAATTCAGTGGGCACCCAGAGAGCTCAGTGCATGCAGGATCACTCAGGAAATGTTTCATAGAGAACATGAGGTAGGCAGAGAAAGATGGGAGAACTCGAGGAATGACATTCAGGATGGAGGAACTGTTTGAGCAAAAGCTCAGGGGGAAAGTGTCTTTAACTGGGCCAAAAACAATGAGTAGACTTGCTGACCTGGAGCAAAATTTACCAGCTGAGTGAAGGACTCTCTTCATAACCTAAGTTGCACCAGTGCACAGGGTTGCTGGTACATGAAACTACTCTGCTCCCCAATCAGATTTAAACTCTGTAAGGGCAAAGACCCTCTTCTTCCACATGGTGGGAACTTCTGCACTTCAGCCGTACTATTGAGAACATCACACTCTCTGATGACTTAATTTATCACCTCTGCACACTATCCTGTAATTCTCTCATCAGGACATCCTAAATGGATGTCCACTACCTCAAACACCACCCTACAAGCCCTTCATTTACCAGTGTTCTCTCATTCCCTTCATGGACATCACACTTCAGTCCTCCAGACTGTAGCCTGTGAATCTTCTTGTCTCCTTCTCTTTTCTGACTCCTCTCCTCCTCTTATTTTCTCTTGCCTTCATTTTTATATGAAATCTGTCTATAATACCTGTCAAAATGTCAAAAAAGACATCTCAATTTTCTGTTTCAAAAGAAACATTATAGTTCAAAAGAAACATTCAGTTATAGACCGAATATTGCCTCCCAAAGAGATATGTTGATATCCTAACCCCTGTACCTGTTCATGTGATCTTGTTCAGAAGTAGGGTCTTTGAAGATGCTATCAGTTAACATGAGGTCATACTGGAATAGGGTGGATCTTAATCCTGTGTGGGTAGTGTCCTTATGAAAGAGAAGAGACACAGAATCAGACACAAAGGTAAACAGTACCTTTCCTTACCTCCTTAATTCTAATCTCTCCCCCTTGATCTGTGACAACAGACTCAGACATTCAAGTGATACAACTATAAACCAAGGAATACCAAGGATTGCCTAGAGCAACCAGAAGCTGGGCGAGAAGCATGGAACAGATTGTCCCTCAGAGTCCTCAGAAGAAATCAGCATGGTTTGCACTCTGATTTTGGACTTCTAGCCACCAATCACTTGTCAATTTGTTGTACTGTAGTGGTATACATGTTGTTATGATGCAGAAAGCTGTGTCACTGGTATTGGTGGACAGGATTCAATGGAGCTTCTAGATTAACAACAGATTAGGAAGAAAAGCCTGGCGATCTACTTCTGAAAATTAGCCAGTGACAACCTTATGGATCACAACAGAATACTGTCTGAATCACCTGCCTTGGACACCTTGTCAGGAGGGATCAATCACTAGAGGAAGACATCATGTGTGGTGAAGTAGAAGGCCAGTGAGGATGTGGGGAATCCAGCAAGTTAGATTGGCACAGTAGCCACAGTGATGGACTTGAACATGCCAGTGATCATAAGGATGGTATAAGGCTGGACAATGTTTCTTTCTGTTGTCCATAGGTCACCATGAATCAGAGTCAACTTGATAGAAGCTGTCTATCCATGTATCTAGTCTCTAGAACTCTGATAATAATATCTGTTCTTATAAATTACCCAGTTTATGGTACTATGTTATGTCAGCCTTAGAAAACCAAGAAAACAGATCTTTATCACTTTATGCCTAGATTACTCTAGCAGCCCTCTTGTTTACTGCCTTAACTCCAATATCTCCCCCATTTAATCCATCCTGAATATGATATACCCTTCATCTGGCTACTCTTTTGCCTAAAAATATATCATGGCTTTTTACTGCCTCAAGTCTAAACTCCTCTGTCTACAATGATTTTCACTACTTCCCAACACATTCCCCGTATTCTAAATCTTTAATCCAGTTTCCAAAGAAGTCCACCACAACTGTTTTCATTTTTACATCTTTTTAAGAGTGTTCTTCTCTCTGATTTGTGTAGAATGTCTGGTTACTGTTAGGTGCTGCCTAGTTAGTACCCGGTCATGATAATCACATGCACAATAGCATTGTGATCCATAAGTTTTTCACTGGATGATTTTCAGATGTTGCCAGGTCTTTCTTCCTAGTCTGTCTTTGTCTGGAAGCTCCACTGAAACCTGTACAGCATCATAGCAACACACAAGACTCCACTGACAGATGGGTGATAGCTGTGTGTAAGGTGCATTGGCCAGGAATTGAACCTGGATCTCCCTCATGAAAGGCGTGAATTCCATCACTGAACCACCGATGCCCTCATAAGATTGTTAGTGCATATAAATGGATGAGATATGACAAAAAAAGTTTGCATTGTGCCTGATGTACTAAGTATTCCAAAAGTGTTTCAATGGCATTAAGTTATGTGTCCTCTGAGATCTTTAATGTTGAAGTCATGTCTTACACTGTATTATTTGTAAAGCATAGTCCTGAGCATAAATCTAGTGCCTCCACAATTCATCTCTGTCAGAGACTGTGGAATTATTTAACAGTCATTAAGCATTAGAGATGTGCTAGATCCCTTCTAAGAATTTTAAATGTATTATCTCACTTAGTTATCACAGAATAAATACAAGATATTGTTATGGATTGAATTGTGTCCCAAAAAATATGTGCTGAAATCCTAACCTTTGTACCTGTTTGTTACATTATCAAGGTCATATGAAAGCAAGATGAATCCTAAACTTAATCACTTCTGCATTTTATAAAAAGCAGGATAGACACAGAGTCACAGACAGGGAGAAAACAGATACAAAGGGATGTGAAGGAATGCCAAGGATCACCAGAAGACACCAGAAACTAAGAGAGAGGTTCACAGAAGGAATTGACACAGCCAAGGCCCTAATTTGGACTTCTATGCTCCAGAACTTGAGAAAATAAATTCCTTTTCTTTAAAGTCTGCCATCTCTGGTATTCCTGTTACAGCAGCTATCTTAGTTATCAACTGCTAGTCACAAGTGGGTGGCTTTAACAAACAGAAATTTATTTCTCACAGTTTAAGAGGCTCCAAGTCTGAATTCAGAGTGTCAGCCCTAGGGGAAGGCTTTCCCTCTGTTAACTGTGGAGGAAAGTCTCTTCTGAGCTGTTCCTGGGCAATCTTCATGTGTCCTGGAATCTCTTCCCCACCTTGGCTTCTTTCCTGTGCTTGTTTAGTCTCTTTTATATCTCAAAAGAGATTGATTTAAAAGGCATCCTGCACTAATCTTTTTCATTAACATAACAAAGACAACTCACTCCCAAATGGGATTATAACCATGGGAATAAAAACCAAACCAAACACACTGTTATCGAGTCAGACCTGACTCGGAGTGACCACTCCTTGGGCTTCCAAGGCAGTATCACTGTGGAAGTAGATTGCCCAATCTTCCTTCCAAGGAGTGGCTGGTGGGTTTGAACCTCCAGCCTCTGGTTAGCAATCAAGTGCCTTAAGCACTACACCACCAGAGCTCTGACTTGCTCCCGACTCAAGACATACCCTATGCTACATTAATTAATCCTGTCTCATTAACATAACCAAGACAGTCCATTCCCAAACAGGACTATAACCACTGGCACAAATGTTAGGATTTACAACACATACTTTTAGGTGACCTTCAATCCATAACAGAAGCATTTGGTAACTAAGATAGGTATGGAGTAGTATTTACCTCCTTTTACTGTAAACTGAAGCACAGAGAAGATAAATAAATGCCGGGTAGTAAGTTTCAAGTTAGGATGCAAATGCAAGCAGCCTGATTCCAAATTGAGCTCCTAAACTTTATCTGTACTGTGAAAGACATGAAAAATTACAGATTTGCTTCCTATCTTCTTAGGATAAGATGGGAAAGGACAAATAAAAATATTCACTTATTCAACATAAATTATTAACAATCTACCATGTTTAAGTCACCATGCTAGCCATTGGGTTGGGGTCAACAAGAAGATGACTAAGGCTCTATCACACCCCTTAAATGGATGTACCACAGTTTATTTAGCCATTAACATGTTAAAAGACATCTTGATTGCTTTCGTATTTTGGCAATTATGGATAAAGCTACTATAAACATTAAAAGAAAATAACTATCACATGCTTTAGGAAAACGATAACCTGTAATAAGTGTCAAAAGAGTGGTAAGTCTTATATGAGTATAAAAAATCTTTAGGGTCATTCATTCATCTCTCACTTAAAGAAAAGTTATTAAGAACCTCCTGTGTCCCAGGTACTGCACTTGGCTCCAGTAATTCAAGTTCTTGCACTCAAGGGACATGTAGCTTAGAGAATAAGTTTATAGCCAGGGATTCAATTTTGGCCCTGTAAGAAAGATCATCTATAGGCAAGAAGAGAGGAGAACTGGAATTCTAGCAAGGGGGCAAGAGGAGTGGAGATGTGAGAAACAACATAGGAATAGGATGTATAGTGCACGAAGGGGAGCTTAGTCAGTTGGGCTCATTTGGTTACAAGAGACAGAAACTTGATGCAAAAAAAGGAGAGAGAGACAGGGATTTATTGTCTCATGTATTTGGAAAGTTTTGACTAAGCTGACCTCAGAAATTAATCTAGGGATTCAAATGTGTCCAAAGGTGTCACCAGCTCTTCACATCTCTTTCTTTGCTCTACTTATCTCCTGTAAAAATAGGTTGTCTCCAAGAAGCAAGTGTAAGAAGTTGGAGGTTATGGGTGAGATGGGGGTTAGGGAGTGGAAGTTACAAAGAGCTCTAGTCTTACATCATCCCAGCAAAGGCACTCTGAGAAAAACATAGCCAATCCTCTCCCAGGGAAGGACTGTCATATGGTTGAATTAGTTGCTTATCTGTGGGCCAACCATTTAGTTTGAAGAGTTGCATATCATGATTGGTCAAGCCTCTGCCATATATCCACCTTTATGCCAGAGTGGGTTCTGGAATTGACAGCTTACCAAAACCTCATGAAGCAGGGAGGAAGAGTGTCACAAATGAAGTGTGCTGATGTCAGAAGGAAGGCATAGAACACCAGAGGGCCCAAAACAGTACATGTCTACTGGGGTCTTGAGGAAACTAACTTGGTTGAAGAAGAGATTTTGTGTGGGGGAGATAAAACTAGAAGATAGATTGTGAAGAGTCTTGAATGTAAGGGTAGATTCTACATTGAGGCAAATGGGAATCATCTAGTGATTCTTGGAGCTCTTGACTGCCATAATAAAACAGTTCCTGAACATACTTCTGTTGGCAATGTATAAGATAGACTGCAGGAGGGAGACAAGAAAGACAGAACATAATCAAGTGGAGAAGTAACAATGCCTCAACTAGGAAGTTAACAATAAGAAGAAATAAATGTCCAAGATTTGGAACGGAAAGATTGTTTTCTGTCCAATTGGTAAATAACTTATTGAAGACAGTGGGAGCAAAGAAGAAATGAAAGGAGTCAAAGATGTCTCTGCAAAAATGATTCTGATTAAAGGGCAGAATGGTGGTACCTCTGGCGGGAAGGAATTAGGAAACAAGGAAGGAGATATTCTCTAGGGGTATAACAAATGCTTGGTGCATGAGTAAAGTTTCACATTTTTGTATTAGGGTAAACAAAGAATTAACAGCAATTTCTTGCATTAACATTTGAACAAATTTTTATACTGTTGTGAATGCCAATGCAGCCAATTTTAAAGACTTAACCATCTTGTTTGGGATATGAGCTTGAAAACGGAATATGAAGAATTCTGAAAACATATGCTGATGTTAGTTTTTACTGGCAGTATTTGAATTAGCATTTTAATGTCATAAGAAATAGCTTTAGAACTGATAAAGTCTGTGCTTCTGTGTAAAGGATTTTTTTACCCTCAAATTAGTGATTCTGAAACTATTTTTACTCTTCACCTAATGTAGGCATTTCTAGCCCTTCCATATTCTGCAGTGGAATTCTGCTCCCAAAAAACAACCACCTCACAAAAAAATAAAATATTTTGGCCTTCTTACTGAAGGGGAAAGTGATGCCATCTTAAGAGGCTGCATTTTGTTGTTGTTGTTTGTATTATTTGTTTTTTGGTTGCAACTCAACCAAGACAAAAGCACATTGGGGGAGAGGGGACATCATAAAAGTGGATCCAGAGAATATGGAATAGAGATAAAAAGCCCCTAATAAAACATGAGAAGATGCAAACAGGGATCTAAAACATTAGAGAATAATAGAATTTTTTTGAGCTGAGAGTATCTTCAGAGAACATTAAAGACTAAATTGAATTGTTATGAATTGTGTCCCCAAAAACGTGTTATAAATCATAAACTGCTATACCTGTGGAAGTAATCTTATTTGGGAATATGATTTTCTGCATTATGTTAATTATACCACATTAATGTGGGTGTGTCTTAAGTCAATAACCTTTGAGATATACAAAGAGTAGATTAGGCACAAAGAAGGGAGCACAAAAAGGAGGGGAGATGTATACCACATGATGTTCACCAAGGAACTGACAAACAGAAGCTGAACAGAGACAAGGACCTTCCCCAGAGTGGAGAAAGAGAGAGAGCCTTCTCCCAGACATAAAAGTCTGAATTCAGACTTTCACCCTCCTGAACTGGGAGAAAATAAATTTCAGTTTGTTAAAGCCACCCACTTATGCGATTTCTGTTACAGCAGCACCAAGGACTAAGACATTCCTCATTTAAAATACAGGAAAAGCTACTTCTGCTTTCAGAAAGGTGGCATTGACATACTTTTCATTATTCCTTCCACTAAATTAAATTTTAAACCCTCAACATTATATAAAATCCAACATAAGACTCTGAAAAGTGGAAAGAAGAAGACAAAGTAGAGACAACAGAAGACACATTCTTTTCAAATGTCATGGAACATATACCAAGATACTCCATAACCTGGGTCACAAAATGAACCTGAAGAAAATTTTTTAAATTTAACTGAGTGTGCTCTCCAACTACAATGGAGTCAAAATAGTAATCAATTATGCAAGATAAGAGTAAAATCTCCAAATATTTGGAAACTGAACAACACATTTCTAAACAATCCGTGGGTCAAAGAAGTCTTAATGGAAACATAAGAATACATTGAACTGAATGAAAATGAAAATATAGCATATCAAAATTTGTGGGACCAAAGCAGTGATAAGAGGCAAATTTATAGCAATAAATGCACACATTAGAAAAGAGGAAAAATTATAAACCAATAATCTATTCCCCTAGTCAAGAATTTAGAAATAGAAAAGAAAAATAAGCCCAAAGGAAAAGGAACCAAGCGGTAACAAAGTTAAAAGCAGAAAGTAAAGAAATTGAAAACAGACACGGAATGGGAAAAGATGTGGTCCTTTGAAAAGATCAACAAAGTTGCTGAGCCTGCAGTAAGATTGACAAAGAATAAAAAAAGGGGCAGTGGGGAGAAGACAGAAATTACCATTATTAGGAATGAAACAAGACATATTACTACCATAAAAAACCAAACTCACTGCCGTCGAGTTGGATCCAACTCATAGCAACCCCTCTTCAGTTTTCTGAGGTGGTATTCTATGGAAGTAGATTGTCCAACCATCCTTCCAAGGAGTGGCTGGTGGGTTTGAACTGCCAGTCTTCTGGTTAGGAGTCAAATGCCTTAGGCACTACACTACCAGAACTCCCAACATGTTACTACAGACATCAAAAAAATAAAAAAGGAATAGTATGAACAACTCTTCACACACAAATATGACAGTTTAAATGACATGAACCAATTTCTCAAAAAAAATACAAACTATCACAACTCAATATTATTTGAATACCCTTAATCTATTAAAAAATTGAATTTTTAATTAAAAATTCCTAAAACAGAAATTCCTAGGCCCACATGATATCACTAGAGAATTCTACCAAATATTTAAAGAATTAACTCTAATTCTACACAATGTTTCAGAAAATAGAAGGGGGGAGAGAATAAGCTTCACATATTACACAAAAATTAACTTAATATGGACCATAAACTTAAGCATAAAATAGTAAAGCATTAAACTCTTAAAAAAAAAAAAAAAAAGAAAAGAAAAGATAAAAGAACACCTCAGAGAGATATTCGAGATCTAGGTTAGACAAAGTATTCTTAAATTTGACACCAAAAGTACAATTTACAAAAGAAAAATTGATAAATTAGATTATATCAAAATTTAAAACTCTTGCTTTATGAAAGCAAAAGTTAAGATGAAAATCACAAGCTATAGAGTAGGAGAAATATTTACCAGCAACATACCCAGCAAAGGACTAGTGTCAAGACTAAGAAAAACTCTCAAAACTCAATAGTAAAATCACCTATTACCTGCCCCAGGCAAATTAGTACCTGGATAAAAGACATGAATAGACATTTCACCAAAAAGGGCATACCAAAACCAAACCAAACTCAGTGCCATGAGTTGACTTAGACTCATACCAATCCCCACTGGGTTTCCGAGGTGCCCCGTCTTCCCTCCGCAGAGTGGCTGGTGGATTTGAACTACCAACCTTCTTCATTAGCAGTCAAATGCCTTAGGCACTGCACCACCAGAGCTCCTTAAAAAGTACATAGAGGTGGCAAAAAATGTGGCTAGACAGGTGTTCAATATCATGAACTATTAGGAAAATGCAAGCTAAAACCACAGCGAGATCACTACTCACCCATCCAAATGCCTTTTAAAAAGAGAGAGAGAGAGTGACAACATGAAATCCTGGCATAGATGCAAAAAAAGCTGCATCACTTTAACATTCCTGGCAGGAATGCAAAATACTACAACCACTCTGAAAAATAGTTTGGCGGTTTCTTAAAAAAAGAAAAAAAAAACTTACATATGCAAGTATCAGACCTGTTGCCACTGAATCTATTTGGACTCAGAGTAGAGCTGCACCATAGGGTTTCCAAGACTATAAGCTTTCTGGAAGCAGATTGTACATATATATCCTGTGGAGTGGTTGAGGGGTTAGAACTGCAGACCTATTGGTTAGCATCCAAGCACTTTAAACACTGTGACACCAGGGCTCCTTACAACTATCATATGACCCAACAATTACATTCCTAGGCATTCATTCCAGATAAATAAAAACTTACGTTTACAGAAAAACCTTTACATGAATGTTTATAGCAGCTTTATCCATAATAAACTAAAAAAAAAAAAAAACCCACTGCCATCAGTCCATTCTGACTCAGAGTAACCCCTATAGGGTTTCTAAGAGTGTAAATCTATACTGAAGCAGACTGCCTCATCTTTCTCCCACTGAGCAGCTGGTAGGTTCAAACCACCAACCCTTTGGTTAGCAACCCAATGCCTTAACCACAGTACCACCAGAGCTTCTATTTATTCAGACTAGTCTGCCCCCCCCCAAAAAAAATAGAAGCAGTCCAGATGTCTTTAAAAGATAATTAAATAAAATATTGTGGTACATTCATACCATGGAATGCTACTCAGCATCAAGAAGTACCAGAATAATTCTCTGAAACTCCAGAGATTTATACTGAGTGAAAGCCAATCCCCAAAATTTGTATACTGTATGATTCCGTTTATGTAACATTTTTGCAATGAAAAAATTGTGAAAATGGATAACAGGGGTTAAGGAGCGAGCAGGAGCAGGAAAGAGTGAATGTAGCTTGAAAAAGAGCATTAAAAAATAGAAAGAAAGAAAGAAACATGAGTGATCCTTGTAGTGATGGAAATGTTCTATACCTAGATTATATCAGTGTCAATATCCTGGTTGTGGTACAGTATATTTTTATGAGCTCTTACTAGTAAGAGAATTGAGTAAAGGGTACATAGTATCTATTTATATTATTTCTTAAAATTTCATGTCAACTTACAATTACCTCAATAAAAAATTTCAATTTACAAAAATGGTAAAATTCATCATATAAACGGTTCTGAAGTAATTTATCTTGTTGTTATGTGCCGTAGAGTCAGAATTTATCTTAAACGCATTAAAAAAGTTGTTGTTGTTGTTGTCATTTGGTCCCATCCAGTTGGCTCTGACTTTTAGCGACCCTGTGTACAACAGAATGAAACACTGCCCGGTCGTGTGCCATCCTCAGAATCCTTGCTATACCTGAGCCTATCCTTGCAGCCACTGCGTCAATCCATCTCATTGAGGGCCTTCCCCTTTTTCACTGACCCTCTACTTTACCAAGCATGATATCCTTCTCCAGGGAATGGTTCCTTCTGACAACATGACCAAAGCAGGTGAGATGAAGTCTGGCCATTCTTGCTTCCTAGGAGCATTCTGGCTGCACTTCTAGGACAGATTTGTTCATTCTTCTGGCAGTCCATGGCACTGTCAGTATTCTTCACCAACATTACAACTAAAAAGGTAGTAGGTAAAATTAAAGATATATGTTTGAAAAAAAAAATAATGCAAATCTACATATACTACATATACTCACTGTTTTTATATGTATCAGATCAAAAATCTGCTTAATAGTGAGGAAACACTAGAGATGTTGTTCTTGTTGTTAGTTGCCATCAAGTTGGCTTCAACTCAATGATCCTATGTACAACAGAATGAAACATTGCCTGGTCCTGTGTTAAGCCCATTGTTACAGCCACTGTGTCAATAGACCTCCTTGAGGGTGTTCCTCTTTTTCACTGACCCTCTACTTTACCAAGTATGATACCCTTCTCCAGGGACTGGTCACTCCTGATAACTTGTCCAAAGTATGCGAGACAAAGTCTTGCCATCCTAGCTTCTAAGGAACATTCCGGCTGCTGTACTTCTTCCAAGACAGATGTGTTCATTCTTCTAGCAGTTCATAGCATATTCAAAAGTCTTTGCCAATACTGTGATTCAAAGGCATTAATTCTTCTTTGGTCTTCCTTATTCATTGTCCAGCTTTCACATGCACTAGAGACATTACTGTGAAAAAATTAGGAAAAAGTGAAGGATTGTCCACTATCACTGCTACTATTTAATAGAATATTGTAAGTACAATATTATTGTACTATTAAGTAATACCCGATGGATGGGAGCTCTGGTGGTGTAGTGCCTAAGGCATTTGACTGCTAACCAGAAGGCTGGTGGTTCAAGCCCATAAGCCACTCCTTGGAATCTACGTCTGTAGAGATACCACTTTAGGAGAGTTCCAGTAAGATGGCGGAATAGGCAGAAAGACTGCACAGACCCTCTTCAACAAAGAAAAGGGGAACCAATTAACACAGACACAGAAGATAATCCTAGACCCCTGAGCCTTGAATGGAAGGATATAGAAGTGGACTAAACTCCAAGTAGCAGAAGAATTTGCATGAAAATACCAAAAAAGGAGACATACGAAGCTGTGATCTGGCAGCGATCCTGACAGTGCAGACAGCTTGGATATTGCCTAGTTGTGGTAGGACCTAAGAATTAACCTAAAAGCTAGCTCTGCTATCCAGGGACTGCATGGAGGAGTGCTCTGGTGGCTGGAGAATAAAAGGGGAAGCAGCAGAGAGGAAGGCAGGCTGAGTTGTGGGTTTTCACCCGTCCGGAGGGTGCAGCCATTTTGAATGTTTACAAGCAGTTTGACCATTTTGGATATTACAGTGACAGCGTTCTCCCAGATGCCAAAATGACAAAACAAATGTAAAACTAGAAATGATTTTAATCATTCTAATCATTTAATCAAGGATCCACTTGCCAGGAACCGCAAAGACATTCCAGACGCAGATGACTGGAAAGATGTGAAATTCCCATTGTTACTCTTATACCCTACACCCTCTTGGTAAACAGAGGTGCGGCCATCCCTCACTCCCACCCACCTTCTGGGCTGGCAGGAACTCCATCCCAGTCTGTGTGCTTGGATGGAGCCTGGGTGCCCTGCCCACCCCCCACCCCAATTTTTTTTCTCTTTTTTACTTTGTTTGTTTTTGTCTGTTTTAAAATTACTACTATTATTATTACTTTTGTCCTTTTTACTATTATTCTTTATTCTTCCCCTCCCAGGCTCTAGATTTCAGCTTTTTTTCTTTTTCCTGTTCCTGGTTGCAATTTTTTTTTTCCTCATGGTTAACCCCATTCCTTGTCTTTCTTTTTGCATTTTTCCCATTTTTTTCTTCATTATTATCTTTCTCTACCTTTTTTCTCTTATCATTCTTGCCTCAGATATTGCTTTTTTTTTTTCTTTTTCCCTTTTTTGGTTATTGTTTCTGTGTGATTACACAGTATGTGTTTTGTCCATTTGGTTTTACTTTTTTGATGGTTATTCAATTGTCATTTTTGTTTAACTGAGGAGAAGACAGCAACAGTCCCCATACAACACAACTACACCCCATCTCCTGAAGCTTCACTTACTGAGTGAGAGCCACCACTTCCTTCTCCACCAACAGGCCAATGATAAACGACCACCAAGAAGGACCTGACTCAATCTTGGCTGCTCTTCACAAACAGTTAACAGAGATCTAAATACAAGAATGCCACAATGTCTTGGAGACAACAGACCATCAGAGTTCACATAAAGAAGCAAGATAAAGTGGTAGAAACAAGGGAGCAGGATACAGACCCAGAACACATCCCTGATGAAGAAGCAGCACTGGAACTCTCTGATAAGGAATTCAGAAGAATTATATTTAGGTATCTTCAAAGGATTGAGAGACAGACCAAAGAAAACACAGAAAAAA
>NW_006921599.1:12392543-12396613 GCF_000298275.1 Orycteropus afer afer
TCAAGCTGGCACGCAGCACGCTGGTTACTGTTCCCAACAAAGGATGAATCCGAAACCTCCAGGGCGAGCAGTGAGCCGCTCACTCCAGGAAGTATATAGTCCGGAATGCCGTTCTTCCAGCTTGTCCTTGGGATAGCATTGCAGGTAGGCCACACCCCTGGGGAAACTCCCCTTGGGCAGACCGGCCGCTCAGAACTCAGTCATGTGATCCATCATGGGAACCACCACTCACAACTGGAGTCTAGCCAAGTTGACACATCTTCAACTATCACAGTGAGAAAGTCAGGAGAGTTGCAAGATAGAATGGACTGTTCTAAACTTGGGGAGAAATTATAAATCACAAGGTAACCTCAAAGAGATACCACCTCAGAAACCCAAGGAGGGGTCACCATAAAGAGGAAGAAACAATCACTATTTACAGATACACATCAAGGAATGCCTAGAAACCCCAAGGGAATCAACTGAAAAACTTGTCCTGAAAATTAACAAAATGCGGTAAGTATCAGGATATAAAATTAATATTCATAAATCATTAGCATCTACATATGTAAAAACCATATATAATATGATGAAAGAGATTTCATTGACAATAGCAATAAAAATAAAAATTTATCTAGGAATAAACTCAACAATAAAGGAGTAATTATGAGGTAAATTTTTATACAACTCCTAAAGGACATCAGAAAATCTTGGGCATGTGGAAAGACATACAAAATTCTTGTCTAGGAATACTCAAAGGAGCTCTGGTAGCAGAATGCCTAAGACATCTGACTGCTAACCAGAAGGTTGGTGGTTCAAACCCACCAGACAGTCCACAGATGCAAGACTGGGCAACCTACTTCCGTAAAGATTTACCACCTCATGAACCCAATGGGTATCACTATGAGTCGGAATCAACTCATCAGCAGTGGATTTGGTTTTTTGATTTAGGAATACTGAGCATCATAAAGGTATAAATTCTCCCTAAATTAATTTATAAATTTATTATGAAACTAATAAAAATACTAACAGGCTTTCTTCTTCTTTTTTAAAATTTATTTCGCTGTTATTGAGAATATGTACAGCAGGACATACACTAATTCAACAGTTTCTACACACACACTTCAGTGATGCTGGTTACTGTCCTTGGGTTGTGCAACCATTCACACCCTCCTCTGAGTTGTTCCTCTCCCATTAGCATAAACAGACTGCCCTCTAAGGTTCTTATCTAATCTTTTGAGTTGTCAGTTTGCTCCCTTATAGATAATTCTTAAAAAAAAAAAAAAGCATAATGCTCAAAGTAGACCTTTTTTTTCATACTAATTAAGCTAATCTATTGTTTGGTCTTAAGACTTAAGGGATATTTTTGGCTTAAGGTTTAAAGATTATCCCAGGGCCATAGTTTCAGGGGTTTATCCAGTCTCCATGCTAATAACTTTCTTCTGAAAGTAGACAAGATGATTCTAAAGTTCACATGGAAAAATATACCAGCAAAATTCCAAAATAAATAAATAAATAAATTTTAATAGCTGAGTAACAGTATCTTGTTTCAGTTTTAATTTGTATTTTCCTAATGATGAATGATGTCAAGCATCTTTTAATTGTGCTTATTTGCTGTCTATGTATCTTTTTTTGAGAAAGCATAGATTTCTTTTTTTAATGGTGTGGTTGATATTTTTTTATTATTGAGTTTCATGAGTTCTTTTAATCTGGATATGAGTTCTTTATCTGATATGTCATTTGTAAATATTTTCTCCCAGTCAGTAACTTGCCTTTTCATTTCCTTAACTCTGTCTTTCAAAGAGTAAAAACTCATTTCAGTGAAGTCCAATTTATCATACTTTTTTCTTTTATGAATCATGATTTCTGTGCCATAGCTAAGAAATTGACTAATCCAAGGTCAGAAAAATTTTCTCCTATGTTTTCTAAGTTATAAGTTATCTAAGTTTTAGGTTTTACATTTAGTTGTATGATTCATTTTGAGTTATTTTTGTATATAGTGCAAGGTATGCATCTAAGTTCCACTGTAATATATATAGTATAAGTCTATGATCGATTTTGAGCTAATTTTTATATGCTATGAGGTAGAGATCAAAGTTCTATATGTATTATATTATATAGCATTATATAGCATGCAAAATATATATATATACTGATAATACTTGTTTCTCTGAAGTTCTTGAAGTTCTTATATTGCGCTAAATTTTTGCTTTATGTACTTTGCTGCCCCTCTTTCTGCCTATAAATTCTAATTCTTTGTGGATTGTATCTTATATCACAATATAATATTCTTATTAACTTGGGTGAAGGGAACAACAATATACAATAAGGAGAGGGCAGAACAACATGACCAAGGCAAAGGGAAACACTAGCAGGTACACAAGAGTAAAAAATAACAAAGTAAATACTATCACATACATAATCCAGGAAGTGGGTAGAGAGGTTTGGAATAGCTAAAGGAGATGATCTTTCTGTCAGTTTGTTGTACTGTGGTGGCTTACATGTTGCTGTGAGGATGGACTCTGTACCACAGGTGTTTCAAATGCCAGCAGGATTGCCCATAGTGGACAGGTTTCAGTACACCTTCCAGACTGAGACACACTTGGAAGAAGGAAGAAGCCATCCACTTCTCAAAGAATTGGCAAGAGAAAACCTTATGAATAGCAGAGAAACATGGTCTGGTACATTACTGGACAACTTTATGAATAGTCCTGAAACACTGTCTGATACAGTGCTGGAAGATAAGCCTCTCAGGTCAAAAAGCACTCAAAATATGATGGGAAAAAACTGCCTCAGCAGAGTAGGACAAACCTTAATGATATGGATAAAGTAAAGCTTTCAGGACCTCTATTTGCTTACGTGGCACAACTCAAACTGAGGAGAAACAGTTGCAAACATCCATTAATAATAGAACATAAAATGTGCAAAGTATGAATCTAGGACAATTGGAAGTTCTCAAAAATTAAATGGAATGAATACAGATTGATATCCTAGGTATTAGTGACCTGAAGTGGACTGGTTTTGGCCATTTTGAATCAGACAACCATATGATCTACTATGCTGGGAATGAAAAATTGAAGAGGAATGGAGCGGCATTCATAATCACAAAGAATGTTTCAAGATCTATCCTGAAGTACAATGCTGTCAGTGCTGGGATAATATCCATACACCTACAAAGAAGGTTAGTTTATACTATTCAAATTTACACACCAACCACCAAAACCAAAGATGAGAAAATTGAAGATTTTTACCAACTTCGGCAGTCTGAGCTCTGGTAGCATAGTGCCTAAGGCACTTGACTGCTAACGAGAAGGCTGGTGGTTCAAACCCAGAAGGAAGGTTGGGCAATCTACTTCCATAGTGATACTACCTCAGAAACCCAAGGATGGGTTGCTATGAATTGGGGCCAACTCCACTGGCACATAACAACAACAACAACAGCAGTCTGAAATAGCCCAAATATGCAATCAAGATGTGCTGATTATCACTGGTGATTGGAATGCAAAAGTTGGAAACAACTGGTTGGAAACAACAAACCACTGGTAGCTGGAAAATTTGGCCTTGGTGATATAAACAATGCTGGAGATCGCATGACAGAATTTTGTAAGACAAACGACTTATGCATTGCAAATACCTTTTTTCAACAACACAAACAGCAGCTATACACATGGACTTCACCAGATGGAGTGCACAGGAATCAGATTGACTACATCTGTGGCAAGAGGTGATAGAAAAGCTCAATATCTTCAGCCAGAACAAGGCCAGGAGCTGATTATAGAACAGAACATCAACTGCTCATGTTCAAGTTGAAGTTGAAGTTGAAGACAATTAAAATAAGTCCATGAGAGCCAAAATATGTGCTTGAGTATATCCCTTCCGAATTTAGAGACCATTTAAAGAATAGATTTGGTGCATTGAACACTAATGACTGAAAACCAGAGGAATTGTGGGATGACCTCAAGAACATCATCCATGAATTTGATTCACTGAGTTCCAGCAAGATGGCAGACTAGGCAGAAAGACTGCACAGACTCTCTTCAACAAAGAAAAGGGAAACCAATTAACACAGACACAGAAGATAATCTTGGACC
>NW_006921599.1:12397068-12398090 GCF_000298275.1 Orycteropus afer afer
CCAAGGACACTCGGGACCTGCAAGACTGAAAAGGTACCACATTCTTCTTGTTACTACACCCTACATCCACTTGGTGAATGGAGGTATGGCCGTCCCCCACTCCTATCTACCTTCTGGGCCTACAGGAACTCCATCACAGTCTGTGTGCTCAGGCAGAGCCTGGGTGCCCTGACCTGTCCTCCACTGATTTTTTTTTTTTCTCTTTTTTTATTTTTATTGTTATTTCTTTCTTTTTCGCTTTCTTTTTGTGATGATTAGTTTGCTTCTATTTGTCTGTTTTAAAACAACTAATATTATTAATACTTTTTCCTTTTTATTATTATTCTTAATCTTTCCCTACCAGGTCCAAGTTTTCAGCATTTCTTCTTTTCCCTGTGCCTGGTTGAATTTTTTTTTTTCTTTTTAATTTAAGGTTTATTTTATTTTATTTTTTTAATTCTTTTCCCCCTTTTTTCTCATGACTAACCCCATTCCTTATTTTTCTTTTTACATGTTTTTCCCATTTTTTTTCTTCATTTATTATTCTCCTTCCCTAGTTTTTTTTCTCTTAGTGCTCTATCCCCAGATATTGCAGGTTTGCTTGTGTTTTCTTCTTTTTTTTTCCCTTTTTTCTTGTTTTGGTTACTGTTCCTGTGTGATTACATGGTGTTTTTCATCGATGGGCTTTTAGTTTTTTGATGGTTATTCAATTGTAATTTCTGTCCAACTGAGTGTGAGACAACAACGGTCCCCATAAAACACAACTACACCCACACCTCCTGCAACGTCACTTACTGAGCGAGAGCCACTACCTCCTTTGCCACCAACAGGCCAATGAAAAAAAACCACCAAGAAGAGCTTGAATCACGCTTGGCTGCTCTTCACAAACAGTTAGCAGAGATCTAAATACAATTACACCACAATGCCTCGGAAACAACAGACCATCACAGTCCACACAAAGAAGCATGATAAAGTGGTAGAAACAAGGGAGCAGGATACAGACCCAGAACACATCCCTGAGGAAGAAGCAGCATTGGAACTCT
>NW_006921599.1:12410908-12412242 GCF_000298275.1 Orycteropus afer afer
GTCCCTGAGTTGTCTCTCCTCACCTGTAACCTTGGGGCTGACTGATAGTAATAGCAAACAATATCTATAAGTTGGCGCATAGGTAGACATGCAAGCTGAATAGATGTGGGAAGATGAATGTGAGTACAACTATGAGTATATATATGTATGGCAGAGGACATTACTACATATGTATTTGTATGTGTTGCAAATATATCCAAAGATATAGTAGCTCATACAGGGGGCAAAATTCTGAAAACTTCTTAGCTATAACAAAACACCTTGAGGGAATGAGTCAAGCTTGGGGACTTAGAATTACAGTCTTCGGGGACATCTAGGTCAACTGGTATAACATAGTCCACAAAGACAGTGTTCTACATCCTACTATGGTGATTAGTGACTAAGGGTCTTAAAAGTTTGCCAGCAGCCATCTAAGACACAGCTATTGGTCTCTTCCTGTCCAGAGCAAAGAAGGGTAAAGAAAATCAAAGACTCAAGAAAACAATTAGTCCAAAAGATTAATGGACTACGAGACCCACCCTCCACTACCTTGAAACCAGAAGAACTAACTAGGTGGTTCCAGACATCACAATAGAAGGTCCTAGACGGGGGGTGGGGGGTGGGGGGAATGTAGAACAAAATTCTAAATCATAAAAAGACCAGACTTACTTGTCTAACTGAGAACCCCTGAGATTGTGGCCCTTAGATACCCCTCAAGCCTGAAACTGATCTCACCCCCCACCCCCACCCCTACTCCTTGGGATCAACTTTCTGTCAAATGATAGGCCTATAAAGTGAATAATAAAACCAGGGAGCAACAGACGTCTCAGTACAATCAACTATACAAGGCCCAAAGGGCAGCATTTTCCCAGAGACAAAGCTCAGAAGGCAGGAAGAGACAGGAAAGGAGGAAGAATGGAAACAAGGAACCCAAGGAAGGAGTGAGAAGAATGCTATAACATTGAGGGAATTGCCTCAACTGTCACGAAACAAAATGTGCATAGACGGTTGAATGGAAAACTAATTTCCTCTGTAAACTTTCACCCAACTACAATAAAAAGGTTTTTTTTTTTTTTTTTAAATCATACTCCTCTTTGTTTTGTTAATACTTTTGACTTTGAATTCCAGCTTCTCAGCTATTAATTTTGCTTTTCCTA
This sequence comes from Orycteropus afer afer, assembly GCF_000298275.1. Taxonomy (NCBI): domain Eukaryota; kingdom Metazoa; phylum Chordata; class Mammalia; order Tubulidentata; family Orycteropodidae; genus Orycteropus; species Orycteropus afer. The sequence continues at coordinate 12,412,045 of NW_006921599.1, forward strand.
TTTCTTTTTGTTTCCATTTGTCTGACATATCTTTGCCTAGCCCTTTAGATTTAACCTTCCTGTTTCACTTTAAAGGAGCTCTGGTGGTGCAGTGCCTAAAGCATTTAACAGCTAACCAGAAGGCTGGCCTTCAAACCCACCAGCCACTCCTCAGAAGGAAGATTGGGCAATCTACTTCTGTAGTGATACCACCTCGGA
>NW_006921599.1:12412342-12421501 GCF_000298275.1 Orycteropus afer afer
TTTTTTTTTTTTTTTTTTAGATTTCACTTTGAAGGAGCTCTGGTGGCAATACCTAAGGCACTTGACTGCTAACCTTCCAGAAGGTTAGTGGTTCAAACCCACCAGTGGCTCTGCAGAAGGAAGATGGGGCGATCTACTTCCATAAAGCCTTTCTGCCTTGGAAAATCAATGGGATTGGTATGAGTTGGAATCAGCTTGATGGCACTGAGTTGGGTTTTGGTATTTCATTTTGTCTCTTGTAGATGGCATACAAAAAGACTATTGTTGTAAGCCCAAAGCATCAGACCAAGGTGGTTTTACCCCAGAGTTCTACTTAACTTTTAAATATCAGATCATTTCCCTGTCCTGTAAACTGTATCCACTATAAAAAATTTAAAAAAGAAAAAACTTTGGAAAATTTCTCAATTCATTTTATAAAAGAAGAATAACTTTAATATGAAACTTCAAAAAGATAATATATAAAAATATCAATCAACTTAAAAATATTGATGCAAAGAAACGCTTGACTTCAACCATGTATAATAACAAAAACACATCAAGACGACAAGGATGAAGTATCGTTTGGAAATGAGAAGGGATGGAGGAAGTGGATTGAGACAGAGCGGTGAGGTGGGGTGGGTGGTTCAAGGTCGCTGGGCTTTTTTTTTTTTTTTTTTTGCTAAGTTCAATCATGCGTTATAGTCATTCTCCAAAATTTCCAACTTCAGATTTTTGCTTTTTGTTGGTTGAAAGACAGTTCAAGTTTTTCAGTAAGTATGTGTATGGTATCAACTGTCCACCTTTCAAATAATAGCCATTTCTGCCTAAAGAAGGATTCATAACCTACTTCAACTTTTGATACTTGCTCACTTCTAAATGTGGATGTTTTAAATGTCAATGATCCCTAGAATATTGGCGGTGTTGGGACGAGGGGGATGTATGAAGTAAGACACTGTTCACCTCAAACACCTTAGAATGTATTGCCCTTCTTTTCTTCCCTAAAAAACTCAGTAGATCTATTTCACCTAAGTTCTTTTAATCCTTCTACGTCTAAGGAGTTTTTTTAGTATTATTTCTAAGTATTTTACACATCATTCTTTTGCTCTTTTTCCTTAGTAAAATCCCAGTTTACCTGCTGACTGCCAACCACACACCAGTGTGGGATGGGGCTTACCCTGGATGTCTGCCCTATTTGTCCAGTTAGCATAGTGCCTAAGGCACTTGACTGCTAACCAAAAGGAACTACCAGCCTTTCCCCGAAAGGAAGATGGGGCAATCTATTTCCGTAGTGATACTGCCTCGGAAACCCAAGGAGGAGTTGCTGTGGGTCAGGTCCTACTCCACAGCAATGGTTGCATATTTTTGCATTTTGTACTATAATCCTGGCTATAGAAAACTGCTGCAGTAGATAGCCAAAGCACAGGGTAGCAGTCTTCTGAGTCTTTTTCTGATCCATGCAGTTAGACTTCTGCTTACCACTGGTCCCTAAGACTGTCATCAATTTCCTCTTAATTAACTAGAATCCATTGTAAACATCCCCATCATCAATCAACATTTGTTAAGGATCAAAGAGTGCCATTGTTTTATTGTTAGTTGTAGAGTTGATTCCTACTCACAGCAACCCCTTATCTAGAACAGAAAGAAACACTGCCCAGTCCTGAATCATCTTCACAATCTGTGCTATGCTTGAGCCCATCCTTACAGCCACTGTGTCAATCCATCTTGCTGAGGACCTTCCCCTTCTTCCTTGACCCTCCTCTTTACCAAGCATATCCTTCTCCAGGGACTGGTCCCTTCTGAGAACATTACCAAGTAGGTGAGACGACGTCTGGCCATTCTCGCTGCTATTCCGACTGCACTTCTTCCAAGACAGATTTGTTGTACGGAAAGAGCATTTAATTTGAGCCACCACAAAATTTTACTGAGATATGCTCACAGCAACAGATCAGATCATTGAGATCTGGAATTCTGAAAACTGTAGATTCGAAAGTAAATGTTGAAGTGCCCTCTAGTGGTGACTTCAGCACACTACCCTACAGCTTCCTCTTCCCAGAGCAGGAAAAAAAACAAACCAAACTCACTGCGGTGGAGTGGATTTGACTCAAGCGACCCCTTCTTGGGTTTCCTGGAGTGGATTTGATTTACAGCGACCCCTCCTTGGGTTTCCGAGGCGGTATCTCTACGGAAATAGATTGCCCAACCTTCCTTCTGAGGAGTGGCTGGTGGGTTTGAATGGCCAGCCTTCTGGTTAGCAGTTAAATGCCTTAGGCAATACACCATCAGATTGCAAATATACGGACCTTTTGGAAGCCTGGCTACTTGAATAGTATTTTCCAGTTCTTTCAGAAGCCCTGAGACTGAGACTAGATGTGATACACGAAGATTTAAATTAATTAAAAGAGGCTATTGTCATCCAGGAAGCTCTGGTAGTGTAGTGCCTAAGGCACCTGACTGCTAACCAGAAGGCTGGAAGTTCAAACCTACTAGCCATTCCTTGGAAGGAAGGTTGGGCAATCTACTTCTGTAGTGATACGGCCTCAGAAACCCAAGGAGGGGTCCCTGTGAGTCGGGTCTGACTGGATGGCACGTAACAACAACATTGTCATCCAAGGCCAGGAGGAAATAATGAATTCCGAGAGGCTATGTAAAATGAAATGGCCTCCGTTTTGTGCTAAGGGCAAGTATCCTTGGCATCCCTTGCCACTTTGCTAAGAAACATTGAGTTCTGGCAGCAGTTTTTCAGCCAGGTGTGACAAAACCTGATTGGTTAATGATTTACTGCTTTATTTTACGCTGACCTAGAGCAACTAGCTCCTCTTCCCTAACTCACTTCCTCTTCAATTTGGTGACAAGAAACTACGATCTGGACGACCAAGAAATACTCCTTTCAGAATTACTTGAGAAATGTGGAGTTTAATTTTGGCCTTTTTTAGTCCCTCTGGTGAAGGTAACAAGACTGTATCATTTTCATTAATATCCTGAAAGTCAGTATTATTATTTATGGTTTACCAGGGACTTATAACAATTCAGTTTCTAAGTGGATAAGTACTCAGCTGCTAACTGAAAAGTTAGTGGTTCAAACCCACCAGCTGCTCCTTGGGAGAAAGATGTGGCAGTCAGCTCCCTTAAATGTTGCAGCCTTGGAAATCTATGGAGCAGTTCTAGTCTGTGAGTCAGAATTGACTTCACACAAATGGGTTGCTACTCTGACTGCAGAATAATTGGGGAGCATCTCCATGAAAGTGACAGTAGTACACTGCCCCTGGTGCATTACAAAGACCAGAGATTTTGTCTACAGGTGTCCTTAGTGTGACGAATAACATGGACAGATATATGTATAAATCTATTTTCATCAATCAATCATGTTTTAGAGGAACTTTTGATTTCTTTTTAAAAAATGTGAATTAACCTTTGGCTATAGAAATAATTATCTCTCTTGATTAGATTAAGTTTCCCCTAAGATCTCTGAAAACTCATCCAAATGTGAAATAGAGTCATTCTAAGACATCTCAAAGCTCAGACTGTTATGTATTTGGCCTTAATTTGGTTTAGTTGTATCAGAATTTTACTACATGAAATGAAAAGCCCATCCCTTGAAATATGGAATTCTTTCTTTTATATGGTAAGGTTGTATGGAGTAAGGAATTGTAGGGCACCAAAACCAAACTCACTGCCGTGGAGTCTGATCCGACTCATAGCAGCCCCTCCTTGGGTTTCTGAGGCGGTATCACTGTGGAAGTAGATTGCCCAATCTTCTTTCTAAGGAGTGGCTGGTGGGTTTGAACCTTCAGCCTTCCAGAGATATGGCAGATGCCCCGAATTAATTTTAACATTCACCAAAGTGTATGTTCTGGTTACCTAGTGCCATTCTGACAGGAATATACCATAAATGGGATGGCCTTAATAAACAGGAGTTTATTTTCTTACAGTTTGGAGGCTTTAAGTCCAAGTTCAAAGTGTCAGGCTCCAGGGGCTGGGTAAAAGCCTCTCAACCTTGGGGTCCAGCTCTCCCTCCTGCTCCCAGGCCACTGAAGCTAGAGGTGTTTCTTCACTCAGACAGCTGCTGGCTGCTGAGGCTGACAAACCCAAGGTTGACAAATAAAAGGCACAGTCCCGATGTTACCAAACCACACAGCAGGCCACTAATTTAAATCCATTGTAAGTCCCAAGGTCAGCAGAGCATGGCAGGCTGCTGAACGACAAAGCTACATGCAGGGTCCAAGCATGCCATAAGCTAGAGACCATTCCCAAAGCTGCTTCTTATATACAGGAAGCAGACCACATACACAAAGCAGCTATTCAGCTGCTTGTGGTAGATCTCACCATGGAACTGATTGCCAGTCTCATCATGGGGAATAACTACCACCAGCTGCCCAGCCACTCAACCAGGCCCAGCCAAGTTGACACACAAACATAACCACCACAGTGTATTAGAGGAATACTCTCAATCGTGTAAGGGAACTGAAAGAATACTCTCAAATATATTAGATACCACAATAAAAACAGAGGTAGTCTCAGTTTTCATAAGAGACAGAGAAAGCAATGCACAAACAAACAAAAAAACAGAGGAGTTGTTTCACCACTAAAGGAAAAGTGGGCAAGTGTGCAAATTTATAAATGATCAAGTCTTTCAAGGAAGATTTCTTTAAGAACAGGATTTTCATTTGTTGCTGTTGTTTTTAAGGAGAGATTGAAAGAAGGCCGAGAAATCATAAAACTCTACTGGCTTGTTAACATGAGCCGTTTCCAGGGCAACAAGGGAAGAAGAAACACGATGGATTTGAAAGATACAACCTTTGAGTAAAGCATTAAAAGAAGTGAGAAGCAACAGAAATAGAGATTAGACCCTCAGCAAAACTGAGAAATAGGGAAAGTGTGACTTGAATCTTCCCAGTGTGTTTATTCAATGTTCCAAATTGCCCTCTCGCAACTCTCGGCCCCCTCATCCTCAGCCCCACTTTCTTAAGCTCACAGGAACTTCACACTTACATTCTCTCTTCATTCTCCAACAAAACTTCAGCTCAGGAAAAGACCAGTGACATCCTGGGGAAAAAAAAAACAAAAACAAAACTACTCTCTCCCTAAGGGTTTTGGTGTCAGGAACCCAAGAAAGAGGGTGAGTGGAATGTGTATGAAAGTCCCTGCTAAATATTCATGTTGGTTGTTGTTTTCAGGTGCTGCCAAGTCAGTTCTGATTCACAGCGACCTAATGTAAATGTACAGTGAGTAAATGTACAGAATGAAAGTCTTCCTGGTCCTGCACCATCCTCACAATCCCTGCTATGCTTGAGCCCATGGTTGTAGCCACTGTGTCAATCCATCGCATTGAGGGTCCTCCCCTTTTTCACTGACCCTCGACTTTACCAAGCATGATATCCTTTTCTAGGGACTGGACTCTCCTGATAACATGGCCAAAGTAAGTGAGAAGAAGCCTTGCCATCCTCATTTCTAAGAAGTCTTCTGGCTATACTTCTTCCAAGACATATTTGTTCATTCTTCTGGCAGTTCATGGTGTATAGTCAATATTCCTCGCCAACAATATAATTCAAAGGCATCAATTCTTCTTCGGTCTTCTAGCTTCCAGCTTTCCCATGCATTTGAAGTAATTGAAAATATCACAGTTTGGGTCAAGTACACCTTAGTCCTCAAAGTGATACATTTGCTTTCTAATACTTCAAAAAGATCTTTTCAGCAGATTTGCCCAATGCCATGTGTCATTTGATTTCTTGACTGCTGCTTCCATGGGCATTGATTGTAAAATGATCCAAGTAAAATGAAAATCCTTGACAACTTTAATCTTTTCTCCATTTATCATGATGTTGCTAATTGGTCCAGTTGTGAGGATTATTATTTTTATGTTGAGGTGTAATCCATACTGATGGCTGGAGTTTTTGAACTTCATCAGTACATGCTTCAAGATCTTTTTACTTTCAGCAAGCAAGTTTGTTTCATTGCATATCATGGGTTGTTAATGAGTCTTCCTCCAGCTCTGATGCCACATTTGTCTTATATTATGCACCAGCTTCAGATTATTTACTCAACATACAGATTGAATTTGTATATTGAAAGGATACAACTCTGCCACACACCTTTCTGATTTTAAACTATGCAGTATCTCCTTTTTTTGGTTGAACAAATGCCTCTTGGTCTATGTACAGATTCCACAGAAGCACAAATAAATGTTGTGGAATTAAAATGTTCATACTACTATTTAATTCATCTGAGCTTATTTTAAGAAAAAATGCTGTTAACAATAATATGTTATTACAGCTAGCATTTGTTAAAATATTATAAGGCAGGCGCAGTGACAAAAACTACATCTATATAATATGGAGCTCTGATGACGTAGTGCCTAAGGCATTTGACTGCTAACCAGAAGGCTGGTGGTTCAAACCCACCAGCCACTCCACAGAAGGAAGACTAGGCAATCTACTTCCATGAAGATTTACCACCTCAGACACCACAAGGGAGTCGCTATGAGTTGCAACAGACTCAAAGGCAGTGAGTTTGGTGTTTTTTTTTTTTTTTTTTTTTAATTTTGTTTTGTTTTTATGTGTATATATTCTTACTTAATCCTCTGAGTAAATACTTTGATACGTAGGTTCCTTCTGACAACATGACCAAAGTAAGTGAGAAGTCTGGCCATTCTCACCTTGAAGGAGCATTCCAGCTGCACTTCTTCCAGGACAGATTTGTCAGTCCTTTTAGCAGTCTATGGTACTCTTAGTATTCTTCTCCAACACAACTCAAAACCATCAACTTTTCTTTGGTCTTCCTTATTCATTGTCCAGCTCTCACATGCATAAGAGACAATTGAAAATACCATGGCTTGGGTTAGGTGCACCTTGGTCTTCAAGGAGACGTCTATGCTCTTCATCACTTGAAAGTGGTCTTTTGCAGCAGATTTGCCCAATGCAATACATCATCTGATGTCTTGACTGCTGCTTCCATTTGTGTTGACTGTAGAGCCAAGTAATATGAAGTCCTTGACAACTTCAGTCTTTTCCCCAATCTATCATGATGCTGCTTATTGGTCCAGTTGTGAGGATTTTTGTTTTCTTTATACTGAGGTGTAATCCATACTGAAGACTGTAGTCTTTAATCTTCATCAGTAAGTGATTTAAGTCATCTTCACTTTCAGCAGGCAAAGTTGTGTCATCTACGTATTGCAGGTTGTTAATGAGTCTTCCTCCAATCTTGATGCCACATTCTTCTTCATATAATCCAGCTTCTTGTATTATTTGCTCAGCCTACAAATTTCTTCCATAGAACCACTCAAACTACCAACCAACTATGTTTTGCAGCCAAGTGCTTAACCATTTGTGCCACTAGGACTCTTTTAAACTCACTGCCATTGAGTCGATTCTGACTCACAATTACCCCCACTGGGTTTTAGGTATTATTATTACCTGCATTTCTATATGAGAGAACAGAGGCTTACCTAAGGTCCCACAGCAAGTAAATGGCAAAGCTGAGTTTCAAACCCAGATGTGATCTGTCTGCAGAATGACCTTGAATATTAGGATTTATTAGTCAAATACACACATGAGAGATATCCAAAATTTAGTTAGCTATAATTTTAATATCCATTAGCATAGCATGGTCTTAAGAGGCAGGAAGTTTATGACAAGATTGCAAGAGTCCATCAAGTTCAAAGACCTTTAAAGTTGGCCAAAAATGACAATTAAGGTTCTTAAAAGAAAAAGTCCAATCAAAGAGCTAGTCTGGATTGAGCTGCCAACTTCCATGGGTAGACAAGATGTTCCCACACCATGGGGGTGTATGGGTCATCAATTCCTGAAGGTATCAGTTTCCTGTTATAGACCTTGAACCGATCTCAACGTGTTCCATCAGGGTCACTGACAGAGTGCTGATAGGTCCTGGTCAAAACTGCTGGCTGTTATGGAACCTAATGCAAGTTGCAAAAGCTGTCCAAAAAGTTATATAGGAAGGTAACTCCCAAAATTGTGTAGGATTATATTGTTTCCTTACAGGATAAACAAACTCAGAAATGATTGTGGATATGTTTAAGTGAATTAAAAACAGTATTAGTGTTTTGAGTTAAATGCAAATCTATGTATATTTGGTATTTAAGTATTTTTAACCTCTAAGAAAATTTGGCTTTGTGATTCTAACTCTGAATATATATTTGAATGCAATTTTGGTGATAGGTTTGTTTGTGAATAACAGGAAAGTCCAAAAAATAACACTGACTTAAACAAGAAGTAATTTTATTTCTCTCTTGTGATCAAGAAGTCCAGAAATGGTCTTCCCAGGACTAAGATGGGTGCCATAGTGTCTGGGACACAAGACTCTTCTATCATATGGCTTTGCCGCTCATGGCTTCCAGTCCTGCGGTAACATATGCACCAAGACAGCAAAGCATTACATCCTGATTTTAGCCAGCAAAATAAGGAAGAAAGAAGAGGGGCATGTCCCCTACCTTTGTGAATACTTCCTGGGACTTTCAAACACCACTTCTGTTTGCATCCAAACCCATTGCTGGCAAGCTGATTCTGACTCTTAGTCATCCTACAGGACAGAATAGAACCGCCCCATAGGGTTCCTAAGGCTGTAAGTCTTTACAGAATCAGACTGCTACATCTTTCTCCCTCAGAATGGCTGATAAATTCAAACCATCAACATTTTGTTTAGCAACCAAGTGCTTAACCACTGCACCATGACAGCTTCTTTAGTAAAAATTTGGTCACATGGCCACAGTGAGGTAGAAGAGAGGTTGACAAGGTAATGTTTTTCCAAATGATGTGTCCAGATAAAAATCAAGAACTCTATGATAATGGAAAAAAAGTGAAAAACCAAAACCAAAACCAAAGTGTACTCAGATCTATAACTTTAAAATTGAACACCTAGTTTGTTTATATACAATGTTGGGACATTTAACAGGATATTAACATTTAAGATTAGCTATGCCTATAAGTAAAGAGTTCTGGTAGCTCTATGGGTTGCTAACCAAAAGGTAAGTGGTTCAAACCCACCAGTCATTCCATAAGAGGAAGATGAGGGAGGCGGGGCAAGATGGCGGACTAGGCAGAAGGATTGCACAGACCCTCTTCAACAAAGAAAAGGGAAACCAATAAATACAGACACAGAAGATAATCTTGGACCCCTGAGCCTTGAAGGAAAGGATGCAGATTTGGACTAAACCCCAACTAGCAGAAG
>NW_006921599.1:12435581-12441637 GCF_000298275.1 Orycteropus afer afer
TTACAGCCTTGGAAACCCTATGAGGCAGTTCTACTCTGTCCTACAGGGTCACTATGAGTTGGAATCAACTTGATGGCAGTGGGTATATATATATAAGTAAGTCTGCTGCAGTCCCTAGGTAGTGTAAATTGGTAGCACACTTGGTAACTGGTAACTGAAAGCTTGTAGGTTCGAGTCCACCCAGAGGTGCTTTGGAAAAAGACCTAGCAGTTTACTTCCCAAAAACGAGCTACTGAAACCCTATGGAGCACAGTTCTGCTCTGACATACATGGGTTCACCAAGCATATTACATTTTTTGGAGTAATCTGAGTACTCAGGAAGTTTTATTTATTAAGATAGAAAAGTAAGAAATACATTAAAAGGAACTAAAATGTATTAAAGATACAGAAGATTACATTTCTTGAAGGTGATTAAGAAGCTAAATTTGTAAATGCAATCAAATATAAATCAAAAACCTGACAAAGAATTTGGCCTTTCCATAATCAACAAAACTTTTTGTCAAATGTTGTTGTTGTTGTTGTTGTTTGCCGTCGAGTCGGCCCCGACTCATAGCGACCCCTCCTTGGGTTTCCGAGGCAGTATCACTACGGAAGTAAGATTGCCCAACCTTCCTTCTGAGGAGTGGCTGGTGGGTTTGAACCGCCAGCCTTCTGGTTAGCAGTCAAGTGCCTTAGCCACTATGCTACCAGAGCTCCTGTCAAATATTGTAAACATTAAATATATATATATGAACCAATCAAAACATTGTTAGTGTTTTACTCCCCTGGACAATATTGTAAACCTTTTATAAATATTCAATATTCCTCTTCTGGGCAACTTTAGTGCCTAAGACATTTGACTGCTAACCATAAGGCTGGCGGTTCAAACCCACCAGCCACTCCTCAGAAGGAAGACTGGACAATCTACTTCCATACTGATACTGCCTCAGAAACCCAAGGAGGGTCGCTATGAGTCAAAACAGACTTGACAGCAGTGAGTTTGGTTTTGGTTTTGGGCAACTCTTCAAAGTTTTTATGGATCCTAAATATACTGCTAGATGAATACTGTATTCCAAATGAATATTTAAAATACCCCTTGCAAATAGTCTTTCTGAAGTTTGCTAACTTAATGTCCAAAAGGTCCACTACCCTCACCTGAAGGGCATCACCAGTGTCTCATTGTCCCTATCTCAGTGTCACAAGACCCTTCCTTCCCCCTGTTGATCCCAAGGAAAACCTTGGAAGTAGCCTCGGGTATATTAAAAACCAAAACCAAACCCATTGCTATTGGATTGATTCTGATTGATAGCAACCCTGTATGTGCAGAGTAGAACTACTCCATAGGGTTTTCAAGCCTTTGACTTTTCAAAAGCAGATCACCAGGCCTCTCTTCCAAGGTGCCTCTGACTATATTTGAATTAACCTTTCAGCTAGTAGTCGAGCACTTAAAACGCAACACCCACCAAGGGTTTTTTTTTTTTTTTTTTTTTTTTTAATAATGTATTTTGGATATACCAAGGTATTTTAAAACAAAACAAAGCCTACAATCTGTGAGGTATTGTAATTCCACCCTTGGCTCATGAGTGCTTCCTACCTTTCCTATTTCCTACCTTTAATGAAGTTGCTATAAACAGCAGTTTTTAAATTCTTCACAATCTTGTTGTCCACAACTTGGTATAGTCAGGATCTAGAATAACATGAACCCTGAGAGCAGTGGAGGTGGCTCTAGGACATAGGTCAGGGACTTCCACGGCAAAACCCATTGATGTCACACTCTCCTCCATACCTCTCCTCCACTGCCCAGGGTGCCACAGCTAAGCTAAGAACTTGGGCTGTGCTCAGTTCCGACAGCTTTCTCCATTATGCTTTTGTTTTTTGTTCTTGTTTTCTGTTGTCAAACTGCACATAGATATTTCTTTTATTTATGTATGTATTTTTTAAATTGTGCATTGCCTTCCCCTTTACCCAAGTTAATATCTGTCTACTCTCTAGTTAGTGGTTTACCCTCCTCTCTCTTCTTACCCCTGGTACCAAAGAATATTTCTTTTTGTGTAAAAACTTTTTCTTGACTTTTTACAATTGTTGTTGTTGTTGTTTGCCGTCGAGTTGGCCCCGACTCATAGCGACCCCTCCTTGGGTTTCCGAGGCAGTATCACTATGGAAGTAGGATTGCCCAACCTTCCTTCCGAGGAGTGGCTGGTGGGTTTGAACCGCCAGCCTTCTGGTTAGCAGTCAAGTGCCTTAGCCACCATGCTACCAGAGCTCCTTTTTTTTTTTACAATAGTGGCCTCATATAATGTTTGTCCTTTTGTGATTGACTGATTTTACTCGGCATAATGTCCTCTAAGTCCATCCAAGTAATGAGATGTTTCATAGAATCACTGTTGTTCTTTAACACTGCAAAATTCTGTGAGTTGGAATCGACTCAATGGCCGTGGGTTTGGTTTGTCTTTGTTTTTTGTTTTGTTTTGTTTCATTTCGTTTCTCAGTATTCCACTGTGTGTATATACCGTAGTTTGTTTATTCATCCATTGATGGGCATTTAGGTTGTTTCCATCTTTTTGCTACTGTGAATAGTGCTGTGATGAACATGGGTGTCCGTATATCTGTTCATATCACAGCTCTTATTTCTCTAGGTTATATATACCTAGTAGTGGGATTGCTGGATCATATGGTATTTCTATTTCCAACCTTTTAAGAAAGTACCATGCCATTTTCCACGGTGGTTGCACCAGTTTACAGTCCCACCAGCAGTGTGTGAGGCTTCTAGTCTCTCCACACCTTTGCCAGCATATATTGTTTTCTGAACTTTGCTATTAGTGCTAGGGTGAGATGTCATCTCATTATTGTTTTGATTTGGATCTCTCTAATGGCTAATGATTGTGAGCATCTCTTCACGTGTTTGTTAGCTGTCTTACTGTCTTCTTTGGTGAAATGTCTGTTCATGTCCTGTGCTCATTTTCAAGTTTGAGTCCTTGTCTTTTGGTTGTTGAGGTGTTGAAGTTTTCTATAAATTTTAGAGATTCAATCTTTGTCCAATATGTCATTCCCAGTCTCTCGTCACCCCCGCCACCCCCTCCTCCCCCCGCTAGTCTGTGGGTTCCCTTTTACTCTTTTGGAGAAATCAGTTGATTTTTAGGAGGTCTCAGTTATCTATTTTGTCTTCTGGTGCTTATACATTTTTAGTTATGTTTGATAGTGTATTTATGCCATGTATTAGGCCCCTAAATTTGTCTCTATTTTTTCTTTGATGACTTCATAGGTCTTTATAGCTTTAAGTTTTATATTCAGGTATTTGATCCAACTTGCACTTGTTCTTTTTATAAGGTGTGAGATTATGGGTCCGTTAGATTTTTCTGCAATTGGATATCCAGCTCTCCCAGTAGCATTTGTTAAAGAGACTATCTCTTCCCCCATTTAATAAGTTTTGGCCCTTTGTCAAAGATCAACTGTCCATAAGAGGACAGATTTACTTCTGTGTTCTTAGTTCTGTTCCATTGGCCCATGTGTCTGTCATTGTACCAGTACCAGGCTATTTTAACTATCATGGCTGTGTAGTAGGTTTTAAGACCAAGGATTGTAAGGTCTCCTACTTCAATCTTCTTCTTTAGTTGTGTTTTACATAGGAAAGGTTTCCTTTCCCTATAAATTTGGTGATTAGCTTTTCCATCTCTTTAAAGAATTTTGGTGGAATCTGGATCAGGATTACATTATATCTATAGATCACTTTGGGTAGCATTGACAGTTTCATGACATTAATCTTCCAATCAATGAGCAGGGTATATTCTTCCATTTATGTAGGCTTCTTGTAGTAGTGTTTTGTAGTTTCTTTGTGTAAGTCTTTTGTGTCTCTGGTTAGATTTATTCCTAAGGACTTCTTGTGAGTGGTTATTGTAAATGGTATTGTTCTCCTGATTTCCTTTTCAAGGTTCTCTTCATTAGTGTAAAAGAATGTGACTGACTTTTCTATGTTGATCTTTTACCCTGGCACTGTCTTGAAACTTTCAATTAGTTCCAGTAATTCCCTTGCTGAGTCTTTGGGATTTTTTATATATAGGATCATATCATCTTTGCCAATTTGGATGCCTTTTATTTCCCCTTCTTGCCTTATTGCTCTGGCTAGGACTTCCAATATAATTTTGAATAGGAGTGACAGTAAAGGGCATCCTCGTCTGGTACACACTCATAAAGGGAACGTTTTTACTCACCTTCCATTGTGAATGATGTTAGCCATTGGTTTTGCATGTATGCCCTTAATTATGTTGAGGAATTTCCCTTCTATTACTATTTTGTTCGGTGCTTTTGTCAGGAACGGGTGTTGTTTTCTTTATTGTGATGTTGTTTCAGGAGATCATAAACTTTGTCTCTCTGTCTAGTCTTAGGTTACTCCTCCCCATCTGAAACCCAGAAGAATGGGATGTACTGTTTTTCCTCCTTACATTAGATTGATTTTCTTGAGTGATCTCTAACCAAAGGATCTGGAAGGGAGCCCCACCCCTGCTTACTTTCAATCAGTGTGGTCCCCCATCCCACATAATTTCAAATTCATATTATGAAGCTCACTCAAAATTGATGTCTTTCCCTGATTATCTTCGATCTGAGATGTTTTGAAATATCTAAGGGAAAAGATCTGGGTAAATCCCATCATAACCAGATGAAGTCATGGTATCTACGAGAAGACAAGGCTCACAGAAGAAAAACAAAATACTCAATTATCTCTCTACCAAATAAACAGGAGAGGTTGCAACACACTAATTAGCACATAGAGGAAAAAACAAAACAAACAAAAAACACCTCAGAAAGAAGTCTTTTCAGATGCCTGTAAAATTTCCCCAAGAGCAACAGACCAAACCCCTAAGAAGAAATAAGCCCTGATCCTTTCACTGAACTGTGATGGGAACATTAACTACTGGAAAGAAATGAAAGTGTTCATTGAAAAACAAATGCTCAAAAAAAGAAAGAAAAAGAAAAATGCAAGTGCTCAAAAAAAACTTCAACAACCTTCATATTTTGCTTTTAGACTTAGGCCACCTTGAGTTCCCACACACTTTCAGATTAAATAAATCAAGATGCATTTTCTATCAAATAAATAAATAAACCTTCCATCCAATTGCTTCAACATAACATTACACTCTCCAAGCATTATCATTAAAGCCTCTGTTCCCAGAAATAATGGGTTTACAATACCAAGGAGGTGGGAGGGGGACATCAAAAGATGCCTGTGACTTTCTAACATACATTAAATTTGAAAAGCCATGGGTCCATAATGATATGCAAAAAGTGAAAGTTAACATAAAGTATCCCAAAAGCAGGTGAATGAAGTAGAATAAATTTTTATTGAGCCTTGTTACTGGTATTATTGCCTCATTTTTTGGGACAAGGAAACAGATTAAAAAAAAAAAAGCTTTATTTTGCCTGGAGTTTCCAGTATAGTAGCTTCTTATTGTGTGCACTGCCTTGTTTGAAGCTAGGCCAGGCACCACACAGCACCCAACTGTGAGATAAGTGTTTCCATGGCCCCTTTGCAAACTGACTCTTTTAACCTTCTTTGACCAATACATATTCCCATATCATAATTATAATACTTGTAGTCTTCAGCTGGTTCCAGGTTTTCCCTGCAGGAAGACAATGCTATTATTGTATCAAAAATTGCTCCAGAAATAGCTTCCTCACTAGAGAATTTCCTTGCTGGGAAATTTCTCTTAAGGTAGACTCAGCTGAACACCATTTTAAGGGACAAATTTTCCAACATGTATGTAAATTCCAACCAACTTAGATCACCCTCAGAGATCTGGCAAGGTAGAAAGGAAGAACTAAGACATCAAAGCAAAGGTTAAATAAATTTGTTTCAAGTGACCCTGTTGTTGTTGTTGTTATGTGCCATCCAGTCAACCTGGACTCATAACAACCCCTCCTTGGGTTGCCGAGGCAGTATCACTACGGAAGTAGGATTGCCCAACCTTCCTTCTGAGGAGTGGCTGGTGGGTCTGAACCACCAGCCTTCTGGTTAGCAGTCAAGTGCCTTAGGCACTATGTTACAGAGCTCCTGTCAAGTGGCCTTGTTGTTGTTGCTGTTG
>NW_006921599.1:12443957-12451361 GCF_000298275.1 Orycteropus afer afer
TATGTGAACTGCTGTATGGAAAGTGAATTTGCTCTGTAAATCTTCACCCAAATCACAATAAATAATAATAATAATAATAATAAAGTAAAAAGAAATCAAATGATGTGTCTCATGGGCAAATCTGCTGCAAAAGACCTCTTTAAAGGGCTAAAAAGCAAAATCAAGGCATGGTATTTTCAATCACCTCATATGAATGCTCAAGCTAGATAGTAAATAAGGAAGACAAAAGGAGAATCGATGCATTTGAACTTTAGTCTAGTCAAGGAATATTGAAAATATCATGAATTGCCAGAAGGAACAAATCTCTTCTGGAAGAACTGCAGCCAGAATGCTCCTTAGAGGTAAGAATGGCCAGACTTGGTTTTTTTACTTAGATCATGTTACCAGGAGGGACCAGTGGCTGGAGAAGGAAACATTCTTGGTAAAGCACAGGATAAGTGAAAAAGGGGAAAACCTTCAATGAAATAGGTTGACAAAGTGGCTGCGATGATGGGATCAAGCATAGCAATGACTGTGAGGATGATGCAGGACAAGGCAGTGTTTTGTTCAGTTATATACAGGGTTGGGAGCTCTGGTACCACAGTGCCTAGGGCACTTGACTGCTAACCAGAAGGCTAGTGGTTCAAACCCACCAGCCACTCCTCAGAAGGAAGGTTGGGCAATCTACTTCTGTAGTGATACTGCCAAGGCAACCCAAGGAGGGGTCTCTATGAGTCGGGGCCAACTCGATGGCACATAACAACAACAACATATATAGGGTTGCTAGGAGTCAGAACTGACTCCATGGCACTTAACAACAAAAATGGCCAGAAAAATGAAGGGATCTGCCTTGGAAGAAGTACAACTAGAATACTCCTTAGAAGCAAGGATGACAAGATTTTATCTCACGTACTTTGGATATGTTATCAGAAGAGACCAGTTTCTGGAGAAAGATATTATGCTTGATAAAGTGAAGAGAGGGTCAGCAAAAAAGAGGAAATACTCAACAAGATGGATTGACACAATGGCTGCAATAATGAGCTCAAACATAGCAGTGATTATGAAAATAGTACAGGACTGGACAGTGTTCCGTTCTGTTGTGTGTAGGGCCCCTATGAGTTGGAAAAAACTCAATGGCATCTAACATCAACAATATAATTCTATTAACCATACATAAAAATATTTGTTTTATGATGTATTTTCTTTCAGAAATAAATAAGTAACCTAAACCAAACCAAACCCACTACCATTAAGTCTATTCTGACTCATAGTGACCCCATAGTGTTTCCAAGCTTGTAAATCTTTATGGAAGCAGGCTGCCTCATCTTTCTCCCATGGAATAGCTAGTGGGTTTGAACTGCCAACATTCTGGATAGCAGCCAAATGCCTTAACCACAGCACCACCAGAGCTCCTTAATAAGTAACCAAACATACATAATTTTAAAAATATTATATCATTTTAAAATCCTGTTTCATATTTAGTATCTGGCATTTTTCCATTCAGTGTTAAATGTTGACTTCCACTATTAAACATTT
Source organism: Orycteropus afer afer (assembly GCF_000298275.1). Classification (NCBI taxonomy): domain Eukaryota; kingdom Metazoa; phylum Chordata; class Mammalia; order Tubulidentata; family Orycteropodidae; genus Orycteropus; species Orycteropus afer. The sequence continues at coordinate 12,445,473 of NW_006921599.1, forward strand.
TTAAATATGCAAAACAAATTATTTTAAAACTGCAAAACAAATTATCTCATGACAGTATTATGAGTTATTTACTCATGCTCTACTGTGACAATTTATATCATTTTCAAGTTTTGCAGTTATAATGGCACTATAATAAACTTCCTAATATACAAACCTAAAAAAAAAAAGTTTCTTACAATAATTGTGAGCAATTATATTTCTTGAAAAGGCATATTTGCAGTCACTTTTGATGAACTATTACTGAATGAGGAGCTCTGGTGGTGTAGTGCCTAAGGCATTTGACTGTTAACCAGAAGGCTGTTGGTTCAAACCCACCAGCTACTTCTCGGAAAGAAGATTGGTCAATCCACTTCCATACTGATATCGTGTCAGAAACCCAAGGAGGGATCGCTGTGAGTCGGGTCCACCTTGACAGCAATGGGTTGTGTTGTTGCATATTACTGAATAACAAACTTCCTTAAAATTTAGTGGCTTAAAACAACAATTGTTTTATTTGTTCATGATGTTGCAATCTGAGCTGAATTCAGCTAGGCAGTTTTTCTACTTTCTTGCCAGTGGTCATTCATATGGCCACATTCAGCTGAAGGGTCAGATGAAGGCTATATTCTGTTAGGAAGACTTGATTTCATTCTCTCCCTATGATCTCAGGGCCTTTCTTCCCATGGCTGTTCCATGTACCCTCTCTATGTGGTCTATTAATGGTGGCTCAGGGCTCCCAAGAGGACAAAGGAGGAGTCTTCAGTCCTCCTTCAGTCTTATATCAGGAATTAGGCACAGCAGCATCTCTGCAGCATTCTATTGTAAAGCAATATCTGGAGTCCTTCCAGATTCAAGGAGAATGAAGAGCATGAATGCCAAGGGAGTGAGTTATATGATGCTACCAGGGTAACAGACTATCTTAATCTAGTAAAATATAGGTATAAATGTTAGGATGTGTATATCCATAAAAGAGGAGGCTACCCTTCTCTCATTTAATCAACTGAAGTCTTCATTGCATACAAGCAATCCCCTGATTATGAACAAGATCTGTTCCTAAAAGTGTGTCTTTAAGTTGGAGTCGTAGGTAAGTCAGTTCTTGTTTAGCCTTAAATTAGTGCAAAAAAAGGCTCAAAGCCTTTTCAATGATTTAAAAGTGAAGGTGATTGTGATGAAGAATTTGTTGCAAGCAGGGATTGGTTCTGTCATTTCAAAGGAAGGACAAATTTGCATAACATTAAAGAGCAAGTCTGAGTTGTCCATAAAGTTCATAACCTGGGAATTTACTGTATTCTAAAAACTGAAAATCCTAGGGAACAAAGAGATCCTTAATGTTTTCCTTCCCCCAAGAAAAATACTATGCCCTTTACAATCTTAAGTGTCTTACTGGACAAATATGGAGACCTCTTTCAGATATGTTATCAGCACCCCCTTTCAAATAGCATTTTGAAACTTGCTAAATTATGTCTAGAAGCTACACTCCCCCTTCATTTACTAAGCAACACAAAGTCTCATCTTTCGTGGCCCACTGTCATGAGGCCCTTCTCCCTGCTAACCAAAAGATCAATCTATAAAGAGCTGATGGGAATAGAAGAAAGCCTGTGTTATGGATTCATTTGTGTCTCTCAAAAAGGAAGGTTGAAGTCCTAAACCCTCACCACCTGTGAAGATGACCTTGTTTAGAAATAGGATCTTTGAAGATACTGTCTGTATGTTAAAAGGAGGTCATACTGGAGAAGAATGGGTTCTAATCCTGTATGAATGTTGCCATTGTTAAAGAGAAGAGACAGAGAGATAGACAGGAAAAATGGCCATGTGACTAAAAAGCTATGCCACCAAGGATCACTTGGGGCTACCTAATGCTGAGACAAGAAGGGATGTATGGCTAGAGCCTTCAGAGAGTCCACAACCCTACCAATACCCTGAATTAGGACTTAAGAACTCCAAGAGAGTAATTTTCTGTTGTTAAAGCTGCCCACTTTGTGGCACTTTGTTATAGCAACCCTAGGAAATGATTGGGAGCTCTGGTAGCATAGTGCCCAAAGCACTTGACTGCTAACCAGAAGGCTGGTGGTTCAAATCCACCAGCCACTCCTCAGAAGGAAGGTTGGGCAATCTACTTTCATAGTGATACTGCCTCAGAAGCCCAAGGAGGGGTCGCTCCAACTCGACCACCCATAACAACAGCAACAAGGATATGATTACAACCTGTGACTTTCATAGTTAAGGAAATGGGAGTCCCCAGCTACTCACTGGTAAGCACTCTCCTTCTGAAAATGCATTTCTTAGAAATGGAAAGGTTTCAATTCTGAGTTGATGTCTTTTTTCTTTTTTCTTCATAAAAACCAGTGGCCATGGAGTCAATACTGACTCATGGCAACCTCATATATTTCAGAATAGAACTGCAGTCTGTAAGGGGTTCAGTGTCTGATTTTTAAGTAGATCACAAAGTCTTTCTATTGAGGCACCTCTGGGTGGATTCAGAATGTCAGCTTTTCAAGTAGAGGTTGAGTATTTAACCATTTGCACTATTTTCTTTTTTTTTTTTTAATTTGACATATTGATAAATGGAATAATAAGATTAGCTAACTGAATTTAAAAGTTTAAGAAAAGACTGTTGCTGTTTCTGTCAGATGCTATTTAGTTGGCTCTGACTCATAGTGGCCCTGTGTACAATAGAATGATACATTGCCCAGTCCTGTGCCATCTTCACAATTATTGTTATGTTTGAGCTCCTTATGGCAGCCCGTTGTTGTCATCCCCTCTCACTGAGAGTCTTACTCCTTTTCACTGACCCTCTACTTCACCAAACGTCACGTCCTGCTCCACATACTGTGCTTTCCTGATAACATGTCCAAAGTATGTGAGACATAGGCTTACCACCCTCATTTCTAAGAAGTATGCCAGCTTTACATCTCCTGAGACAGATTTATTCATTCTTCTGGCAGTGTATAGTATATATAATATTCTTCATGAACCTCATAATTCAAAGACATCATTTCTTCTTCACTCTTTCTTATCCATTGTCCAACTTTCACATGCATATGAGGTAATTGAGGAGCTCTGATAGCATAGTGCCTAAGGCACTTGACTGCTAACCAGAAGGCTGGTGGTTTAAACCCACCAGCCACTCCTCAGAAGGAAGATGGGGCAATCTACTTCCACAGTGATACTGCCTCGGCAACCCAAGGAGGTGTCGCTATGAGTCAGAGCTAACTGGATGGCACCTAACAACATGAGGTAATTGCAAATATCAGGCTTGGATTAGGCACACCTTGGTCCTCAAAGTGACATCTTTGATTTTAACACTTAAAGAGGTCTTTTGCAGCAGATGTGCCCGATGCAATACATTGTTCAATTTCTTCACTGCTGTTTCCATGGGTGTTGATTATGAATCCAAGTAAAATGAAATCCTTGACAACTTCAATCTTTTCTTCAACATCTCATAATGTTGCTTATCAGTCCAGTTGTGAGGATGTTTGTTTTATGTTGAGGTGTAATCCATACCAAAGTCTTCTTTGATCTTCATCAGAAAGTGCTTAAGTTGTCTTTGCTTTCAGCAAGCAAGGTCGGGTCATCTTCATATTGCCAGCTGTTAATGAGTCTTCCTCCAGTTCTGATGTTGTGTTCTTCTTCATATAGTCCAGCTTCTCATATTGTTTGCTCAGCACACAGACTGAATAGGTGAAAAGATACAACCCTGACACACACCTTTCCTGATTTTAAACCATGCAGTATCCTCTTGCTCTGCTCAAGCAACTTCCTCTTAGTCTTTGTATAGGTTCCACATGCAAAGAATTAAGTGTTCTGGAATTTGTATTCTTCATAATGTTATCCACACAGTTGAATGTCTTTGCATATTCAATAAAACATAGGTGAATATTTTTCTGGTATTCTCTGCTTTCAGCCAAGATCCATCTGACATCAGCAATGATATCCTTCATTCCACATCCTCTTCTGAATCTGGCTTGAATTTGGAGCAGTGACAGTTTCTCAGACTATGGTGTCTTGCATGTTGCTGTGATGGTGGAAGTTATGCCACCAATATTTTAAATATTAGCAGGGTCACCCAGGGTTGACAGGTTAAATGAAGCTTCCCAACTAAGAGAGACTAAGAAGGAAGTAGAGTCAACTTTAGTGATATAGATGAAGCAAAGTTTTCAGGACCTTCACTTGCTGTTGGGGCACAACTCAAAATGAGAAGTTGTTGTTGTTATGTGCCGTCGAGTCGGAGCTGCAAATATCCAATAATAATTTTGGCATGAAATGTACAAAGTACGAATCTACAAAAGTTGGAAGTTGTCAAAAATGAAACAGAATGCATAAAGATCAATAATCCTAGGCATTAGTGAGCTGAACTGGACTGGTATTGGCCATTTTGAATTAGACAGTCATACTGTCTACTATGCAGGGAATGTCAAATTGAAGAGTAATGGAATCATATTCATCATCAAATAGAATATTTCAAGGTCTATCCTCAAGCACAATGCTGTCAATGATGGGGTAACATCCATACACTTACAAGGAAGACCAGTTAATAGTACTATTATTCAAATTTACACACAAATCACTAATGCCGAAGATGATAAATAAGATTTTTACCAACTTCTGCAGGGTGAAATTGATCAGACATGCAATTAAGATGCATTATAATTACTGGTGATTAGAATTCAAAAGTTGGAAACAAAGAAGAAGGCTCAGTAGTTGCAAAACATGATCTTGGTGATAGAAATGACGCTCAAGATCAAATGATAGAATTTTGCAAGATCAACTACTTATTCACCGCAAATACTTCTCTTCAATAACATAAACAGAGACTATGCAAGTGAATCTCACCAGATGGAATGCATAGGAATTAAATCAACTACATCTGTGAAAAGAGACAATAGAGAAGCTCAATATCATCAGTCTGAACAAGGCAGAGGCCAATGGTGGAACAGATGATCAATTGCTCATATGCAAGTTTAAATTGGATCTGAATAAAACTAAAACAAGTCCATTAGAGTCAAAGTACAACTTTGAGTATATCTCACCTGAACTTAGAGACCATCTCAAGAATAGATTTGACACATTGACCACCAATGACTAAAGATAATACAAATGTGAGGTGACATCAAGAACATCATATGTGAAGAAAGTAAAAGGTCATTAAAAAGACAGGAAAAGAAGAAAAGACCAAAATAGATGTCAGAAGAGATTCTGAAACTCACTCTCAAAAGAAAAGTAGCTGAAGAAAATGGAAGAAATGATGAAGTAAAAGAGTTGAACAGAAAATTTTAAAGGGTAGCCCAAAAAGATAAAGCAAATTATTATAATGAAATGTGCAAAGACCTGGAGTTAGAAAACCAAAAGGGAAGAACACACTCAGTGTTTCTCAAGCTAACACAACCGAGGAAAAACTTCAAGCCTCAAGTTGCAATATTCAAAGTTTCTTTGGACAAAATACTGAACAACACAGGAATCATTAAAAGATGAGAGGAATACACTGAGTCTCTGTATCAAAAAGAATTGGAAGAAGTTCAATCACTTCAGAAGGTAGCATATGATCAAGAACCAATAGCACTGAAGAAAGAAGTCCAAGCTGCACTGAAAGCATTGGCCAAAACAAGATTCCAGGAATTGTCGATATACCAATCAAGATGTTTCAACAAACAGATGCAACACTAGAGTTCTAGCTCACTAGTCTCTGTCAAGATATGTGAAAGACGGCTACCTGGTCAGCTGACTAGAAGAGATCCATATTTGTGCCCATTCCAAAGAAAAGATTACATTTCATAATCTGTAACTTTAATATATTAAATACTAATTTAAAAAAAAGTAAATTTCTAAATAGTGTTTATTTTGCATAAAGTTACCTAAAAATCCATATTTATATTTAATATTATGACTCCCTGTTGACCACTGTCATAAAGT
>NW_006921599.1:12451461-12452902 GCF_000298275.1 Orycteropus afer afer
CCATCGAGTCGGCCCCGACTCATAGCGACCCCTCCTTGGGTTTCCGAGGCAGTATCACTACGGAAGTAGGATTGCCCAACCTTCCTTCTTATGCCAATTATTATGATAAACACAGAGCCACAGTTGAACTGACCCAAGAGCTCAGATTGTATAGAATACATGAGATGAGCCAGAATGACCTCAGCTCAGAGTCCAACTACTTCCCTCCAGCACCTAAAGAACATATTGCTGTCATTATCAAAAACTCACTCTATTCAAGTTCCTTTGAAGTATGGGTTTGGGCTTACCCAACATATCAGTTCCTGTCAGGACACTATTTCTATGTAAATGAATTTTCACCCTTTTTTTTTGTAGGGAAAGAAAAGAAGTCTCTTACCCAGATAAACTGAACCTATGTTGTTGTTGTTGTTGCTATGTGCCATTGAGTTGGATCCAACTAATAGTGACCCCTCCTTGGGTTTCCGAGGCAGTATCACTACGGAAGTAGATTGCCCCATCTTCCTTCCAAAGAGTGGCTGGTGGGTTTGAACCGTCAGCCTTCTGGTTAGCAGTCAAGTGCCTTAGGCACTGCAATTCTCTTAATTAACCCCAGTGGTTATGAGGTCACCTCATTACCCTTGTATTTTCATGAACCTCATTGTAAGTCTGACTATGATGCCAAATGGAGAGCCATGGACAAAAAAAACCCAATCACATTATCAACCAGAAACCAGTTACTAATGAATCAATTCTGACTAATTTTGACCCATGGGTGTTAGAGTAGAACTGTGATCCATATGGTTTTCAATGGCTCACTTGTCAGTAGTAGATCACCAGGCCTTTCTTCCAAGGTACCTCTGGGTGGACTTGAACCTCCAACCTTTTGGTTAGCAGCTAAGCATGTTAATCATTTGCACTATCCAAACTCCAACCACATAATAGCTAGTACAAAAAAAAGGTGAGCATGATAATCACTTTGAAGGGAACTGGTTGATGTTAATCACCTTAGAAGGTAAAGGAAGATTATCATGTTCTATCATTGACTGACTGAGGGAAGTCCACAGTAAACTTGGAAAGAATTACATGGACATGCAGAATAAATAACTTCAGGACAACTGGCAATGAGCTGAACCACCACTGAGCTAATATTCATTAAAACAAACCAAACTCACTGCTGTTGAGTAGATTCCAACTCATAGTAACCCCTCTTTGGGTTCCCAAGGCAGTATCACTATGGAAGTAGATTGCTTAGTCTTTCTTCTGAGGAGTAGCTGGGGGGTGTGAACCTCCAGCCTTCTGGTTAGCAGTCAAATGCCTTAGACACCATGCTGATTCACAATAATCTTTACTATGTTCTGCCAGACCTAAGGTACATGGGAAGTACAGACAACAAATATGAACCCTTTTACATATACAGTACTGAGTTGTCAGTGAAGGCAAACATGGGTATATGGATGGATAG
>NW_006921599.1:12459397-12507431 GCF_000298275.1 Orycteropus afer afer
CCTACAACTATTCACCACACATGACTAAAAAGGATGATCCTGAAGAATGTATGAAAATCAGAATATTTCTGTACTTAATGTAAAGCAAAACTGCTCATGAGGAGGCAGTGTGGGATGCTGGTTAAAAATATATACTTCAGTCAGTAACCTGCATCCAAACATTAATTCACCACTTGTTACCTGTGAGACTTTGGGTAAGTTGCTAAAACTCTCTAAGACAGATAATTGTCTGGCACAAGGACTGCAAGGGAAAAATTAGGTAACCCATGCAGTGCACTAAGCACATTAGCTAGCATAGCCAAAAATGTCTGCCATCAAGTTGATTCTGGTTCATAGCAACCCTATAGGACAGAATAGAACTGTCCCATAGGGTTTCCAAAGCTGTAAGTCTTTACTGAAGCAGATTGCTTCATTTGTGGAGCAGCTGGTGGGTTCCAACCCCTGACCTTTTTAGTTTAGTAGCCAAATGCTTTAAAAATTGCACCACCTGAGTTCCTCTGGTTAAAGTAGGATTTAGGGAAATTCAAGGCTTCAAACCAGTTCAATCTGGTTTGAACCCCTGTTGGGAATTAACAGCTACACCACCAGAGTTCAACATAAATATACAAAATAATAAATAAACCCATTGCCATCAAGTAGATTCTGAGTCATAGCAACCCATGGGGTTTCCAAGGCTGTGAATCTTTACAGAAGTAGATTGCCTCTGCTTTCTCCCTCAGAGCAGGTGGTGGGTTTGAACCACTCACTTTCTGGTTAGCAGTCAAATGCCTTAACCACTGTACACCAAAGCTCCTTAACATAGAGGATATACACTATAAATGGTGATGAGTGGGTGATTAAGGTGCAAAATAGTGTTTATTTTGCACAAAGTTACCTAAAAATCCATATTTATATTTAATATTATGACTCCCTGTTGACCACTGTCATAAAGTGACGGTTTGAGAAATAATCCTACAACTATTCACCACACATGACTAAAAAGGATGATCCTGAAGAATGTATGAAAATCAGAATATTTCTGTACTTAATGTAAAGCAAAACTGCTTTACATTGGTTAACCAAAAAGTTAGAGGTTCAATTCCACCCAGAGGGTCCTCAGAAGAAAGGCATACCTATCTATTACTGAAAAAAACAAGACATTGAAAACGCTGGGGAGCACAGTACTACTCTGACACACGTAGGTCACTGTGATAGTTGGAGTTGTGTGTCAACTTGGCTGGACCACAATTCTCTGTGATTTAAGCAATTGTGATGTGGCTTGTTCCAATGATGGGATCAGGTATATATGTTTTGAGGAGCCAATCCGTTGCAAGGGAGTTTTCCTAGGTGTGTGGCCTGCTTCCAATATATTTATGGACATCCTGGGAAAAGAGACACTCTTTTGTGGATCAGGATCTTGTTGTGCTGCCTACAACTGTCCATGAGTGAATGATCCAGATGGAGATCTTGGATTCATCATTCATTGGAGTCGACAGCCGGTATACTGCCTGCCAACCTTGAGCTTGTCAGCCCCTGCAGCTGCTTGAGTAGGGAAAGCTTCCAGCTTGACATTTGATCCAAGAACTTGGGACTTGCCAGCTTCTATAAGTGTGAGCCATTTTCCTAAGATAAATTTCTCTTTCTCTCTGTGTATATATAAGCCTTACTGGTTTTGTTTCTCTAGAGAACCCAGCCTAACACAGTCACCATGAATCAGAATCAACTCAATGGCAACTGGTTTAGTGTTGAGAAGGACCAATACAAAATTATTGAGACTAGGTAAACTACAATGATAAATGTGAAAATACAAAATAAATATCTCTGTGGAGGAGTAGTAGAAAGTTTTTCTTTTAAAAATTTATTTAATATCACTTTTGTGCCAGCTATTCTTTATTAATGAGGCACTGGCTAACATCAACATGACAGCATGTTGTTATTGTTGTTATTGTTAGGTGCCATCGAGTCTGCTCTGACTCGTAGTGACCCTATGTACAACAGAATAAAACAATGTCCTGTCCTGTGTCAGCCTCACAATCCTTGCTATACCTGAGCCCATTGTTGCAGCCACTGTGTCAATCCATCTCATTGAGGGCCTTTCCCTTTTTTGCTGATCCTCCATTTTACCAAACATGATATCCTTCTCCAAGGAATGGTCCCTTCTGACAATATGACCAAAGTAGGGGAGACAAAGTCTGGCCATTCTCGCCTCCAAGGAGCATTCCAGCTGCACCTTTTCCAGGACAGATTTGTTAGTTCTTCTGGCAGTCCATAGTACTTTCAGTATTCTTTGCCAACACCACAACTCAAAAGCATCAACTCTACTGGGGTCTTCCTTATTCATTGTCCAGCTTTCACATGCATATGAGGCGATTGAAAATATCATGGCTTGGGTTAGGGGCACCTTAATCCTCAAAGAGACATCTTTGCTCTTCAGCACTTTAAAGAGGTTTTTTGCAGCTGATCTACCCAGTGCTATACATCATCTGATTTCTTGTTAGCACAGTATCCAGAAAAAAAAAAAAATTAGAAGATCGTGGTGCAAAGAAATAACAGATATATCTAAAATCTTCCAGTGCTTGGTGTAAAACTCACTGCTTTGATTAAAAAAGCAAAACAAAACTCACTGCCATCGAGTGGACTCTGACTCATAGCAATCCCCATAGGATTTCCAAGTCTTTATGGAAGGAGACTGCCTCACCTTTCTTCCACGAAGTGGCTGTTGGGTTCAAACCACTGACCTTCTGGTTAGCAGCCAAATGCCTTAACCACTGCACTACTAGAGCTCCTTTCTTGTTGTTAGGCTATGTTGAGTGAGCTCCGACTCATCATGACCCTGTGTACAACAGAAGGAAACACTGCCCCATCCTGTGCCAGCCTCACAATCCTTGCTATACCTGAGCCCATCATTGCAGCCACGGTGTCTTCCCCTTTTTCGTTGACCCCTACTTTACCAAGCATATATGCTACTGCTTTGTTATTTGAATATTATGGATTGAATTCTGCCTTCCCTTCCACAAATATGTGTTGAAATCCTAACCCCTGTATCCACCAGCCACTCAGGGGAAGGAAGATGGGGCAATCTACTTCCATAAAGATTTACTGCCTTGGATACCCAGTGGAGGTTGCTATGAGTCAGAATGGACTTCATGGCAGTAAGTTTGTTTTTGTTTTGTTTTATTTTGTCTGGTACCTATAAATGTGACCGGGAGCTCTGGTGGCATGGTGCTTAAGGCATGTGACTGCTCACCAGAAAACTGGCAGTTCAAACCCCCCTTTTTTCCTCAGAAGAAAGGTTGGGCAATTTACTTCCATAGTGATACCACCTCAGAAACCCAAGGAGGGGTCGCTATGAGTCGGATCCAACTCAACAGCAATGAGTCTGGTTTGGGTTTTGATATATAAATATGACTGTGTTTGGAAATAAGTTTTCTTTTGTTATGTTAATGAGGTCATGCCACTGTATGGTGGGTCCTAAATCTCATTACTTCTAAGCTATAAAAAAAGACCAAAATAGATACAGAGACACACACAGGAGTAAAACAGATGTCAAGGAATGCTAAAGAATCATGAAGATCACCTGCAGAAACTAGGAGAGAATCTCACAGAAGGCATCAAAAGTGCTGAGACCGTGATTTGGACTTTTAGCCTCCAGAATCTGTGAGAGAATAAATTTCCGTTCTTTAAAGCCACATACTGTGGTATTTCTATTAAAGCAGCACTAGCAAACCAGAACACTGGGGGACTTAAAATAGCTACCTTTAACTTTTGATTCCTTAGAGGCTAATTATCTGGTCTGTGAACTATTTCAGTCCTTCTCCTACACTTTAAGACTTTTAGACTCTGAATATTGTGATCAGCCCTACCTTCATCATCAAGGCCTTCCTTATAAGGTACCCAGTGATTATATGAAGAGGAGTTAATCGAAAAATTTTTTTGAAATAGATTGCAGCTTTGAATTCATTCTTTGTATGCTGTTATCACACACACACACACAAAAAAAAAATTGTTAAAGGTTGAAGGTTTCTGGATCAATATTAAAGCAAGGGACCTTAGACACCACCTGATGCAGCCCCTTATATCAGAGATGATAAATTTTGAGACCCAAAGTAGTGATGTGTGTTTCTCATGATTACATGGTTTGTTTAAAGGAAAGGCCACGTACGAATCCAAAACTTCTATCAACACAACACCACTAAGTTTCTAGTATTTCTGATGGAAATATGTCAATGGAATGAAAGAAAAAAAGAACTTCAAATATGCAATAAGATAGACCATCAAACCAAAACCAGAAAACTGAACCTATTGCCATGGAGTCAATTCTGACTCATGGTGACCCCATGTGTTACAGAATAGAACTGATCCACAGGATTTTCTTGGCTATGATCTTTACAGAAGGAGCTCTGGTAGAGTAGCACCTAAGGCATTTGACTGCTAACCAGAAGGCTGGCAGTTCAAACCCACCAGCCACTCCTCAGAAGAAAGATTGGGCAATCTAATTCAGTACTGATACCACCTCGGAAAACCAAGGAGAGGTTGCTATGAGTCGGATCTGACTCGACAGCACTCCATTTGGTTTTGGTTTTGGATCTTTACAGAAGCAGAACATTAAGCTTTCTTCCATGGAGCACATTGTTGTTGTTATGTGCTGTTGAGTCAGACCTGACTCATGGCGACCCCTCCTTGGGTTTCTGAGGCAGTATCACTATGGAAGTAGATTGCCCAGTGGGTTCAAACCACCAACCTTTAGCTTAGCGGCCTATCACAGTCCTCTTTTCACCCCCCCCCCCAGGGACCTACTATCAAACAGTGAGAGGAAATTTGCTTTCTCTTGTGGGCTTCACACAGGCTCAATGTATCCTTACATGATACAAAGGCAATGTATCCTTACATGTGTAAAGGATATACAGACATGAAGTTTAAATAGGAGATCAATTTTCATCAATATGTTCAACTTGTATGTTTCTTCTTTCTTATCTGATCTGAGTGAGAATACCAGCATCGCAGGATCAGATTCTTTTCATCTTTTCCAGATTTCACAATTGAGGTTCCCTGCTTCCCCAAAGAAAAGTGTCCCTTCTGCCCAACCTGGTCCTCACTTTGTTGCACTGCCCTGAAGGGTAAAACTCTTTGAAACATTCATATGGATTTTGGGAAAGAGGATGATTCTTACCACTGACTATAAACCCTTTGGCAAATTTATTTTTCTAAATTTTTGCTTTTGATGTAAAAAAAGAAGTTTATCAAGATGTCAGCTGCCAGATCAAACTGTCATTAGATTCTTAGTGCTACTGTAACAGAAATATCATACATAGATGTCTTTAAAGAACAGAAATATTTCCTTACACTTCTGGAGGCTAATAGTCCAAATCAAGGTTTTAGCCATGTTGATTCCTCCCTTGACAGTAGCTCTAGGAGTTCCTTGATGCTTGGCTTTTAGGCAATCCTCAGGTGGCATCTGTCTTCCCCTCATGTGTGTCTCTCTGCTCTTTATATCACTCAGCAGTGATGAGACTTAGAACATGTCCTAATCATATGTGATCTAATTAACATAACAAAGAAAATACTATTTCCAAACAATTATATCCACAGGTATGAGGATTAGGATTCCAACACATATTTGGAGGGATGCAATTTAATCCATAACAATAATTACAAGTAAATGTTTATGTTAGATCACTGTCAGACTTTTGACATATACTTCAGAAGGAATATAAAGAATTGAGTGGAATGACTATACTAAAATTCCTTCTATTTCCATCTACTTATGTGACCAAAATATGTCATAACTTCTATCTGTAAAAGAAACACAAAAATCAGCCCTTCTGATTCTAGCAATAAATAACATTCATTGACAGATACATGAATCATGGGGAGAGGGAAAGGGAAGTCCTGTCTGTCTATGTCAGTTACCAGGCCTTCACATGAATCACAGCTCTCTTTTTCGGGCCATGTGGAAGGCTTGCACTTCCCAAACTCCCTTTGAAATTAATGTGTCTTAGTTTCTTAGTGCTGCTGTAACAGAAATATCACAAGTGGGTGGCTTTAATGAACAGAAATTTATTTCCTCACAGTTTGGGAGGCTAGAAGTACAAATTCAGGGCACCAGTTCTAGGGGAAGATTCTCTCTGTCTGCTCTGGGGAAAATGCTTGTCTCAGGTTCTTCTTGGCATTCTTTGCAGATCTGCATGTGGCATCTATCTTTTCCTCGTTTCTTATTTGTCTCTGTGCTTAATCTGCTCTTATATTTTAAAAAAATTGATTCAAGTGTATTGAATATACAATTTGCAAATCAGGGTGACATTTCAACTAAAGAGTCAAAAATCTTTCCTACTCCCCTCTTTTTATATCTCAAAAACAGCTAGGTTTAAGACACACCCTCCATTGATATGACCTCATTAACATACAAGGAAAAATCTATTCTGAAATAGGATTATATCCATAGGTAAAGGTGTCAGGATTCCAACATATATTTTGGTGGGACACAATTCAATCCATAACACTGTGTAACTCCTGTTGGCCAATGATGTGTGAATGGAAGTGACATGTGTTACTTCTGGACAGATACTTTAGAGTCAGCACATCATTTGCCATGTTTCCTTTCTCCTGCCTCATGATCATGGAAGCATGTGTTGAGATGAAGCCACAAGAAGCCTGGGTCCCTAAGTGTCCACAATGAACAATGCCCTTTTCTGAATGGGACATGGTATGAGCAAGAAATATGCTTGTCCAGTTTGAAGCACCTGAATATAATCTAGCCCATCCAGACTGATACAGTCTCAAAAAGAGTTGTATTTTAATAAAATGTTACTTTTGATGTTTACTAATTATTTAGGTATGAAATTTATGTTGTTTTGACCAATTGTGTTTAATAAAAACTGTACCTATAAATCAGCCCCAAAGAAACTTTCAACAATTAGAACATTATGATCATAGGAAATAAAGGATATTAATTTCAATTTATATGAATTTTGTGGTAGAGAAGTGTGAAGGGTGATCAGAAAAAGCCTTTTCTTTCAATTCAGTTCATTTCATAAGAGCTTGTAACGTATTACACTAGGCCTAGTGTAATTCCTGTGGGGGTATGGAATGGAAATAGGAGTTCAAGGATAAAAAGAAGCAATATGAAATTTCCAATTTCTAGAAGTAGAGTTTGTTCTTTTTTTTTTTTTTCTTTTCTTTTTTTTAAGTGGATGATGGTTGGCATTAAGTAGTTTATGGTGTTCATTTTCATTTTAAATATTTTTAAAAAGTGATATAATACAGCAAGGAGGTAGAGAAATGGTAGCCCTCATTCTTTGTCAGTGGGAATATAAAATTGTGCAGCTTTTGTGGAAAACAGTTTGGCGATTCCTCAAAATGTTAAATATAGAATTAGCATGCTGTTGTTGTTAGGTGCTATCAAGTCAACTCTGACTCATAGTGACGCTATGTACAACAGAACAACACTGCCCGGTGTGCACCATCCTCACAACCCTTGCTATACTTGAGCCCATTGTTGCAGCCACTGTGTCAATTCATCTTGTTGAGGGTCTTCCCTTTTTCGTTGACCCTCCACTTTATCAAGCATGATATCTTTCTTCAGGGAATGGTTCCTTCTGACAACGTGACCAAAGTAGGTGAGACGAAGTGTGGCCACTCCCACTTCCAAGGAACATTCTGGCTGCACTTCCTCCAGGACAGATTTGTTTGCTTCTCTGGCAATCCATGACATTTTCAGTATTCTTTGACAACATCATAATTTAGAAGCATCAACTCTTCTTCAGCCTTCCTTATTCATTGTCCAGCTTTCACATGCATATGAGGGGATTAGAAATACCATGGCTTGGGTCAGGCACACTTTAGTCTTCAAAATGATATCTTTGCTTCTTAACACGTTAAAGAGGTCTTTGCAGCAGATTTGCCCAGTGCAATACCACAGCTGATTTCTTGAATGCTGCTTCCTTGGATATTGATTGTAGATCAAAGTAAAATGAAATCCTTGACAACTTCAATGTTTTCTCCAGTTATCGTGATGTTGCTTATTGGTTCAGTTGTGTGGATTTTTGTTTTCTTTATGTTGAAGTATAATCCATACTGAAGACTGTAGTCTTTGATTTTTATCAGTAAGTGCTTCACGTCATCATCATTTTCAGCTAGTAAGGTTGTGTCATCTGCATATTGGAGGTTATTAATGAGTCTTCCTCCAATTCGGATGCCACGTTCTTCTTCATATAGTCCAGCTTCTTGGATTATTTGTTCAGCATAGAGATTGAATAAGTATGGTGAAAAGATACAACCCTGACTCACACCCTTTCTGATTTTAAATCATGTAAAATCCCCTTGTTCTGTTTGAATGAAAGCCTCTTGGTCTATATGCAGGTACTTCATGAGCATAATTAAGTGTTCTGGAATCCCCATTCTTTGCAATGGTATCCATAGCTTGTTATGAACCACACAGTCAAATGTCTTTGCATAGCCAATAAAACACAGGTAAATATCTTTCTGGTATTCTTTGCTTTCACCCTAAGATCCATCTGACATTAGCAATGATATCCTTTATTCTGCATCCTCTTCTGAATATGGCTTGAATTTCTGGAAGTTCTCTGTCAACATACTGCTGCAACCATTTTTTAATTATCTTTAGCAAAATTTTACTTGAGTGTGATATTAATAGGAGCTCTAGTGGCATAGTGCCTATGGCATTTGACTACTAACCAGAAGTCTGGTGGTTCAAGCCCACCATTCACTCCTCAGAAGGAAGGTTGGGCAATCTACTTCCATAGAGATATCGCCTCAGAAACCCAAGGAGGGGTCACTGTGAGTCAGATCCCACTCCACGGCAGTGAGTTTGGTGTTTTTTTTTTTTTTTTTTTAATGATATTAATGATACTGTTCAATAATTTCCACATTCTATTGAATCACCTTTCTTTGGAATGGGCACAAATATGGATCTCTTCCAGTCAGTTGGCCAGGTAGCTGTCTTCTAAATTTCTTGGCAGAGATGAGTAAGTGACTCTAGTGCTGCATCAGTTTGTTGAATCATCTCAGTGGGTGTTCTGTCAACTCCTGGAGCCATCTGTTTTTTTGCCAGTTTGTTCAGTGTATATGACCCAGCAATTCCACTCCTAGATATATGCCCAAAAGATTTAAAAAGAAGGATTCAAGCAGGTTCTTATACACCAGTGTTCACTGCAGCATTATTATTTACCATAGCCAAAAGGTGGAAATAACCCAAATGTCCATGAACAGATGAACAGATAAACAAAATATGTCTATCCATAAAATGGAATATTATTTAGCCATAAAGAGAAATAAAGTTCTGTTCTGATATATGCCACAGCATGGGTTAACCTTTATGCTGGGTAAAATAAGTCAGACACAAAGGATATTATTGTATGAGCCCACCTAGCATAGACAAATGCATAAAACCACCCACTGAGGTTGAGTCAATTCTGACTCATAGTGACCCCCATTGGGTTTCCAAAACAGTGAGTCTTTATAGAAGTAGATTGCCTCCTCTTCCTTCCACAGAGCAACTGGTAGTTTTAACTGCCAACCTTATGGTTAGCAGTCAGATGCCTCAGGCACTGTGCCATCCGGAGTGCCTTAGGCAAATGCATAGCAACAGAAACTTATTATTGTTTACTAAGGGTGGATAGGTGAGGAAAAAGGGGGAAGTTATTGTTCAAGGGGCACTAAGCTCTAGTAGCACAATGCCTAAGGCATTTGACTGCTAACCAGAAGGTTGATGGTTCAAACCCACCAGCCACTCTATGGAAGGAAGACTGAGCAATCTACTTCAGTAAAGATTTACCACCTTGAAAACCCATGGGAGTTGCTATGAGTTGGAATCGACTCCATGGCAGTGGTTTTTTTTTTTTTTTTTTTTTTAGTTTCTGTTAAGGGTGATGAAAAAAATTGGAAATGGATAGTGATGATGATTGCACAACATGGTCAATGTAACTAATGTCACTGAATTGTATACATAAAAGTGGTTGGAATAGCAAATGTTTTGTTAAATATCTTTGTTTGCTGCAATAATTTCTTAAAAGTGATATACTAGTTTCGTTTGAAATGCCTGTATTTAAAATAAGGTAGAAATTACATCTTTTTTATTAAATTTATAATTAAAATTTTGGATATCAATTAAAAATCTTTGAGGGATACTTGACAAAAAATTGAAGATGAAAGTTCTTAGCAATCTAGGACACGATTTCCCAACAGCAGCACTATAGCCATTTGGGGTTTGATAGCTCTTTGTTGTGGGTAGGGGCTGGTCATTCTAAGATGGTCAGCAGGAACCCTGGCCTCAACCCACTAGATGGTACTAGCACCTTCCCTCCCCAGTTGTGACAACCAAATATTGTGCCTAGACATTGCCAAATGTCACTCCTAGTTAAGAACCACTGGGAAATGTGGAAAATGCTTTTCTTATCTTCCTGCCTCCCAGACAACATGAGTTGTCTGAGAAACATTGACAGAGATCCTGGCATCCTCTCCACCCTATTGTCTACTCTCCTTCACATCTAAGAGAATGGACAGGAAATGAGGATTTACACCAGGACTAGTTATTTTTCCTGCCTGCCCCTCATAAGCATGAGTGTAAACTAAATTTAGTTCTGATGAAAAATGAGAAACATGAGTTTAGCACTACTCAAAAACCAAACCAAACCAAACTCACTGCCATCGAGTTGGATGCGACTCATAGCGACCCCTCCTTGGGTTTCCGAGGCTGTATCACTACAGAAGTAGATTGCCCAATCTTCCTTCCAAGGAGTGGCTGGTGGGTTTGAACCACCAGCCTTCTGGTTATCAGTCAAATGCCTTAGGCACTAGGGCTGTTTAATGCCTAACTTCCTTATGTCCAATATTATATTCTACCTGAACAGACACAGTATTCAAACACATCCAAAAGAAGAGAAGTTCAGAATTCTTGAAGATCACATCTTTCTGATTCTTAACAAATAGGATTTTTTCCATTCTTGAGAAGTAAAAAGTAGAGGAAAAAGGAATTTTATGAATCAGTAGAGGGAAATGTCAAAAACCAAACTGTTAACATCAAGTAGATTCAGACTCATGGTGAACCCATGTATTACAGAGGAGAACTGATCTCCATATGATTTTGTTGGCTGTAATCATTGTGGAAGCAGATCTCTAGGCCTTTCTTTTGCAGCACCACTAGGTGGATTTTAAGTGCCAACCTTTAAATTAGTAGTCAAGGGCAAACCATTTGTACCACCCAGGGACCACAGGGGCAAAGATAACCCTTTGTTATCAAGTCAATTCTAACTCAAAGCAACTCTATCAGGCAGATTAGAACTGTCCCATAGGGTTTCCAAAGGTGTAATCTTTACAGAGGCAGACTGCCACATCTTCCTCCCACAGAGTGACTGGTGAGTTCAAACCATCAACTTTTTGGGGTTAGGAGTCAAGTGTCACTAGGGCTCCTTGAGGCAAAGATTTTGTTGTTGTTGTTGTTATTATGTGCTCTCGAGTCGGCCCCGACTCATAGCGACCCCTCCTTGGGTTTCTGAGGCAGTATCACTACGGAAGTAGATTACCTCATCTTCCTTCCAAGGAGTGGCTGGTGGGTTTGAACCACCAGCCTTCTGGTTAGCAGTCAAGTGCTTAGGCACTATGCTACCAGAGCTCCTGAGGCAAAGATAAAGGCACTTTATTAAGAAAATGGACTAATAGTGAGCCAAATAATAACAAAGAGTGGCCATTTTCCTATTTTGCACATTCTGCAGGCAAACCATCAGTAGCTGAGCAGTGAGGTCTTGATTCAATAACTCAAAAGGAGAGACTATCACAGGCTTATTAAATGTCTGGAGAAGCCAGATGCATTGTGGATATTTACAAGCTTTTTGTCTGAGATGGGGTTGTTTTTCTGTGGCCTTATTTAAAAACTGCAGCCATGCAAGAACAAGGAGATGAATAAAAAAAGAAAGTGAGTTCTTGGTTTGGAAAGTGTACCCACTGCCATCAAGTAGGTTCTGATTTATAGCAAACCTATAAGATAGAGTATCACAGCCCTATCGAGTGTCTAAGGCTGTACTTTATATGACCTCTAAGAGTCAGAATCAACACGAAAACAACAGGATCTTGGTCAGTCTTTACGGAAGCAGACTGCCACATCTTTCTTCCATGGAGAAGCTGGTAAGCTTGAACTGACCTTTCGGTTAGCAGCTAAGCACTTAAACACGATGTCACCAAGGCTCCTCTGGAAAGTTTAGAGAAGCTAATTATGCAAGTACCCATAGAATTTTGTAAAGAATCAGGAGAACAGATTTGATTTGAGTTTGCCCCCTCTGGTCCCTGAAAAAATATTCCACCACTTGGGGAGCCCAGAATAGTTCAGTGGTTTCTCTGTTTTCAGAAAGATCACCCTTCTTCCCTTTTAAAATCATAGTAAATCAAAAGCAAGGGGAGAATGAGAGCAGACTGTTCAAATCCTCCCTCTTACTTGTTTTCCCTCTCCATTTTTTTCCTCCAAATTTTTATAACCTCACAAGAATAAAAATCAAATTAGCTACCAAGTCCAAAATTGCTATGCAAAAGTTTAGCTTTTCCCTGCTGGTGTCCCATGTCACCTTGACATTAAGAACTAGAATGCAGCTCTTGCATTCAGCTGGTAGCAAACACTAGAAATTAGAACAGCAATCAAAGGGGAGACATGGGCGTATGTACAGGGATCTTCTCCTTTCAGAGTCTCTGGTTGGTACAAATGGTTAACATACTTGGCTACTAACCAAAAGGCTGGAGGTTCAAGTCCATGCAGAAGTACCTTGGAAGAAAGGCCTGCCTACTGATCTATTTCTGAAAAATCAGCCACTGGGGACCTTACAGAGCACAGTTCTACTCTGATACACATGGGATCACCATGAGTTAGAATCGACTTGATAGCAACTGGTTTTTCTTCCTGCATCAAAACTATAAAGAACAATATGCAGTGTTTTAGAATGAGGATAGACAGGATAAACCATGGAACAGCACTGAATAAGACTGAGCTAATGGAATGGGAGCTCTGGTAGCATAATGCCTAAAGCACTTGACCGCTAACCAGACGGCTGGCGATTCAAACCCACCAGCCACTCCTCGGAAGGAAGATGGGGCAATCTATTTCCGTAGTGATCCTGCCTTGGAAACCCAAGGAGGGGTCGCTATGAGTCGGGTCCAACTCGACAGCACATAACAACAACAATGGAATGAACTGGGCTTCATGCAACGTAGGCAAAAGTTATCACCAAGGAATTTGACAGCATCTTTTATGTGAAAGGATCCTGAAATGTTTTACACAGTTTAGCATTCAAGTGCCACATATTCAGAACCTGTGTCGTTCTGTTTACTCTCTCCATCTAAGACATACATTGCTAGAGAGTCCATTCCAACTCTTAGTGACCCTACAGGACAGAGTAGAACTCCACTACAGGGTTTGCGAGGCATTGCAGAAACAGACCATCACATCTTTCCCCTGCAAAGCAGCTGGTGGGTTCAAACCGCCAACCTCTCAGTTAGCAGCAAGAATTTAACCATTGTGTCACCAAGGCTTCTTCCATCTAAGACATACTTCTACCTAAAACAGCTCTCTGGTGCATTTGGGTTCTGTTAAAAATCCCAGAGACTCGTTCTAGACATAGCAATCAAAACTGATTGATTTTTGTTTGAAGTCTCTGAAAGGTTTTGAAGAATGTTGCTATATGAATCAAATGACTCAATAAATGTGGAACAAGATTGTTAATATTATAGGTGAATTGTTAATGAAGACAGAGACCTATAGTGGAAATGAAGGGAAAGATTTGGTTTTTGCCCATCCAGTTACAGTAATGATCAATGAGATCTGAAGAAAAAGAAAAGCATTCCACATATGAGAAGATCCTAAGGTCTATGATACTTGAATAAAAATCTCAACCCAAATATAACGTAAAAAGCCATTTGAGTCACTAGATGGCTTTTGGAAGAACCCTGTTGGTGCAGTGCCTAAGTGATCAGCTGCTAACTGGAAGGTGAGAGATTCGATCCCACTAGCCACTTCTCGGGAGAAATATGACCATAAAGATTACAGCCTTGGAAACCCTTTAGGGCAGTTCTCCTCTGTCCTATAGGGTTGCTATGAGCCAGAATTGACTCAACAGCAACTGATAAATAGTTTTTGTGTCACATAAAAGCTCAGTGAAACAATTCAAAGAGATGGTTCAGAATGACTTTATCCTGCTGAGTAATAATAATAATTATAAAAACCAGGAGGTTAGTTTATCACACAAAAATAATTAACAGGAAAGAGGTCATTCAGAAGTTGTAAATAAATGTGCATACAGCCAGGCAAGTAAAATAAATGTGTAAATCAGGTGGGGGTGATACAGTGGAACTGGTGGGGCCTGTGGTAGACTACAAAGTACATGCTCTGCTGACAAGATATCCTTTGAATTACAAAAAGAAAGAAAATAAATAATATTCTCATGAAATAAGACATGTCAGGTTTAGTGTGAGAAAGCAAGTTTGCAACCCCTGTTTGTAATACACTAGCTCTGGTAGCATAGTGGCTAAAGCACTTGACTGCTAACCAGAAGGCTGGCGGTTCAAACCTACCAGCCACTCCTCGGAAGGAAGGTTGGGCATTCCTACTTCCGTAGTGATACTGCCTCGGAAACCCAAGGAGGGGTCGCTATGAGTCGGGGCCGACTCGATGGCAAATAACAACAACAGTTCTATCCACAAACTGGTTCCTGATTAATATTTTTGAGAGTAGATTAAACCAGTTTAGTAACTCAAGACAAGTATTTCCTAAGTTATATAACTAAGCCACATTGCTTTTTTTTCTTTCTCTCTCTCTCTTTCCCTCTCTCTCTTTCTCCCCCTCCCTTCGTCCCTCCCTCCCTGCCCGCCCTTTCCCCTTCACAGAACTGTTTCCCTTGAGTTGTGCTGTGACTTAATCCACACAGATGAATGTTAGAAGACTAATTTGAAATTCATGTTTCCACTTGAAGGATGGTGACTACAGGACCTCATCCATTGTATCACACACTAATACAAGGACCTGTGAGAGAAATTTCTTGAAAATCTCACTTCCGAAACAAGAAAAACACTATTTTTTATTTTAAACTTATTGGTACTATTCATGCTTCTCTCATTATTTTGGTCCTTAGATATCTGAGTACCCACTCTGTAAGTCATTTTTAGTTTCTCATCAGAAATATGTTACACATTTCTGTATGATAAACTCACCCCTGACTTTTATTATTCTCCTAATCTAATTTCCTGTCTTCTTAATTCCCTAATCTATTTATCTTTTTGAACATCTTCCTTTCTGCTCCCTTCCTTCCTTCCTGTCTTTCTTTCCTTCCTTTTAGTTTGGTGTGCCATCTCAAATTCCCAAATCCATTGAGAACTGAGTAGAAGTTAATCGAGTATCACGGAAACTTCTAAGACCTACACTGACCACTTCTCATAAATGGTCTTAGCATTGTGACTATGTTCTTCCATACCCCAAACTGGTTTTGCTTTAGAAGAACTGGGCTGGGATGAGATATAAGCAATGGAATCTACCAAGGTACATTTTTACTTTAAGGAGACTCTCTTTTCAAATATAAATATACTTTTTTGGGGGAAGCAATAAGTGTTTACCTAGACAAAGTCCAAGGTCAAGTTGACTCAGGTTTGAATAGCTGTTTTTTTGTTTTTGTTTTTTATCTTTGCTTCTTTATCCTTTATATGGAAATAAAGATGGGTTTTACTCATAAATTTGTTGTAAGAATTAAAGGGTATAATTTACATTAAAAAATGTAGTGCAAGGGCAGGAAGAGACTAACTAAGAAATGGAAATAACCATTAGCCATACTTGACCAAATTCAACTTTCCTTCCAACTTGTGTTTAACAAATAACTCAGCTGACCCAGTCTCTGCTAATTTATAAGCCATAGTAATTAAATGGCCATTGTCAAGTTCTAGTTTCTGGTTAATGAAAAGCTAGTTTATACAGATTTTTTAAAAAATTGGGTTTAAAACAACAACAATATTAAACATTGTAGACATAGCCAGAAAACACAGTGGGAAGCCCATGGTCCAATCATTGGCCAAAAATCTGTATCTAGAGAAGGAAACAAATAATTAGATCACAAAAACCATTCATACCCTGAGAGTGTTTGCTAATCCCACTCACCTCAGCTTTAGTTCAGCAGATATGTAGGGCAAAAGAGAGTGGTCAAGACTTAGATCCTGCACAAGGGGAGAAGTCTAATAGAAGATCCTCCAAAAGTTAAATTGGGACTCCAAAAGGCTATATCCTCAAGTTAGGATTAAGGGGTTCTACACATAAGCCCCAGTCAGACCACTTTGCAGGTGACTTTAGACAAGGCTGTTTGAGGTGGGGAAATCCCTGAAATATGTGGCCACAGAACTGCCCTCAAAGAAAGTCAAAGTTACATTTATGACTAACTTCTTTACAGCAACAATGGGGACTGAAAGACACTGGAATAAGATTTTCAATATGCTAAAGAAAATAATTGCCAACCTAGAATTCCATACCTAGAGAAAAATGCTTTCAAGAATGAGGGCAAAATAAAAGCATGTTCAGATAAACAAAAACAGAGAAATTGTCACTAGCAAGCCCTCACTAAAGAAAATTCTACAGAAAATTCTTCAGGATAAGGGAAAGTTATGCCATATTTGGGTGGAGAGTAAAGGTTTTGATTAAATATAGACTGATAAGTTAGTTGCACATGATATAATTTCTAGGAACTGACTGAAAAAAAGTAGAACTAGAGTATATAACTTCCATAGTCATAGAAGAGGAGCTCTGGTAGCATAGTGGCTAAGACACTTGACTGCTAACCAGAAGGCTGAAGGTTCAAACCTACCAGCCGCTCCTCGGAAGGAAGAGGGGCAATCTACTTCCGCAGTGATACTGCCTCGGAAACCCAAGGAGGGGTCGCTATGAGTCGGGTCCGACTCCATGGCACATAACAACAACAGTCATAGAAGAGAGAAAAAGTGAATAATTAAAAATTCTCAGTCACGGAAGCTAAAATTAGTAGATGAAACTTTAACTAGCAACAGAATAGCTATTGTTGGGTGCCATTGTGTCTATTTCTACTCAGAGTGATCACACGTGACCAAGTATAATTGCTCCAGAGGGTTTTCTTGGCTGTGATCTTTATGGAAGGAGATCACCAGGTCTTTCTCCTGTGAAGTCACTAGGTGGGTTTGAGTTGTCAACCTTTTGGTCAGCAGCCAAGCACTTAATGCTTTATGCCACCGGGGCTCATTATTTATTAATTACTGTGGTGGTTTTTAACATATGTCTATAGATTCTTTGATACTTTTCCCTCCAACAGTTAAAGCTTAATCCCCTTCTCCAAATGTGCACTGACTTAGTGACTCACTAATAAATAGAGTGTGGAAAAGAAAAAATGTTACCTTCACAGTGGGAAATCTGTAAGATACCACCTTAACAAGTCATCAGTGTTAACACCACCAGTAAGTAATAAGTCATATTGATCCTTGATACGATATGATGAGAAAAGCACTTCATCTCTGTGATATTTTTTACAAAAACCCATAACCCAAGCATAATAATAATATAAGACAAACCCCAATTGACCAATACAAAATATCTGACCAATACTCTTCACAGGAGCTCTGGTGCTGTAGTGGTTAAGGCATTTAGCTGCTAACCAAAAGGTCAGTGGTTCAAACTCACCAGCTGCTCCATGGAAGAAAGATGAAGCAATTTGCTTCCATAAAGATTTGTTGTTGTTGTTATTTGCCATCGAGTCGGTCTGACTCATAGCGACCCCTCTTTGGGTTTCCGAGGCAGTATCACTACGGAAGTAGGAATGCCCAACCTTCCTTCCAAGGAGTGGCTGGTGGGTTTGAACCGCCAGCCTTCTGGTTAGCAGTCAAGTGCCTTAGGCACTATGCTACCAGAGCTCCTCCATAAAGATTTACAGCCTTGGAAACTCAATGGGGGTTCCTGTAAGTCAGAATCAAGTCAATGGCTGTGAGTTTGGTTTGGTCAGACTCTTCAAAAATGTCAAGGTAGTGAAAGACAAAGAAGACCAAGGAACTGTCAGAGACTATAAGAGACCAATGAGACAAGACGATTAAATGGAATGTGGTATCCTGGATTAGATCATGGAACAGAAAAGGGGCATTAATAGGAACACTGGTGAGGCAGACAGGCCCTAGGGTAGCCCCCATGGTTATTGCCTCCCAGTGTTCATGCCCAGTGAATTGACTCTAGCCAGTAAAATTTGGCAAACATGATGAGTTGTCAATCCTTGATCATATTTCTAGCAGACTCCATCCTGCTAGAAAACTCAAACTCTCTCCATTGCTTTGTGAAAGCAAGCTGTTAGGAAGTAAGAGGCCATTCAGAGATCACATGGAAAAGAACTGCAGGGAATATCGAGGAGCTGAGAGAGGCCTCCAGTGATAAACTCTCAGTCCTTCTCTGCACCTGCAAAGAGGTGAACTCCACCAGCCACCTGAAGAAGTTTGGAAGTGGACCTTCCCTGGATGTGCCTCTGATGAGACCTCAGCCCCGCTCCACACCTGGATTGCAGCCTGTGGGAACTGGAAACAAAATCCAGCTAAGACATGCTCAGATTTGTGACCCACAGAAAGTGTAAGACACAGAAAGTGTGTAATTTTAAGCCACTAAGTATTTGGTAGTTGGTTATGCAGCAACAGAAACTAATGTTGTTAGTTGCTGTCAGGTTGATTCCAACTCATGGTGACTCTATGTGTTGTCAGAGTAGAACCATGCTCCATAAAGTTTTCAATGCTGATTTTTTTGGAAGCAGATCACCAGGACTTTCTTCCAAGGCTCTTCTGGATAGACTCAAACCTCCAACCTTTAGATTAGTAGCTGAGTGCCTTTAACCATTTGCCCTGCTCAGGCTGAAGGAGAGTCAAAGTTCAAGGTCTTAGGGGAAGGACAGAACTTTAGCCAAAATTAGTTAACAAGCGCTTTGTTTCTGATTGATGAGTGGGAACCAGTAAGTTATCATTCATGAACTTTTGTTGTTGTTATGTGCCGTCGAGTCGGACCCAACTGATAGAGACCCCTCCTTGGGTTTTCTAGGCAGTATCACTACAGAAGTAGATTGCCCCATCTTCCTTCCGAGGAGTGGCTGGTGGGTTTGAACTGCCAGCATTCTGGTTAGCAGTCAAGTGCCTTAGGCACTACGCGATGGAAATTTGGAGGGTCTGGGTCTGGCCTTGTCAGAGATGAACACGGAGGCATCTGAGTCTTGTCTAAATCATATGGGAAGGGTAGTTGTTTGCAGTAAACCATTTTCTTGAACACAAAGGGGGGATTTCTTTCAGGATCACAGGATTCAGGTATACTTCAACATTATCAATGATATAACTGTGAATTCAAAGGAATTTACAAGAAACTATTAGAAATACTACCTGAATTTAGCAAGATAGCTGGATACAAAGATCAATTGTATTTCTGGAGTCAGAAACAGATCATTAGAAAATAAACATAAAAACAAGCAAAGCTAAACTAAACTAAATTGTTTATGAATATACAGATAAATGAGAAAAACAATAAAGAAAAGAAAGGAAATAATTTACCATTAAAAAAGGAAAGATAGGATAATGTTTACACCAAGAAGCCAGGTAAGAATACAGGAAAGGGTGGGTGGGAGATTGGGATTACTGTTAATATTCTATTTCTTGTTCTGGGTATTAATTCCACAGATGTTTGCTTTTTGCTATTTTAAACTACACATTTAAGTTTTGAGCAGTTTTTGGCATGTATGAGATGTTTTATAATAAGTGACCATTGATTTGGTTTATTTTATGTTTTTCACTTACTCTTAGAAATTTATTCCATTTAGTCTGATTTGGGAGCATAGATGCTCATTGATGACAACACATTATCCAGAGTGCATCATTCCTGATAATGATATTATCAGTCAGGATACATGGGGAAGCCAAAGAAGAACACATGTCAGCCATTTCTCCGTCTTATCAACTTTGGCCATTTTAGATTAACCTGAATCGCATAGGTCTTGTGCAACATAGAGGATAGAAAGAGCCTTTCGTGCCAGAGACCTGAATTCGAATCCTGATACAATGTCAAATACTTAATCTCAATGATCGTTAATTTTTTCATCTGTAAAATGGAGACAGTTATATTTTATCAAAAAGTAACTGATGTCATCCAACCCACCAGCTGCTCTGTGGAAGAAAGATGAGGCAGCCTGCTCCTGTAAAGATTTATAGCCTTAGAAACCCAATGGGGGTGGTTATGGGTCAGAATTAACTCAATAGCAGTGAGTTTGGTTTGTTTTGGGGAATTGATGTTAAATGTGGGGGCTGTGTGTGTGTGTGTGTATGTACCCCTGAGGACAGTCATGATGAGCAGGAAAAACCCTTCAGGTGATTATATTGGTTTTACGATTAATATATAATCAAATAAAGTCATAATTTTTTTTAGAACCTAGTTATTCTTTAAGCTTTCAAATTTACATTCCTAATTATATTTGTAAGTTTATCAAAATTTACCATAAAGACTTTGAAAAATGTTTAGTCTCATTTAAAAATTAAATTAATCAAATTCCTTTAAAAATGTTACACTGCATATTTAAATTTAACATATTCAACTAAATATATTCTATTTCCTTTCAGTAGTTAACAAAATCTTCCTGTGTGCTTAAATGACTGTTATAAATCTAATAAATGAAAAATTATAACTATGATAAGCCTTATGGTCTCATGAATGTTCCAACACTGCCCATCAACTTGGTAAAATTTCATCTTAAAATAACAAATATAATCTAATTATTCAATTTCACTTTTTAAATTAGAATTACCAGGCCATCTATTGCTTTAAAAGGCCAAATTCTCTTACATATAACAAATACTTAAAATGCCAAGTGTGCCCAAGTGCCTTAATGCAAAAATATTACTATAGATTTGAGTTCTTCAAGTATTTTCATAACGAATTCTGAATACTGGAGTGAAGAAATGTTTACCTAATAAAGAAACCATTGTCATCCCATGCATTTACTTGGGCCTGCCTTTTTAGCTTGGTCAGTTTTCCCAAGAACCAGAGGTAGTTGGCTAGATCACACATGCATCTTTGTTTGCAATCCTGATAGAACATAGTGGATCCTATTGTAGTTGCTAGGTAGGGCTACTGGTCTTTTGCTTGATCTGGATCCTGCATCTGGCTCATCGTCATCTGTACTTGAACCAGTGACCTGCCATATTGCCTCCCGATCTTGGGATTGTTGCCTTCGTAGCCTGTGAGCCAACAATGTGCCATTTTACCTGCCAGTCTTGGATTTGTCAGTCTCCAAAGCCAGCAGCCTGGTGTGTTGCTTGGTTGTCTTGGGTTCATCAGCCCCTATAGCTTCATGAATCAGGAAAAACCTCCAGCTTGATGTCTGACCCATGAACTTGAAACTTGCCCACCTGTACAACTGCATGAGCCATTTCCTTGAGACACATTCCTGTCTCTCCTTTTCTCTCTCTCTCCATAAGCTCACTGAGGAGTCAGCTGCAGGGATCCAGGTGAGGGGAGGGAACCCAGGCCACGCCCCACAAGCAGCAAGGCGGGAAAGAGGGAAAAAGGACAGAAAAAGGCCAGGGGGACCTGACAGAGTGAGGAGGCAGCAGTAGGGATCTAGGTAAGGGGAGGTTGGGGAGGTTTCTAGAAGCTAAGGGAGAGAAACTTGTCTGTCGGTTTGTCCTACGGTGGTGATGTGTTGCTGTGAGTCTTGAGGCTGTGCCATGGGTGTTTCAAACCCAGCAGGATGCACTTGGTATCAGCATGGCCTACAGACTGAGACAGAGTAGAAAGAAGAAAATGGCCATCCATTTCTCAAAGAATTGGCCTTGGAAAACCTTATGAATTGCAGAGAAATACTGTGTGATACATTACTGCGCAACTTTACGAATAGTCCGGAAACAGTGTCCAATACAGATGAGGAAGATGAGTCACTTAGGTTACAAGGCTCTCAGAATAGGACTGGGCAAGAGCTGCATCATCAGAGTAAAACCAGCCTTACTCATATGGATAAGATAAAGCGTTCCAGACTTCCATTTGCTGACATGGCACAGCTCAAATTAAGGAGAAACAGCTGCAAACATACACTAATAATCAGAACATGGAATGTACAAAGTATGAATCTAGGAAAATTAGAAGCTGTCAAAAATGAAATGCAATGCATAAAGATTGATACCCTAGGTGTAAGTGAGCTGAAATGGACAGGTTTTGGCTGTTTTGAATCAGACAACCATATGATCTACTATGCCGGAAAAAACTGAAGAGGAATGACGTGGCATTCATCATCACAAAAGATGTTTCAAGATCTGTCCTGAAGTATAATGCTGTTAGGGATAGGATAATATCCATATGCCTACAAGGAAGACCCATTAATATGACTATTATTCAAATTTATGCACCACCCACCAAAGCCAAACATGCATTGGTGGCTGGTGAATAAAAGAAGCAGCAAACAAACAGTGAGATGAGCTGAGCCATAGACTTTTGGCTATCCAAAGGATGTAGCCAATTTGAATGTTTACAAGCGATTTGACCATTTTGGATATTTAAAGTGACAGTGTTCTTTCAGATTTCAGAAACCTGAGAATAGGCTCCACTTGCTGGAGATCACAAGGACATTCCACGCACAAACGACTGGAAAGGTGTGACATTCCCCTTGTTACTTTTATAGCCCACACCCTCTTAGTGAACAGAGTTGTGGTCATCTCTCACTCATATCCACCTTCTGGGCCAGCAGGAATTCCATCCCAGTTTGTGTGCTCCAATGGATCCTGGGTACCCTGCCCTGCCCAGATTTTTTTTCTTTTTGTTCAGTTTGTTTGTTCTTGTCTGTTTTAAAATTATTATTATTATTAGGCGCTCTGGTGGTGCAGTGCCTAAGGCACTTGACTGCTAACCAGAAAGTTACTAGTGCAAACCCACCATCCACTCCTCAGAAGGAAAGTTGAGTACTCTACTTCTGTAGTGATAACTGCCTCAGAAACCCAAGGAGGGGTCACTATGAGTCGGATCCGATTCGACAGCGGAGAGTTTGGTTTTTTTTTTGGGGGGGGGTTATTATTATTATTAATCTCTTTTTGTATTTTTTATTATTATTCTTTATTCTTCCCTTTCAAGGTTCTAGTTTTCAGCTTTTTCTCTCTTTCCTGTTCCTGGTTCCCATATTTTTTTCATTCTTGTGGTTTTTCCCATTCCTTGTTTTTCTTTTTGCATTTTTCCTATTTTTTTCCTTCATTATTCTCCTCTTTTCTCTTATTGCTCCTCCTCAAATATTGCAGGGCTTTTTGTTTGTTTGTTTGTTTGTTTTCTTTTTTCTTCTTTTGGTGATTGTTCTTACTTGTTTATTCCATGTGCTTTTTGTCCACTTGTTTTTACTTTTTGTTGGTTTTTCAATTGTTGTTTTTGTCTAATTGAGTGGGAGATGGCAACTGTGTCCATAGGATGCAACCACACTCACACCTCCTACAGCTCCACTTACTGATTAAGAGCCACAACTTCCTTCTCCACCAACTGACCAACAATAAATGACCACCAAGAAAAGTCTGACTCACCCTTAACTGCTCTTCACAAACAGTTAACAGAGATCTAAATACAACCACGTCACAATGTCTTAGAGACAACAGACCATCACATTCCACACAAAGAAGCAAGATAAAGTGGTAGAAACAAGGGAGCAGGATACAGACCCAGAACACATCCCTAAGGAAGAAGTAACATTGGAACTCCCTGATAATAAATTCAAAAGAATTATACTTAGGTATCTTCAAAGGATGGAGAGACAGATCAGGGAAAATGCATACAGAATTAAGGAAAACACAGAGAGAACACTAGGACACTTTTGGAAGAAAATACAAGAACATGATGACAAAATAAATGAAAAATTAGAAACAATACAAAATCTACAGATAAAAATCCAGAAGATTAATACTAAATTTTCAGAAATAGATAACACATGGAAAGGGCAAAGGAGTAGGATTGATGCAATGGAAGACATAATCAATGAAATTGAAGATAAATACCTGAATACTTCTTTGGAAAGGGATCTATCAGAAAAAAGATCAAAACAAAATGAAGAAAGCCTAAGGTTCATGTGGGATACCATCAAATGAAATAACATATTTATAATTGGGATTCCAGAACAGGAAGAGAAAAATAAAGCCACTGGGAAAATTGTCCAAGATTTCTTGAAAGAAAATTTTCCTGATATGATCAAAGATGAGAACATATCCATTCAAGAAGTCCAACAAACCCCAAAAAAGGATAGACCCCAAAAGAAAATCACCAAGACATATTACCATCAAACTCACCAAAATCAAACACAGTGAAAGAATCCTGAAACCAACACAGGAAAAACAAAAAGTTACCTACAGAGGGCAACCAATAAGACTAAGCTCTGATTTCTCAGCAGAAACAATGGAGGTGAGAAGACGATGAGAAGGTATATATAAAACCCTGAAAGAGAAAAATTTCCAATCAAGAATTATATATCCAGCAAAATTGTCCCTCATATATGATGGTGAAATTGAGAGATTTGCAGATAAGCAGAAATTAAGGGAATTTGTTAAAACCAGACCAACTACAAGAGATACTAAAGGGAGGCCTTTGAACAGAGAACCAATAATAGTACACAACAACAGACCATTAATACACAAGATGACATACCCTGAAACCAACACAGCTATAAAAGTATCCAAAGTAAAATAAACTTAATAGATTGTAAACAGGGACAAGAGACATCATTGGCAAAGGAGGACAACTACAAATCAAAAAGAGGGAAAAAATAGTATAGTTACAGAACTTCTGAATGGTGAGGAAGTCAAGAGAGTTGCAAGATAGAATGAAATGTTCTAAACTTGGGGAGAGAATTATAAATCACAGGGTAACTTCAAAGAAAAAGGATAAACCTCTACATCACAATAAAAAAGAGGCCATGCACAGATATTCAGCAAATACTAAAACAATAGCAACAAAGGAAATAATAACATGATTCATAAACATAATGACCTCAGCACAGAAAATTATATGGAACAAAGAAACCAGGAACACCAGAAAAAAATACATAACAAAATCATAGCAACCAATTCATACTTGTCAAAAATTTCACTGAATGTCAATGGATTAAATGCACCACTCAAGAGATGGAGAGCTGCAGACTGGATAAGAAAACATAACCCATCAATATGCTCTCTACAAGAGACACACCTTAGAGATAAAGACAAAAATAGACTAAATTAACACAGACTGAGGTGGAAAAGTTGAACAGATCCATAATAAAAGAAGAAATTGAATAGGTTATAAAAAAAAAATTACCTACAAAAAAGTCCTAGCCCAGACAGTTTCACAGGAGAATTTTACCAAAAACATTCAGAGAACTGACATCAGCACTACACAAACTATTCTACAACATAGAAAAGGATGGAATCCTCCCAAATTCATTTTATAAAGCAAGCATAATCTTGATACCAAAACCAGGCAAAAACATCCTAAAAAGGAAAACTACAGACCAATATCCCTCATGAATTATAGACGCAAAAATCTTCAACAAAATCCTAGCCAATAGACTCCAACAATATATCAAAAAACTAATTCATTATGACCAAATGGGGTTCACTCCAGGTATGCAAGGACGGTTCAACATTAGAAAAACAATCAACATTATCCACCACATCAATAAAACAAAGGGAAAGAACCACATGATCATATCAATCGATGCAGAGAAGGCATTTGATAAAATCCAACACCTATTCCTGATCAAAACTCTCAGCAAAATGGGAATAGAAGGGACATTCCTCAACATAATAAAGGGCATATATGCAAAACCAACAGCCAACATTATTCTCAATGGAGAGAGACTGAAACCATTCCCTTTGCAAACAGGAAGCAGACACGGATGCTCTCTATCACCACTTCTATACCAACTCATAGAAATCCTCATTGGGTTTCTGAGGTGGTATCTCTATGGAAGTAGATTGCCCAATTTTCCTTCTGAGGAGCGGCTGGTGACTTTGAACCACAGCCTTCTGATTAGCAGTCAAGTGCTTTAGGCACTATGCCATCAAAGCTCCTATTGGAAGTCCTAGCCTGGGCAATAAGGCAAGAAAGGGAAATCAAAGGCATCTAAATTGGTAAGGAAGAAGTCAAACTACCCCTATTTGCTGATGATATGATACTATACATAGAACATCCAAGAGACTCAGTGAAAAATCTACTGGAACTAATTGAGAGATGTAGCATAGGCACAGGATACAATATCAACATCCAAAAATCTGTTGGATTCCCCTATACCAGCAAAGAGATTGCTGAAAAAGAAATAAGGAAATCAATATAATTTATACTAGCTGCCAACAAAATAAAATACTTGGGAATAAATCTTACCGGGGACACAAAAGACCTGTACAAAGAAAACTACAAAAGATTACTTCAAGAAACCATAAGAGATCTACATTAATGGAAGACCATACCATGCTTGTGGATAGGAAGATTGAACATTGTGAAAATGTCAATTCTAACCAAAGCAATCTATACATTCAATGCAATCCCAATCCAGATCCCATCAGCATTCTTTAAAGATATGGAAAAACCAGTCAGTAACTTTATATGGAAAGGAAAGAGACGTCAGATAAGCAAAGCACTATTGAAGAAGAAGAAGAAGAAAGTAGACGGTCTCACATGTCAGATCTTAAAACCTACTCTACAGCCACAGTAGTCAAAAGTGCCTGGTATTGGTACAATGACAGGCACATAGACCAATGGAATAGAATTGAGAACCCAGAAATAAATCCATTTATCTATGGTCAGCTGATCTTTGACAAAGGGCCGAAATCCATTTAAAGGGGAAGAGATTGTCTGTTTAACAAATGGTGTTGGCAAAGCTGGAGATCCATTTGCAGAAAAATGAAACACAATCTGTACCTCACACCA
This sequence comes from Orycteropus afer afer, assembly GCF_000298275.1. Taxonomy (NCBI): domain Eukaryota; kingdom Metazoa; phylum Chordata; class Mammalia; order Tubulidentata; family Orycteropodidae; genus Orycteropus; species Orycteropus afer. Next base: position 12,486,303 of record NW_006921599.1, read on the forward strand.
TACACAAAAAATAACTCCAGGTGGATCAAATACTTTAACATGAAACATAAAACTATAAAGTTCCTCAAGGAAAAAATAGGGGCAAATTTAAGGACCCTAATATATGGCACAAATGGACTATCAAGCATAACTCAAAATGCACAATCAGCAGAAGACAAACTAGGTAAATGGGACCTTCTAAATATTAAATATTCATGTGCTCCCAAAGACTTCTCCAAAAGAGTCAAAAGAGAATCTACAGATTGGGAAAAAATATTTGGCAATGACATATCTGACAAAGGACTTATCTCTAGAATTTATAGAAAACTTCAACACCTCAACAATAAAAAAAAGACAAATAATCCAATTAAAAAATGGGCAGAAGACGTGAATAGACACTTTACCAAAGAGGATATTCAGGCGGCCAACATATGAATACTCACAATTATTAGCCATTAGATAGATGCAAATCAAAACAACAATGAGATACCAACTTGCCCCAGCACTAGTAGCAAAGTTCAACAAGACAGGAAATAACAAATGGTGGCGAGGATGTGGAGAGATTGAGACTCTCATGTACTGCTGGTGGGACTGTCAAATGATACAAACACTGTGAAAAGTAGTATGACGATTCCTTAAAAAGTTGGAATTAGAATTACCATTTGACCCAGCCATTCCATTACTAGGTATATAGTCTAAAGAAGTGAGACCCATGACAAGAACAGATACATACACTCATGTTCATCACAGCACTATTTACAATAGCAAAAGGATGGAAACAACCTAGGTGCCCATCAACAGAAGAATAGATAACCAAATTATGGTACATACACACAATGGAATACTATGCAACCCTAAAGAATAATATAGAATCTGCAAAACACTGCATAATGTGGATGAACTTGGAGGACATTATGCTGAGTGAAATAAGTCAATCACAGAAGAACAAATATTGTATTAGTCCGTTATTGTAAAAAGTCAAGGAAAGATTTATATATGGAAGGAAATTTGTTGGTTATCAGGGGTGGGAGAGAAGAGTTGGGAACACAGATAGGTAGAGACAAGTATTTATTTGGGTGAAGAAAAGGGCAGTGTACCAAATGTGAGTGATCAACACAGTGGCATTGAGGAAGAGGAAGACATGGAAGGTGCATGAAAGGTACAGATGACAAAGATGAACCCTTTGGCACACACAGTATTGCATTGTCAGTGAAGGCAAACATTGTTCTACAGGTAGATAGATGGGTGGACAGGCTGAATGATTAGGTATGTCTATGCAGGGGGGAGTGTGCCCATGACTATATAGAGGGTTGACAGACAATGTTTCTACAAGTGTATTTGTATGTTCTGTAAGAATTTCCAGGTATATAGTAGAGCTGACAAGAGACAAGGTTGTAGTCACTTCTTGGGCATAGCCAGCTACCTAGAGGGAGCAAGTAGTTGGACCTGTGGGCTCAAGACCATACTCCCAGGGGACATTGAGCTCAATTGCATAACATGCTACTCAAAAACGTTGTACCACATCCTACTTTGGTGAGTAGCAAGTGGTGAGCTTGCAAGCAGTCACCTAGGTGCAACAATGGGTCTCTCCTCGTCCAGAGCAAAGAAGAATGAAGAAAACCAAATATGCATGGAAACAATTAGTCCAAGCAATTGGTACACCATGGGATCCTCAGCCTATATAGTCATATGAGACCAGAAGGACTAGATGGTGCTCATCTACCGGTGTCAACCATTCAGAGAAGGATCTATATAGGAGATCCTGGATAGAGTGGGAGAACAATGTGGAACAAAACTCAAATCATTAAAAAAAAAAAAAAAAAAGGACCAGATTTCCTGGTCTGATAGAGTCTGATGGAACGACTAAGACTATGGCTCATAACTGCCCTTCAGGTCTGGAATAGAACCCACTCCTGTAGCTTCCAGCCAAACAAAAGACAGGCATGTGAGGTGAACATTTACATTAGGTAGATACACTCCTTGGAGAGATGTATGCACAAGGAGACAGCTCAGGGGGCAGGAGTGCATGGGAGGGAAGGACATAGGGAAGAAGTAACTATGGGGAGGCGGTGGGAGGGGACCTGATGCATTGTGGGAAATTGCAGTCAATGTTATGAGACAAAGTGTATGTGAGCTGCTGTACAGAAAGTGAATTTGCTCTGTAATCCTTCACACAATCACAATTAAAATTTTAAAAAAAATAAAGACAAAATAACAATTTCTTGTTTGAAAGTAATAAAACTCTAAGTCTAAAAGTGAAAAGGCTAAACAACAATAACAGTGTGGATTTGGCAAAGTTGTTTAATGGATAAAGTCTGATAAGACTCTAATTGTATTTGGGGAAAGAGAAAGATAAGGAGTAATCTCAGACTATTAAAAACACTTACATTATGTATGCATGCAAAATTTTTAAAGGTAAAAATCTTTTCATTTTTAAGTATTTTTAAATAACAAATACATTTATACTGTTCAAAATTCAAAATGATGTAAAAAAATCTCACTGCCTTCTTTCCTCCAAGACTGTCTCATGGTGACTATTTTTATTAGTTCCAAATAAAAAACAAATCCCTTATTTCAAGTTGATTCCAACTTCAACAACCCTGTAAGACAGAGTAGAACTGCCCCATAGTGTTTTTTTACATCTTTCTCACAAGGAGAAGCTGGAGGTTTCCAACCAACAACTTTGGGTTAGCAGCCAATCAGTTTAATCATTGTGCCACCAGGGCTTCTTTTTATTAATTACTCATTTTTTTAAATTTAATGTAACCTGGTTATCATTGTAATTTAGTAAGATATTTAATCTATTTATATGCATTGTCATTACTGATCTATGATGGATTTTTTTGTACTGTTTTATTTTGTCTTTTTTGTTATTCTTTTTCTTTTTGTAAATATAAAAATGTGAATGCATATTCTTATTTTTACTTTTCTGTTTCTTGAAAATAGCATACTAAACAGATTGCTTTTGCATCTTGTTTTTGTTCGTTTACTTTATGTGTTAAAAGTTTCTAGAATAATAATAAAAAGTTTAGAGATAAAACTGTGGTACAGTGAATTATTTAATATGGCTCTTTTAGCCATAAAAATAACAAAAACAAGAAAACACTGCCATCAAGTAATTCTGACTCAAAGTGACCCCCATTGGATTTCCAAGGCAGTAAATCTTTATGGAAGTAGACTACTTCATCTTCTTCCCACAGAGTGGCTCACAGCTGGTGGGTTTGAACCATCAACTTTCTGGTTAGCAGTCAAATGCCTTATGTCCTGTGCCACCAGAGATCCTTTTCTAGCCATAGTCCTTCATTTTGTGATATGTTGTAAATCTTAGCCTCTATCCTGTGATTAAGGAGCTCTGGTAGCATAGTGCCTAAGGCATTTGACTGCTAACCAGAAGGCTAGCAGTTCAAATCCACCAGCCACTTCTCGGAAGGAAGGCTGGGCAATCTACTTCTGTAGTGATAATGCCTCAGAAACCCAACGAGGGGTCGCTATGAGTTGGAACCGACTTGACGGCAGTGAGAATCCTGTGCTTATGGCTCCATTGGAGTTATCCATATGTTAATGAGACAGCACAGGTTGGGATGTATCTTGAGTCACCACCATCTTATTAGAGTGTGACTCAAGTCGCCACCCTTTGTTTTCTTGAGGGTATGGTCTGCATCCAATATATTGAATGCTCTGGCAAAGTTCTCTCTCTTGCTGTGGATCCTGCATCTGGTTTGCTGTCATCATCTGACCTATGGTTCTTGAGAGTTGAGCCAGTACTCTATTAGCTAACCTGATTTACCAGCTTCCAAAGCTTTGTGAGCCAGTAGCTTGTCATCTGACCTACCAATTCAGGTTCATCAACCTCTGCAACCATATGAGTCAGGAGAAGCATCCAGCCTACCACCTGACCCACAGATTTGGGACTTGCAGTCTCCACAACTGCTTGAGCCATTTCCTGGACAGTTCATGAGTTTTGTGAGATGTTGCAATGAATTAGGGAACCCAAAAATAGGAGGGAGGATACTGAGGGGAGGAGGAGTAGTTAATGTTAGAGATGATGGAATGGTACAGTAGTTTGGAAACATTGGACATTTGAGGTATCTTTAACCTCTACCTCATAGGAACTAGCTTTGTGCTGATCCTTCTAAAATACATTATTCATGCAATTGGTGTCAGAATACTGAGATTCCCTGCAACGGCCCAGACTCGCTGGAAAATGTGGTTTTGGCAAAAAGGGAATAAACAAAAGAATGAGAAACCTTTGCTTTCTGAATGGGATAAAAACATCCATGGATTAAAGCAGCTATTATGTTGCAATCAGTCATCCAAGGAAAAAGCTATTCATGGGAAATAGGAGTAGTGGATCGAACTCCTAAGGAATTGACTAGTTGGATGCATATGGAAATATAGAATGATAAGAATAAGGAAAGAGTGAGAGGTACAATTCCTTGGTTGCAGTCATCAGCAATAGCTGCAACTGCAGGGAAAAAGAATGTAGGACCAGGTTGTAGCACTGAACCAAGCCAGATTCAGTCCAGTCAGAGCTACGACTTCTAGTCTCTGGGCTAACCTGGGAAGGAAAAACATGTGTCAGCACAGGAAGTTTCCCTACTACCACTGGTCACCAAGAAGGTAGTCTGGGAAAGGAATGGACAAAACCAAAAAACTACCAAAACCAGGGGATACAATGTAAAGGAGTTGCTTCAATTTGTAGATTGATATTATTGGCTTCCTGAAGAATTGTTCCTAAAAACGTTTGTGAGAGCAATTAATTTAGAGGGAGTTTCTTTAGTTTTGAATGCTGCCAAATGGAAGAATATATTTGGGTTGATGCATGAACCACAACTCACTATGGGACAGTCACAAATGATAATACAGAATTTTGTTACACAGCAGGTTAATGTGAAGGGGATGGCCAGCCTGGTGGACCGAATAAAATTTGCAGTGAGATTTGTTTACCTTAAGAAGGGAAACTGCTCCTCTCCTCCTCCAATGGAACACTCCAGGGAAAGCAGCTAACATGCTACTAATTCAAGCCATAGTGGAATGGTTTTATGGTGATCAGGATGTGAGTATGCCCTTTATACAGGTTATGGCCGATATGGTAATCAAGCGAGCCCCTTTTACATGGGCACCCCATGTAACTTAGCTACTACAAAACAAAGCACTAATCTGAGAAGCTTTTTGGATCTGTTGGCACAGCTTCCCTTCATTGGTTTTATAGATGCAAGAAATACAAGGGTGATTCATAGAAGAATGGGAAGAGGCAATGGCGAAAGAACTTACCACAGCAGGACAGAGATTTTCAGATGGTTACTAAGAAATGGGAGGAGTTCAGGGGCATTGATAGAGTTAAGAAAAGAGCTCTAATGCAGCACTATAGGAAATTGAGTGTACCAATGGAAACTCTGGTCCTCCAACATTAAAGAGGCCTAAACACGTCTGTTTTAGTCTTCCCACTTAATGATGGGAAGTGCCACCTGGGACCATTTTAAGGAGAGGCTCAGCTAGTTGATCAAGAGAAGGATTGACAATGGGACCAGGGTCTTCTGGTCCAGCCCCCAGCAGGGACTTGCAGCCATATGCAAATGTGTGGGTGAAATGGCCCAGGGGTGAGGAAGAGATTTTCTTGGGACTCCTGGATACAGGAGTTCAATGCACTATAATCCCAAAATCTTGAAGGGGCCTAAGGTCACTCTAGGGGGATATGAAGATGCAGAAATTGATGGCACTAATGTGAAAGGTTGGGTGAGAACTGGAAATTTTAAACAGATCTTGTATGAAGCAGTTGTATCTCCCTTATCTGAATGTATTAGTGGAATGGATGTTATGTCTAACTGGGGAAACACTCACTCTACCTGATACTGTAAAACTGAAGATAAACAAGTCTCCCCTTAGGCCAGTACTGATTGGACATGCCAAATGGGAACCATTAAAATTGCCCAAATCCACTCAAGTTGTGCAGTATTTAATATAGCCCTTCTAGCCATAATCCTTGTGACTTCTAGACAATGATTGGGCAGGACTATGCAAATAAGGTGTTTTGGGCCCATCAAGGGGATAGAACAGCTTGCTGCTAATGCAAATAAGGTGTATGGAACCTGTGATAGATAAGGCTATATGTCAACTAGGCTGGGTCATGATTTTCAGTGGTTTGGCAATTATATAATGATGTAAATTGGCAATTATGTGATGATGTAGTTATTCTCCATTTTGTAGTCTGATGTAATTTTCCTCCATTTTGTGATATGATGTAATTATCCTCCATTTGTGATGTGCTTCTATGTCTGTGGTTATGATCGCATTTGGGAGGGAGCTGTCCCTTATGTTAATGATACAGCATCAGTCACTATCTTACTAGAGGGTGTGACTCAAGTCACCACCCTTACCCTAGTCATCACCCTTCACACCCTTGCACTGCCTTGTTCAAGTGAAGGGAGTTTCCTTAAGGATATGGTCTGCATCCAATATATATGAATATTCTGGCAAAATTCTCTCTCTTGCTCTGGATCCTGCATCTTGTCTTGTCATCATTTGACCCCTGGTTCTTGGAACATGAGCAGGCAGCCTATTATCTGAGCTGATTCACCAGCTTCTGCAGCCTTGTGAACGAGCACCCTGACATCTGACTTGCCAATTTGGGTCCATTAGCCTCTGCAACCACATGAGTCACAAGAAGCCTCCAGCCTGATGCCTGAACCACAGATTTGGGACTTGACAGCCTTCATAACCATGAGCCATTTCCATGACAGTTTGTGAGTGCTGTGAGACATCGCAGTGAATTATGGAACCCAAAGATAGGACGGAGAGTACCAAGGGGAGAAGGAGTAGTTAATGTTAGAGATGATGGAATGGTGCAGCAGTTGGGAAAAGTTGGACATTTGAGACATCTTTAACCCCTGTTTCATAGGAACTAGCTTTGTGCTGATCCTTCTAGAAAAAAAGTTTTCATTTCATATGGGAACATTTCAACTGAGGAGTCAAAAATGAAAGAACCTTCAAAGATTTTTATACCCCATCTTACCAAGTATTGTCATGGAAACGGGGCCAGAATAATGTTTATAGAATAAAAATTTACCCTAAAACATAGCTCTAGTTTGATTTTGGAGTTTCTGTTTCCCAAAGCTGACTGCCCCTAGATAATTCAAGAGATCCCAGTGCCTAAGGCAAAATGGTATTACTAAGCTACTTACAAGGCTATTGTTTGACTAAAGGTAACTTAAGAAAACCAGTTTTCTCAAGGCTCAAGGTTCAAAAGATCTTAGAGCAAAGGCTAAGTCACCCCAACTACATGGACCTCAGAAATCTGAATTCCAGAAGAATGAAACTCCATTCCCCAATCTACAGAACATGGAATGATGAGAGAAATTATTAGCCCCATCCTACACCATAATAAAAAAATAACATTGTCATCTCTTTGAAAAGTTAAAAACTCTGAATTAATGCTGTAACTTTCTTTCCTTTCAAAGATGCATCTGAATCTCTTCAGGTGTATATTCTAAATTATTTAATTTCAAAATGAATATTTAAATCTCTTTTCAAATGTATGTTTTACCTTGGTTTTCAAATATAGTTCTTAATTGCCTTTCATATGTACACTGTAAGTCTGTTTAATGGAGTCCCTGTGGCATAGTGGTTATGCAGTTGCCTGCTAATCGAAAGAATGGCAGTTTGAACCCACTAGCCACTCTGAGGGGAGCTCTGGTAGCATAGTGGCTAAGGCACTTGACTGCTAACCAGAAGGCTGGCGGTTCAAACCCCCAGCCACTCCTCGGAAGGAAGATGGGGCAATCTACTTCCATAGTGATGCTGCCTTGGAAACTCAAGGAGGGGTCGCTATGAGTCGGGTCTTACTCGTCGGCACATAACAACAACAACAAGCCACTCTGAGAGAGAAAGATGTGTCAGTCTGCTTCTGTAAATATCTACAGCCTTATAAACCTTAAGGGTCTCCCTCCCTTCTGGATTCCTCATTTTCTCAAAAAAAATATGATTGTGTGTATGTGTTAAAGGGGGAGGAATCTTGTACATTAAAAGAGAAGTGTAAAAGAGAAGCTATAGGTTAGTATGTTAATGACTGAAGTGAAATAGTCAGCTTCTAACCAAACCAAACTCACTGCCACTAAGTTGATTCCGACTCATAGCTACCCCCATTGGATTTCTGAGGCTGTCAATAGTTATGGAAGTAGATTGCTCCATCTTCCTTCCAAGTAGCGGCTGGTGGGTTTGAACTGCTGACCTTCTGGTTAGCAGCCAAATGCCTTATCCAATACATTATCAGACCTCCTTAGTCAGCTTCTAATGCATGTATATTTCTCTCATATCTTCCAGCTTGAAGATTTTGTTTTTTAGTAGACAGCAAAAATAAAAAATACCCCAAGGCAAGTGCTATCCAGTCAGTTCTGATTCACGGAGCCCTCATGTGTATCAGAGTACAACTGTGCTCCATAAACAAAAACAATATTAAAAATACACTCACACATAGGATTCCACTTACATGAAGTTTTGGTTCTCTGTTGTTGTTGTTGTTAGGTGCCGTTGAGTCATCTCCGACTCATAGTGACCTTATGCAGCAGAAAGAAATACCGCCCGGTCCTGCGCCAGCTCCATTATCCCTGATATACATGAGCCCATCACCGCAGCCACTCTGTCAGTACATCTTGTTGAGGGCTTTCCCATCCACCTTACCAAGCATGACAACCTTCTCCAGGGAATGGTCCCTTCTGACAACATCACCAAATAGGTGAGACAAAGTCTGGTCATTCTCACTTCCAAGGAGCATTCCGGATGCACTTCCTCCAGGACAGATTTGTTAGTTCTTTTAGCAGTCCATGGTACTCTCAGCATTCTTTGACAGCACCACAACTCAAAAGCATCAATTCTTCTTCGGTCTTCCTTATTCATTGTCCAGCTCTCACATGCATACGAGGCAATTGAAAATATCATGGCTTGTGTCAGGCGCAGCTTAGTCCTCAAGGAGACATCTTTGCTCCTCAGCACTTGAAAGAGGTCCCTTGCAGCCGACTTGCCCAATGCTATATGTTGTCTGACGTCCTGACCGGTGGTTCCATTGGCATTCCATTCCATTGGTTCTCTAGTGCTGCTATAACAGAAATACCCCAAGTGGATGGCTTTAACAAACAGGGATTTATTTTTTCTCTTACAGTTCAGGAAGCTAGAAGTCCGAGATCAAAGTGCCAATTCTAGGGGCTGGGTGAAGGCCCCTTGACCTTGGGCTTCAGCTCTACCTCCTGTTCAGGCCTGCTAGAGCTAGAGGCTTTTTTGGACCCAAGCAGCTGCTGGGTGCCGAGGCTGACAAACCCAAGATTGACAAGTAAAACGGCACAATCCCAAGGTTAGCAGACAGTACGGCAGGCCACTAGTTCAAGTCCAAGAACAATCCCAAGATCAATCACTGATAACTCAGCCAAATGCAGGATCTAGAAATGCCAAGAAGCCAGAGACCTTCCTCAAAGCTTCCCTATACATACCAGAAGCAGGCCATACCCTGAAGACAGCTACTTAGCTGCTTACAGTAGATTCCACCATTGAGTTGATTACCAATCTCATGACGGGGAATAACTACATCCAGCTACCCAGACACTCAAAACCATGGCCCAGCCAAGTTGTCACACAACCTTAACTACCACACATGACATTCTTTCCTTTTCCTGTTTTTTTTTTTTTTTCGTTGTGATTTGGGTTTACTGAGCAAATTCATTTTCCATAGAGCAGTTCAGACACATTTTGTTTCATGACATTGATAACAATCCCCACAATGTAAAAGCTTTCTTCCCACTTCCTCCCTCTGGTTACCTTTTTCCTGTGTCCTTCTTTCCTATGCATTCCTGCCCTCTGAGCTATCTCCTTATGCAAATACTACCCTTATGATCTCCCATGACTGATTGTTCTAAGGAGTGTAACTACCTGATAAAACATTCACCTTATATGGCTGTTTATTGTTTGGCTGGAAGCCACGAGCATGAGCTCAATTCCAGGCCTAAAGGTAACTAGAGGCTATAGTCTCAGGGGTTTCACCTGTCTCTATCAGATCAGTAAGGCTGGTGTTTTTTAAGATTCTGAATTGTGTTCCACATTTTTCTCTCACTCTATCCAGGATTTTCTGCACTGATCCTTTTCCAAGTGGTTGACAGTGGTAGCTGGGCACCATCTAGTTCTTCTGGTCTCAGTGTCATTATGACATTCTTGAAAGGACAAAGTCATAGAGATGGAAAATAAATCAGTGGTTTTCAGGGGCTGAGGATTGCCAGTGCGGGTGAGTGTGACATAAAGAGTAGCAGGAGGGAGATCTTTGTGTTGACGGAAGAGTTCTGTATCTTGAGTTTGGTGGTGGTACACAAGGTTATACATGTGATAAAGTGGGATAGAACTGTATGCAGAATGTCAATTTCCTAGTTTTGATATTGTGCTATAGTTACAAAAAAATGTAACCATTGAGGGAAATGTGTGAAGGATACATGAAATCTCTATGATTTTTGCAGTCTCCTGTGAATTTATAATTATTACAAACTAAAAACTAAAAAATACACTTGTACACATACACAAACACAGACAGACATAGCCACACACACACACACACACACACACACAGAATGAAGATACTTAACATCACCAATAATGAGAAGACTTAAATATCCCTTCTGATATGATAGAATAAGTACTATTGCCTACATAGTACTCTTTTCAAAATGTTTAACTTGATCTAATCATGAGGAAACAAACAATTCTGACTTTGAGACATTCTACAAGAACTGGTTTAGACTTTTCAAAAAAATGCAATGTCATGAGAAAAAATAACAGAGGGACTCTTCTAGATTAATAGAGAATAAAGAGCTATGAGGAGCTCTGCTGGTGAAGTGGTTAACGTGTTCAGCTGCTAACCAAAATGTTGGCGGTTCAACCAACCAGCTATTCCGCAGGAGAAAGATGAGGTAATCTATTTCTGTAAAGATTTACAGCCCTGAAAACCCTATGGATCAGTTCTACTCTGTTCTATATGAACACTATGATTTGGAAGCAAGTCAATGGCAGTAGGTTTGTTTTTGCGGAGGTTCAAAGAGACATGATAAACAACCACAATGTTTATAACTTGATTGTACCATGAAGCAAAAAACAAAAACATTTGAGACATTTGGAGAGGTGCTGAAGACATGTAACTGCTAACCAAGAGGCTGGTGGTTCAACCCCACCAGCCACTCCTTGAAAGGAAGACTGGGCAATCTACTTCTGTAGAGATACTGCCTGGAAGTCCAAGGAGGGGTTGCTACGAATCACAATCGACTCAATGGCAGTGAGTCTTTTGTTGTTGTTGTTGGTTTAACGTAGACAGTAAGGAGCTCTGGTGGTACAGTGCCTAAGGCATTTGACTGCTAAGCAGAAGGTTAGCAGTTCAAACTGCTTCTGTGGAAGGAAGATGGGGCAATCTACTTCCATAAGGATTTACCATCTTGGAAACCCAGTGAGGGTGGCTATGAGTCAGAATTGCTTGAATGGCAGGGGGTTTGGTTTTATTTTTATTTTTGAATGTGGACAGTATGTTAGATACTATCATTGATTTAACATAAATTTTCCTAGGTGTGATAAGGATATTTTGGTTATCTTGGAGACTTGTTATTCTTGGGATTTGCAAGTTGAAATATTTAAGAATGACCTATAATGATACTGATCTAACTCGATGGCAATGAGTTTGGTTTTTTGGTTTATAATGATATCTGTAATTATTTGTATGGAGCTCTGGTAGCACAGTGACTAAAGGTGTCTAACTGATAACCACAAGGTTGGGTTCAAACTCACCAGCCACTCCATGGAAGCAAGACTGGGCAATCTACTTCCATAAAGATTTACCACCTCAGAAAACCAGTGGGGGTCACTATGAGTTGGAATCAACTTGACAGCAGTGGGTTTGTTTTTTTTTTTAATCTGCTTGTAAATTGTTCCACATACAAGTATATTTAAAATATAATAAAATACCAAATGTTAACAGCTGGTGAACCTAAGTAAATGATGTATAAGTATTCCCTGTACTGTTTTTCAACTTTTTTTTTTAAGTTTTAAATTTTTCAAAATAAAAACTAAAAATAAAATAAATGAAGAAACATTTTGAAAAGAACTAAGCTTGTCCTGAGGAGTTCTGGTGGTATAGTGGGTAAGGCATTTGGTTGCTAACCAGATAAATGGTTCAAACTAACTGGCTGCTCTGAAGAAGAAAGATGGGGCATTCTGTTTCTGTAAAGATTTACAACCTTGGAAACCCAGTGGGGTCACTATGAGTCAGAATCAACTTGATGGCAGTGAGTTTGGTTTAAGTTTGTCCTCCCACTCCCATCAAGTTCATTCTGACTCACCCCCATTAGGTTTCCAAGGTGGTAAATCTTCACAGAAGTAGATTGCCTCATCTTCCTTTGCAGCTGGTGGGTTTGAACAAAGTGGTAGCTGGTCTCCCAAGATGACTTCAAATGAACAGTCCCTCCCTGCATTGCCACCTTTGTGTCCTTTCCCAAACTGATTCAGAGGTGGGCCTATGACTCACTTTAAATAATAACCAAAAACAAAACTCATTGCCATCAAGTCGATTCCGACTCATAGTGAACCCCACTGGGTTTCCAAGGCTGTAAATCTTTTCAGAAGTAGATTGTGCCATCTTCCTTCTGCGGAGCAGGTGATGGGTTTGAACCACTTACCCTCTGGTTAGCAGCCAAATGGCTTATTCACTATACCACCAGAACTCCTTTAAATAATAGGTGTTGGAAATGATATTCTGGGATGTCCAAGCTCAAGACTATTTCTAGCAGTGACAAAATAGAAAACATCTAAATAGCTCTTTAACAGAATGGATACATTGTCTTATTTTCATAGAATGATATACTATAAAAACAAAAACAACCCCGTTGCCATCAAGTTCATTTCAACCCATAGCAAACCTATAGGACAGGGTATAACTATCCCCATAGGGTTTCTAAGGCTGTAAATCTTTACAGAAGCAGACAACCACAACTTTTTCCTGCAGAGCAGCTAGTGGGGTCAGCTGTATCACTAGGGTTGGTGTCACCCAGTGTGGTAACTCTGGGAGATGGTGTCATCTCCCTCCATGAGCCTCCTCCCATACCAGACCATACAGAATCCTTAGTAATGTTTATTATCAAGTTTAATCATAGAACAACATGTAAAAAGTACAGTTGTAAATTGCTTAAATGTAAAGTTAACTAGATTATATGAATATTAACAACAAAGTTGTTTTGTAAAATTTTTCTACATTGAATTATATTATTAGTTACAATATTAGTAATGGAGTGGATGCCTTTTTTGACTTTTCTCCTTTTTCTTTAATTACTACTTCCTTCTCAAAAAGGTTATTGATGTAGGTTCACAATTACTAATTACTACAATACTGCAGCTAAAACATCAGAAAATTTAACAAAATCAACAATTATAAAAACATCAGTAGCACAGAAGGAAAGCTGGACAGACAGGAATGCCTAGATAAGAGGGGCACAGGGAAGGGGTAGTCACAGGGAAGAGATGGGAAGAGAGCTTTTTATGTTGGGATTGTAATCGGGGCCATAGAACCAAATGTGCATGAACTGTTGAGAGTAAAATGAATCTGCTTTGTAAATTTACACCCAAATCACAATTAAAAATTAAATAAAAACCCCTAAAAAAAATGAAATGAAGAATATCAGCAGCAGTGAAAATGACAGTTCAGCTGTTGCCCCTGAAGATGAAACCATGTGATTCCAAGCATCATTGTAATTGGGTATGAATGACAACTCTGATTGAAAAGCATTAGAAGGTTCAAAAAGTAATATTAGTACAGCATCTTAGCCTTGAGATTTATTGAGACATGTAAGCTGGGCTTACCAAAAATGTATTTGTTGTTATAACTAACCACAGGGATATTTTTATTAAAAATAATAAATTTCTGCTGAAACATTGCAAAAATTTTTATTGACAGCCCTTTTTGTGTCATCCCCTCTGTCAGTGCACTCAGAGTGGTCTATAACCACCCCACCCCCACCCCTAGCGACACCACTGGAAGGGTTTGAACTGCCAATCTTTCAGTCAGCAGCTGAGTTCTTATCCACTCTATCACCACAGCAGTTAAAATGAATGATCTATGCTAAGGAGCTCTGGTAACATAGTGAGTAAGGCATTTGACTGCTACCCAGAACGTAGCTGGTTTAAGCACAGGGGAGAAAGATGAGGCAATCTTCTTCCTCAAAGATTTACAAGCTTGGAAACCCAATGGAGGTCGCTATGAGTTAGAATAAACTCAATGGCAGTGGGTTTGGTTTTTCTTTTTTAGGACCATGCTATCCAATTTGGTAGTCACTATCCACATTGGCCACTGAACACTTGTAATGTGGTTTGTCTGAATTGAGATGTGCTGTATACATAAAATACACATGACAGGTCAAAGATTTAGTAAGAAAAAATATAAATAATCTCATAAATACTTTATGTATTAAATGCATGTTGAAATAATATTTTAGCTCTATTGATTTAAATGAAATACATTATTGAAATTAATTTTACCCATTTCTCTTTATTATCATATTTTTAATGTGGCGATGAGAAATTTAGGAGCTCTGGTAGCATAGTGCCTAAGGCACTTGCTAAAACAGCAAGGAGGCCACATGTTCCGACCTCCTCTAACCCTACAAGAGGAAGACAGGATTACCAGTAGTAACCCAAGGCCTATTCCTACAAGGCCAGACATGCTGCCTCCCTCCAGCCCTTTCACCAACCGTTCCTCCCAAAGCACCCACCCCCTCTCTCCGGGGTTCGATAATTCACTACAGTGGCCACACAGAACTCACAGATTATGGAGTTTATTAGGGAAGCACCAGGCTACAATTCAAGTTCAGGAAAAACACTCAGTCTCTCTCCCAGCCCACCGTCTCTCAACCAAGTCTCTTACGGTCTCTCCCCCAGCAGTGCATGTTCCTCAGTGTCTTACTCAGCAATGCGTGTCTCTTTTGTCTCTTTCCCAGAAGCACGTGTCTCTTTCAGCAGCATGTCTTCCTCAACCAGCAGTCAGAGAGAGTTCTGCCTCTAGGAGACCTCCTTTTGAGCTTGGCAGAGTGGCCAAACTAGCCAATCATAGCATCAGAACTCTAAGCACCTGAGAGAGAGCCTCCCATAACATTGTGTTGTGCCACGCCCCACAGAAATAACCCAGGTAGGTAACATTTACAATCAGGAGCTCCTCAGTTGCTCATTCCACCACTGAGTTTACAATGACTTATGGGTAGAAAAGCCATACTAAGTAATTTACTACACTGCAGCACTTGACTGCTAACCAGAAGGCTGGTGGTTCAAACCCACCAGCCACTCCTCAGAAGGAAGACTGGGCAATCTACTTCCGTGATGATACTCCCTAGGCAACCCAAGGAGGGGTCGCTATGAGTCGGGGCCGACTCGATGGCACATAACAACAACAACAACATGAGAAATTTAAAATTATGTATGTGGCTAGCCTTTGTGACCAGGATTATGTATCTATTGGATAAGGCTGATCTAAAGCTACTGTATCAACAAGATATACTTTAAGAACACAATGTTCTTAACTTAAAAGGCTAGAAGCAAAGTACCATATGATACTGTAAATATTGTATAATACCATTTATTTGAAGCTATACTCTCTATGGATACAGATGTAACACTATATCAACACTTGAACTTCAGAGCATTGGTTGCCTCTGAAGAAGAAGAAAAGGAGGGATATGATTAGGGAGGAATACACAGTGGGTTGATTTCTGTTTGTTTGTCTTTTGATTAAAAAGACAAATCAATAAAATCTAAAACATTCCAAAACAAAAATGGCAAAATGTTAGAATTTGCTAAAGTCAGGTAAGTAAATACAGATTTTCTTATATGTCACTGAAATTGCTGCTTTTAGAAGGTCAAAATGGTTGAATAGCAACAATTTCCTATGGTTCAGTTTGTTGATGTTCTAAATATTTTCCTGCAAAGCTGAAATAGTTTGTAATAAAAAATAAAAGAAAACCAAAAGTAAGATATCAATGAATTAAAGCCAACAAATGGTTAACTACAACTTAAATACAATGGTAGTGTTCCTTTCTTTCTTTCTTTTTTTTTTTGAGAAAAAGATTTTTATCTTTACAGTGGCTTGGCATCATGGGGAGTGGGATGTTGGGGGTGATTCCTATACTAAAGCTCCCTGAGCAGAAGGGTGAAGAGAGTCTTGGTTCCTAAATGGAACAGAGCAGGCATCCCCTGACCTTCTCTCCCAGAAAGGAATCCCGGTGAACCGAGGAATGATGACTTGCAGGGAGAAAGATATGCCAAGAAGCCAAAACAATAACTTCTAGGCTCTGGCTTGAAGAACCATGTTTTGGAATCTGCTGATGGGTTTCAAACTAAGGGATGGAGACTCAGTGTAATCAGGTGATACTTCTGTTACTGCTCAGAATAGAAATAATCGGAAACAGCCACTCTGAGTGACAGACCAGATTCAACTTCTAAGTTTCAAATGCCAAGATGCCCTAATTTGGACGTGATGATAGACAGAGTCCGGTACACTCTTGTGCGGGAGTCATAACAGACATGATGCAGTGCACAGCGCAGAGTAATATTTAGATGTTCCCTAATACACACAACTAACTATTCTGTGGTAGTGAAGAAGATGAGTCCCTGGGGTTGGTGCAGACGGTTAATACACTCGGCTAACTGAAAGGTTGGAGGTTCAAATCCACCCAGAGGCACCTGGGAAGACAGGTCTAGCAATCTATTTCCAAAATATTAGCTATTGAAAACCCTGTGTAGCACAGTTCTACTTAGAAACACATGGGGGCTGCCATGAGTCGGAATCAATTCAACAGAAATTGTTAATTGGTGTATGTTTTGCTGTGTATATAGCCTCAGTAATGACAACAAAATTAAATAAATAAATAAATAAATAAAACAGCAGCCTTCCTGCCTTTTGTGAAAGACTATAAATACACTGAAGTATTATGTTGGATGTCCCAGAGGGAATGGGAGAGAAGGCAGCAATTTAGAGAGAATACAGGCAAGGTGAAGAAGAAAAAATATCTTCTGCATTGGGAAAAGGAGAGTGATTTCTGCAAACCTGTCCCACCCCATATTGACACCTGGAAGATGTGTAATGGAGACTGCTATGGATTGAATTGGGTCCTCCCAAATATGTGTTGGAATCCTAATCGCATTACCTGTGGATATAATCTTATTGGCAAATAAGGTTTTCTTTTTCTTTTTGTTTTTTAATTTTTATATCAGTTTAGGGTATATCGTAAACCTATTCACTTCTGAGTTTTAAGGAGTGGCATACTTGGTAAAAGGAACTCTGGTTGTGCAGTGCCTGAGGGATTTTGACTGCTAACCAGAAGGCTGACAGTTTAAGACCAAGCAATCTACATCCGTAAACATTTACTGCCTCAGAAACCTAATGTGTGTGGCTATGAGTCGGAATCAACTTGATGGCAGTGGGTTTTGGTGTGGGATGCTTGGTAAAGTAGAGGATTAGAGAAAAAGAGGAAGAGCCTCAATAAGATGGAATGGCACGGTGACTCCATAAATTGGCTCAAACACTGCAACAATTCTGAGGATGGTGCAGGACTGCCAGTGTCCTGTTCTGTTGTACATCTGCTTGGTATGAACCAGAACTGATTGACAGCACCTAACAACAGAATTGGTTAAAAAAAAAAAAAAAAAGTTGGAGAGAGGAGGCATGTCTGACCTCTGCCTCATAGGAATCAGCCTTGGCCTGTTGATCTTGATTCTGCTTCCCACTTGTGAAGTAAGAGGAGGTCAGACACCTCTACCACACCATTTTTACAGGCATGTGGCTCTACCTGAAAATGTAATTATTCTGGCCTACATGTTATTAAATATTTTCAGGCAGCTGGATTATTCCTTTTAAGTGATATTCAGAGGTAGGAATTATGGGAAAATCAAGGAGAAGCAATTTATCAGATAAAGTTCATTGTCTAGGTTGGAAACAAAATTCAGTTAAGAAGCAGAGGCTTCATCTCAGTGAAAAATATTCAAGAAAACATTTCCATTTTTAGTTTTATGAGGAACTGTCACACTGTTTTCCACAATGACTGGGCCATTTTGCAATACCACCAGCAATAGATAAGGATTGCCATTTCCCCACATCCTTGCCATTTTGAGCATTATTCTCTTTTCTAGAACTATCTATATGGGATAAAACAGACAACAGCAATTCAACAGATAAGATAGGACCCGTAGGGGGCAGTGAGGTTATGTTAATGAGGGAAAAATAACTCACAAAAGGAAGGTAAGAATGGTTGCACAAATTGAAGAATGCAATTAATGTCACTGAATTGGACATGTAGAAATTGTTGAACTGGAGTATGTTTTACTGTGTATATTTTCAACAACGAAATAAAATAATTTTTTAAATTTCACACAAACACATACACACACACACACAAACACAAAAACATTTCCAGTAAATGATCCAATACCAGATTAACCCTTACAGGAAAATTATAAAACCAAAACCACTGCCATTGCAGCAATTCCAACACATAGTGATGCCACAGGACAGAGTAGAATTGCCCAACAGAGTTTCCAACGCTGTAAATCTTTATGGAAGCAGACCACCCCCTTTCTGCTGCAAAGCAGCTGGTGGATCTGAACCAGTTAGCAGCCACATGTCTTAACCACTACACCATCAGAGCTTCTTGTGTTGTTGTTATGTGCCGTGGAGTCGGACCCGACTCATAGCAACTCCTCCTTGGGTTTCCAAAGCAGTATCACTACAAAAGTAGGTTGCCCAACCTTCCTTCTGAGGAGTGGCTAGTGGGTTTGAACCGCCAGCCTTCTGGTTAGCAGTCAAGTGCCTTAGGCACTACACTACCCCAGCTCCCACCAAAGCTTCTTAGGTAAACTGTTAATTCAGTGATTATTTTCTCCCTTTCTGTGGTATTTCCAACACTGAAGATTTTAATACATTAAGAATGAGATTACCAGGAAGGTAATGAGATGATTATACCAGACTAATTTTGACTCATTGTAATAGTCACAACTCTAATAATTGTAGCATTATAGGTTTTAATCCCTCGTGTTATTTTAAAGATAGAATCACATCCTGAAGACAAACTCCCTCATTTTGGTGGTATATTTAGTAGTCTAAATTCTACCATGGTGAACTGAGTTATCCAAATAAATAAACACACATACCTGCACACATTCCCCTGACCCAAAGACAAACTGATGAAATTCAAAACTATTTCCCCAATATCAATTGCTCTTCCAATGGGCAAGAAAACGAGGCATTATTTTAAGCATTTATTATTGATCAGTGATCGCAAATTTAAACGACAGACATATTGGGTCGTTGGTTTATGTATTATCACTAATCCACATGCCTATTTTGCCAGATAATGTTGATTATCTCTAGCAGCACATTAGCCTCTGAGAGGATGGTAAGTGGCCCCTTTAGACCAGGCCTCCCAATTTTTTAAAGTGAGCTAGTCATTCAAAATATTAATATGAAAATCCCGAATTTTTAAATGTTGGCAACTGGTTCAAAAATGTTTTAAACACCGTTGGCCAAACTAAACACATCTTTCATAGGTTGCCAGCCTGTGGCATAATTAATTAGCAATTAATTAATTAATAGTTATTAGTGCTATTGACAAAGAATTCTGAATGTTTAGGTGTCATGTTTTGAAACAGCATATGTGTGAGTACATATCTATACTATGTGTTATAGTGTGTATAGGGTTGAAGAAATAGAGGGAGGAAGACAGTCAGAAACAAGTGATTTTGCACTTATGCCTTAAACCTTTAGAGCGACAGTGATGGGTCAGGGGTTGGATTCTTGACTCTCCACTGGAGAGTTGAGCTGGATTCCTAGCCAATGCACCTTACATGCAGCCACCATCTGTCTGTCAGTGGAGGCTTGCAGGTTGCTATGATAGTGAACAGGTTTCAGTGGAGGTTCCAAACTAAAATGGACTAGGAAGAAAGGCCTGGTGATCTACTTTTGAAGATCAGCCAGAAGAAAACTCTATGGATCACAACAGTCCAATCCAGAATCTTTCATGGGGATGGTGCAGGATTAGGCAGTATTATGTTCTTTTGTCTGTGGGGTTACCATGAGTTGGGGCCAACTCCATGGCAGCTAATAAAAACCCTACACCCTTACCTGCACCATTTCTGCCTGGTAGTAAATTTAAGCCCCTGGGAAGCACTGCACATAAAATGCCTTTCTGAATGCAGAGTTGGATGTGTTTTCATCCTGGCTCATATGGAGTGTATGTCAGTGACCACTGTATGCTACCTATCCCTTGCTCTTTGAGTCCATGATTCTAATCATCAAAGCTCTTTTTTTTTTTTTACATTTTTATTGTGATTTGGGTGAAAGTTTACAGAGCAAATTCACTTTCCATATAGCAACTCACATACACTTTGCCTCATGATGTTGACTGCAATTGCCCACAAGGCAACAGCTCCCCTCTCACATCCTCCCCATAGTTACCTCTTCCCTGCGTTCTTCTCTCCCATGCACTCCTGCCCCGCCCCCCGAGCTGTCTCCCTGTGCATACACAGCCCTTTTATTCTCCCGTGATTGATCTCTCCAAGGAGTGTATCTACCTAATGTAAATATTCAGTTCATATATCTGTCTTTTGTTTGGCTGGAAGCCACAGGAGTGGGTTCTATTCCAGACCTGAGGGGCAGCTAGGGGCCATAGTCTCAAGGGTTCCACCAGGCTCTATCAGACCAGCAAAATTGGTCTCTTTTTTTTTTTTAATGATTTTGAGTTTTGTTCCACATTGTTCTCCCACTTTATCCAGGATCTCCTACACAGATCCCCCTCCGAGTGGTGGACAATGGTAGCTGGGTACCATCTAGTTCTTCTGGTCTCATAGCCATATAGGTGAGGATCGCACGATATACCAGTCCCTTGGACTAATTGTTTTCATGTGTCTTTGGTTGCCTTCATTCTTCTTTGCTCTGGACAAGAGGAGACCCATTATTGCATCTAGATGGCCACTTGCAAGCTTTTAAGATCCCAGTCGCTACTTGCCAAAGTAGGATGTGGAACAGTGTTTTTCTGTAGTATGTAATGCCAATTAAGCTTCATGTCCCCTGTGACTACGGTCCCAAACCCACAGGTCCAACTACTC
>NW_006921599.1:12511145-12513257 GCF_000298275.1 Orycteropus afer afer
GGCTGGCGGTTCAAACCCACCAGCCACTCCTCGGAAGGAAGGTTGGGCAATCCTACTTCCGTAGTGATACTGCCTCGGATACCCAAGGAGGGGTCGCTATGAGTCGGGTTTGACTCGACGGCACATAACAACAACAACACAACAGCTCTACTATACACCTGGGAATTCAGAATATACAAATACCCTTGTAGAAATATTGTCTGCCAAACCTATACATTGTCATGGGCACACTCCCCTCTGCATAGACATACCTAATAGTTCAGCCTGTCCACCCATCTATCCACCTGTATATCAATGTTTGCCATCACTAACAGCACAGTACTGTATGTGCAAAAAAGGTTCATCTTTGTTGTCTGTACCTCCCATGCACCTTTCTATGTCTTCCTCTTCCTCAATGCCACTGTGTTGATCACTCACATTTGGGACATTGTTCTTCCCTTCACCCAAATCAATACTTGTTTCTACCTATCTAACAGTGTTCCCTCCCCTCCCCTCCCACCCCTGGTAACTAACAAAGAAAATTTCCATCCATATATAAACCATCAAAGTTCTTCTTAAGAACCTTATCTTCCCAGAACCTTAGCTCAGGGAACTCTACCTACCTGCAGGATCTTCACAGAGGTATGTCACCATTGTCTAGGCAGGCTTTCCTTTTCCTGGGAAATCAGCAAAGTCTTTATCAGTTCATGACATGAAGAGTTACAGGGCTGAGAACAGGGTAAGGCAAACAAAGATTGAGGGTGCCATATTTAAGGAGACACTACTTTCAGGGGATCACTTTGCACGTGCATGACCCTGAGAGTGAGTGCTTCACTTACTTTATCCTTGTTGATAAGTGCCATCAAGTCACTTCTGATTCACAGAACAAAACACTGCCCAGTCCTGCATCATCCTCATAATCAGTCCATTGTTGCAGCTATTCTGTCAATTCATTTCATTGAGGCTCTTTTTTTTCTTTATCCCTCTGCTTTACCAAGGATGATGTCCTTCTCCAGGGACTGGTCCTTCCTAATAACATGTCCAAAGTATGTAAGACAAACTCTTGCCATCCTACCTTCTAAGCAGCATTCTGGATGTACTTTTCCAAGACAGATTTATTCATTCACCTGGTAGTTCATGTTATAGTCAATATTCTTTGCCAACACCATAATTCAAAGACATCAATTCTTCTTCAGTCTTCCTTATTCATTGTCCAGCTTTTACATGCATATGAGGTGATTGAAAATACATGGCTTGGGTCAGGCACACTTTAGTCATCAAAGTGACATCTTTATTTTTAATGCTTTCAGGAGGTCTTTGGCAGCACATTTACCCATTGCAATATGTCCTTTGATTTCTTGACTGCTGTTTCCAAGGATATTGATGGTGGATCCAAGTAAAATGAAATCATTGAGAACTTCAATATTTTCTGTTTAACATCATGTTGCTTATTGGTCCAGTTCAATTGTGAGGATATTTGTTTTCTTTATGCTGAGGTGTAATCAATACCTCAGTAAGTGCTTCAAGTCCTCTTTGCTTTCAGCAAGCAAGGTTGTGTCATCTGCATATCTCAAGTTGTTAAGGAGTCTTCCTCCAATCTTGATGCCATGTTCTTCTTCATATAATCCAGCTTCTTGTATTATTTGCTCAGCATACAAATTGAATGAGTATGGTGAAAGGATACAACTCTGACACATACTTTTTCTGATATTAAACCATGCAGTATCCCCTGTTCTGTTCTCTTGGTCTATGGGCAAGTTCTGTATGAACAAAATTAAGTGTTCTGAAATTCCCATTATGTGAAATGTTATCCACAATTTGTTATGATCCACACAGTTGAATGCCTTTGCACAGTCACTAAAATACACATAAACATCTTTCTGATATTCTCTGCTTTCAGTCAAGATCTTTCTGACATCAGCAATGATATTCCTCATTCTACCTTCTCTTCTGAATCTGGCTTGAATTTTTGGCAGTTTCCTGTAAATATATTGCTGCAACCATTTTTGAATTATCTTCAGCAAATTTTCCTTTCATGTGATATTAATGATAGTGTTAATTTCTGCATTCCACTGGATCACCATTCTTTGGAATGGGTTGTTGTTGTTGTTGTTGTTGTTGTTATGTGCCGTC
>NW_006921599.1:12513371-12522028 GCF_000298275.1 Orycteropus afer afer
GGGTTTGAACCGCCAGCCTTCTGGTTAGCAGTCAAGTGCTTTAGAAACTATGCTACCAGAGCTCTTTGGAATGGGTACATATATGGATCTCTTCCAGTCAGTTATCCAGGTAGCTGTCTTCCAAATTGCTTGGCATAGACTGATGAGTGCTTCTAGCATTGTATCTGTTTGCTAAAACATCTTAATTGGTATTCCATGAATTCCTTGAGCCTTATTTTCCACCAATGCCTTTAGTGCAGCTTACACTTCTTCCTTCAGCACCCTAGGTTTTTAATCATATGCTACCTCCTGAAATGGCTGAACATTGACCAATTCTTCTTAGTACACTGACTGAATTCTTTCCACCTTCTTTTGATGGCTTTCTGTGTCATTCTATTTTTTGTCCATTGAATCCTTCAATATTTCATCTTAAGGCTTGAATTTTTTCTTTAGTTCTTTTAGCCTGAGAAATTCCAAGTGTCTTCCTCCCTTTGGGTTTTCTAACTCCAGGTCTTTGCCCTTTTCATCATAATAATTTACTTTGTCTTCTTTAGCAGGCCTTTGAAAATCTTATGTTCAGCTCTTTTACTGAGCTGTTCTTCTGTTCACTTTAGCTACTCTATGTTAAAGAGTAAGTTGCAAAGTCTCTTCTAACATTCATCTTAGTCTTGCCTTTCTTTCCTGTCTTTTCAATGACCTTTTGCTTTCTTCATGTATGATGTCCTTGATGTCATCCCACAACTTGTCTCTTCATTGGTTATTAGTATTCAGAGCATCAAATTTATTCCTGAAATGGTCTTTAAATTCAGGCAGGATATAGTTTTTCTCTTGTGGACTTCATTAATTTTCTTTAGCATCAAATTGAACTTGCATATGAGCAACTGATGGTCTGTCTGTTCCTCACTTGGCCCTTGGCCTTGCTCTGACTTACGATATTGAGCTTCTCCATTTTCTCTTTCCACAAATGTAGTCAATTTGATGCCTGTGTGTTCCATCTGGTGAGGTCCATGTGTATAGTTGCTGTTTATGTTGTTGAAAAAAAAAAGGTATTTGCAATAAATAAGTAGTTAATCTTGCAAAATTCTACCATGTGATCTCTGGTGTCGTTTCTATCACCAGGGCCATATTTTCTAGCTACCCAACCCTCTTCTGTGTTTCCAGAAGTTGGTAAAAATCTTCAATTTCTTCATCTTTGGCATTAGTGATTGATATGTAAATTTGGATAATAGCTGATTAACTGGCCTTCCGTGTAGGTGCATGGATATTATCCTATCACTGACAACACTGTAATCAAGATAAATCTTGAAATGTTCTTTTTGGTGATAAATGCGATGCCATTCCTCTTCAATTTGTCATTCCCAGCATAGTAGACCATATGAGTAGACTATTCAAAATGGCCAATACCAGTCCATTTCAGCCTAGTATGCCAGTCTTTAAGAGTTCCATTTCATTTTTTATAATTTCCAATTTTCCTTGATTCATACTTCATACATTGGATGGATGTTTGCAGCTGTTTCTTCTCCTGTTGAGTCATGGCCCAACCACAAATGAAGGTGCTGAAAGCTTTACTCCATCTATGTCATTATGTTGGCCCTACTTTTCCTTCCAACCTGAGGGGTTCATCTTCTGGCACTACAACAGATAATGTTCTGCTGCTATCCATAAGGTTTTCCCTGGCTAATTTTTTTAGAAATAGATCACCAGGTCTTTCTTCCTTGTCTGTCTTAGTCTGGAAACTCCACTGAAACTGTCTAGCATGGGTGACCCTGCTGGTATTTGACATACCAGTGGCATAGCTTCCAGCAACATACAAGCTACCACAGTAAAAAAAAGACAATGAAATGAAAATGGAGTCATGTGGTTGACAAGATGGCATCAGTAGTTTAGTCGACAATGCCCCTAAGACTTGTCTTTACTGAAACATAATCTCCAACTTTCCTATAAATCAGGCATTGGCATCACCAAAGTTAGTGTGTAAATAATGCTATGTGTCCCCTACTCCTGATGGGGCTTCTCCCACACCACACCATACAGAATCCTTAGTATTGTTTATTATCAATTTTATTATAGAAAAGTATGTGACATAGTTGTGAATTGCTTAAATATAATATTTCTTATATGAATACTAACAACAAAATTGTTTTGTAAATCTTTCTTCATTGAATTAAACATTATTAGTTACAACATTATTAGTAACCGAGTCGAAGCCTTATTTCACTTTTCTCATTTTCCTGTAATTACTACTCCACTTTCAAAACAGTTATTGACATAGGTTCACAAATACTAATTACCATAATGTCATAAATAAGATACCAGAAAATTTAACAAAACAGTGACTATAAAAACACTGGCAGCAACGAAGACAACAGTGTGTGCTTGAATCAAATGCAAGAAGAAACCACTTGATTCATGATTCAAAGTATCATTGTAATTGGTTAATAAAGACAGCTCTGACCAGAGCACATCAGAACATTCGAAAAGTAAATTAGCATAACATTTTAGCCTTGTAGTTATACTGATACATGTAAGCTGAGCTTACATAAAATGTTTTTTGTTGTTATAACTATATTTGTATAAAAAACAATAAATTTCTGCTGAAAAACTGCACAAAAATTTTATAGACAGTCCTTTTGATGTCATCCCCTCAGACAGTGTCACCCGGTGTGGTCCGCACCTCCTGCGCCTTCATATTGACATCACTGCACCGAACCTTTTTTCAAGGTTTCTATGAGTGGCCTCATGTGCTAAGCTTCAGAATGGAAGGGGGGAAATTCTACAGCATGAAGTACACATTTGCCATGCTGTTAGAGAGATTACTTCAGATGATGGCTATGTCTCTATACATCTGGGTCTGAAGACTTTGATGTTTTATGTTGTTGTTGTTGTCGTTGTTATGTGCCATCGAGTCAGATCCGAATCACAGTGACCCCTGCTTGGGTTTCCAAGGCAGTATCACTACGGAAGTAGATTGCCCCATCTTCCTTCCGAGGAGTGGCTGGTGGGTTTGAACCGCCAGCCTTCTGGTTAGCAGTCAGGTGGTACCTTAGCCACTATGCTACCAGAGCTCCCTTGATGTTTTATAAGTCAGGAAAATGGTTGTAGCCATCTATCAAGAAAGGAGGAAAAAGCTGCTTATTCATCCTGAAATTCTTTATTTTTATTAATCTTCTCTCTCCCCTCCATGACCCTTCCGAACCCCACACACATGCTTGCCCTACATTGTTTTCCATTTTGCCCTTTCAAAAACTCTTCCCTCCCTAAAAAAGGCTAAAAATAATCATAATGCTTTCCAGTGATCCTCCCTTTTTCAGATCTCAGATATAGGCTGCAGGCAAAAAGGAAACCCTTCATTGCTATTCCTGTTCAGAACTGCGTGTTTATCAATCTTCCTTCACCCTGATCTCATCTTAGATTTTTTTTTTATCTTGGCTGTTTACTCTCATTTAAAACCTGCTGTCCTCTTAGTAGTGTAATAATAACATACCATTATGCTTTAAAATATCTCATGTCTATAGGTTACACTAGGGGCTGTGGTGGTTCAGTGGTAGAATTTTTTCTTTTTTTTAATTATGATGTGGGTGAAAGTTTACAGAGCAAATTCACTTTTCATACAGCAGTTAATATACACTTTGTCTCATGGCATTGACTACAATTTACCACAATGCAACAGCTCCCCTCCCACTTTCTCCCCATAGTTACCTCTTCCCTATTTCTTTCCCTCCATGTACTTCTGCCCCCTGAGCTCTGTCCCTGTACATAAACCGGCCTTCTACTCTACCATGATTGTTCTCTCCAAGGAGCGTATTTGTTGTTGTTATGTGCTGTCGAGTCAGAGCCAACTCATAGGGACCCCTCCTTGGGTTTCCGAGGCAGTATCACTATAGAAGTAGATTGCCCAACCTTCCTTCCAAGAAGTGGCTGGTGGGTTTGAACCACCAGCCTTCTGTATCTACCTAGTGTAAATGTTCACCATATATGCCTGTCTTTTGTTTAGCTGGAAGCCACAGTTGTGGGTTCAATTCCAGACCTGAAAAGCAGCTAGGGGCCATAGTGTCAGTGGTTCCATCAGGCTCTACCAGACCAGCAAACCTGGTCCCTTTTTTTTTTCAAATGATTTTGAGTTTTGTTCTATATGGTTCTTCCAATCTATCCAGGATCTTCTACATAGATTCCCCTCTGAGTGGTTGACTAGTTGGGCACCATCTAGTTCTTCTGGTCTCATAGTCATATAGGTTCAGGATTGCATAGTGTACCAGTCACTTGGACTAATTGTTTCCATGCAGCTTTGATTTCCTTCACTCTTCTTTGCTCTGGACCAGGAGAGACCCATCATTCCATCTAGATGGCTGCTTGCAAGGTTTTAAGATCCAGTTGTTAGTGGTAGAATTTTTGCCTTCCATGTGGGAGACCCAGGTTTGATTCCTGATCAGTGTACCCCAAGTGCAGTCACCCCCTCTGTTAGTGGAGGCTTGCATGTTGCTAAGATGCTGAGTAGGTTACAGTGGAGTTTCCAGCCAAAGACAGACAAGGATAAAAGTCCTGGTGATCTACTTCTGAAAACCCACCCTCCTGGACCAATGAGATTCTGACATCACTTCTACCCTCAATGACCAATAAAATCATGACAGTATTTCAATAGTAAATTGTATAAGCTAATCTTTGGTGATACTAGGTGGTGTGTGTTTCCACATGTGGTTTGGTGTTACCTGATTAACAAATCTTCTGCCTGAATAAACCTCATCTTAAATGTTAATTTTATTATTGACTCAGTATCTTTTGACTATACCTTTACACCACTTCTTAGATAAGTTTTTTTTTAATCACTCAAACAATTTGTGTGGGTTTCAAAACTGAGGTACTTAACTACCATCAGAATGATCAGCTCACATCTGAGCCTCTACTTCATCTTAGCTTTTACTTATTTCCATTGCAACTATCAAACCCTTAAACAGACTTAAGCACATAACAAAGGAAACATTTTTCTCTGTGGTTACACTAAAGATATGGAAAGAATGTTCCTTGGGGAGGGTCTTGACACAAGACCCTTATCACATGTCCCCTCAGCAGTCCTCAGGAAATGTTTTAAGATAAATTTCTTTGGACTGCCTTGTCAGTCCTCCCCTAGTCATGTATTTACACTAACCAATCCAAATAACCCATATTTGTGTTTCCAACCAGTCACTGTATGGCCCTCCCTCCTCCTTCAAGTTGTGCCTCCTCTGGCTTCCCTGATCTTGAAACTTCCAATTAGAATGTTGTACTTTTAGTCCTTGATACTACCTCATAAATATGCCTCTGTTACTCTACCATTGTGGAACATTTGATTCTCTTTGTGAGATTGGACGTGTCACCAGTTTGAACTGTTTTTGAACCTTCAATCAATCTTTTTGCTTTTAAGAGAGTATGTGTATTTGCTTGTTGACAAATTGAATACAGTGACTTTGTTCAAAATTTTAAACAAATAGAAAATTTTCTAAACAATCGACTAAAACTGCAGACCAGAGAATAATGTTTGTAAATGTATAAAACTGCAAAGGAAACCAATTATATTGAGGTTCAGGCACTAAATTATAAACAAATTGTGACATACTAATTTATGTGCTTCTTTATTAATTCATTAAATGAGACTTAACAGCAGGTATGATAATTATGTTAATTTTTTCTAAATCTTATGTATTTTGCTATCGTTGAGAATATACATAGCAAAACATGCATCAATTCAACAGTTTCTCTATGTACAATTTAGTGACATTGATTACATTCTTATAGTTGTGTAACCATTCCCATCCTCCTTTTCTGAGCTGTTCCTCCATCATTAACATAAACTCACTGCCCCTTAAGTTTCCTATCTGATCTTTTAAGTTATTGTTGTCAGTTTGATCCCATATAGATCTTAAAAAGAGCGTAATGCTCGACGCAGACTTTTTTTAAAAAAACTTTTTATTGTGATTTGGGTGAACTTTTACAAAGGAGATTCCTTTTATACTCAACAGTCCATATACACATTTTGTTTTGTGATACTGGTTATATTCCCCACAACGTACCATCTCTCCTCCCACGGAATTCCTCCCTGTGGTTACTCTTTCTCTGTGTCCTTCTTGACTATGCATTCCTGCCTCCCCACATGTATCCCTGGGCATATGCTGCCCTTCTGATCTCCCATGGTTGTCTGTTCTGAGGACCACATCTTCCTAGCGCATGTGTTCAGCTCGTAGGCCTGTTGGCTGAGAATTAAGCCATGGGAATGAGATCAATTCCAGGTCTTAAGGGTAACTGAGGGCCATAGTCTGAGGGGTTTCATTAGTCTCTATCAGATCAGTAAGCCTGGTCTTTTTCATGATTTTGAGTTTTGTTCTACATTTTTCTCTCACTCTATACAGGATCTCCAATTTTGATCCTTTTCTCAGTGATTGGCATTGGTAGCCAGGCACTATCTAGTTCTTCTGTTCTCTGGGTCACATAGGTTGAGGTTCCCATGGTCCATTAGTCCTTTGGACTAACTGCTAACTTCCGTCTTTGATTTTCTTCAAAATCAAAGGATGAGGAGAGACCAATAGTTGCCACTTAGGTGGCCACTTGCAAGCTTTTAAGACCCCAGTTGCTATTTACTGAAGTAAGATGTGGAACAGTATTTTGGTATACCATGCTGCGCCAACTGAGCTTGATGTCCCTGGCAACTGTGGTCCCTAGCCCTCCATGCCCAGTGACCTACTCACTCAAGGTGCTTATTTCTGGCTAAGAAGTTATCCTAACTTTGCCTCCTGTTATATTTAAACTGCATATGGGCATTTTTATTGTACATACCAATAAATATGCAGGAATATTGTCTGCCAAACCTCTGTATGGTCATGGGTATATTCCCATTTCCTATTCATGCCTGTCTACCTACGTATCTGCCTATAGATAAGTGTATGCTGTTACTAATAATGCAGTATTGTGCTTACAACAGAGCTGTCTGTACCTCTTGTGAACCTCTCTGTGTCATCCTTTTCCTTAGTGATATTATAATTCACCCCCCAGTTAATACTCACTGAAGTAGGATATAGAACAATATTTTTGTATACCATGTTGTGCCAATTGAACTTGATGTCCCCCTTAAGGGCAGACATTTTTTTACTAGTTAAGCTAAACTTTGTTCAGTTTTAAGATGACTTCAGGGCATATTTTTGGTTTCAGGTTTAAAGATTATCTCAATAGTCTCAGATTATCGCAATAGTCTCAGGGGTTCATTCACCCATCATGGCTCCAGAAAGTCTAGATTCCCTGAGAATTAGAAATTCTGTTCTAGCATTTTCCCCTTTTGATCAAGATTCTTTATGGAATCTTTGATTAAAATGTTCAGTAATGACAGCCAAGCACCATCCAGGTCTGGTCTCATGGCAAAGGAGATAACTATCTGAAGCAGAGATGAAACACCTGCAACAATTATAACCAAAAAATCAAACACATTCCCCCCATAAAGTCAGTTTCGACTGAAGGCAAACCCAAGTGTTACAGAGTAGAACTGCTCCATAGAGTTTTCTTGGTTATAAGTTTTATTGAAGCAGTTTGACAGACCTTTTCTACGTTTCTATGTGGGTTTGAAATGCTAACCTTTAGGTGAGCAGCCTGTCACAAAGCAACAATTGTAAACAGGTAAGAAAATATTTGTGATTTGCATGATGCCAAAGTCCCAGGTAGTATTAATCCAACTGTAGGTTGTTGCCCACATTCATGATCAAAGACAACGATCAATTTCAGTAAGAAGTTAGTGGAAATGATGTAATTTCCCCCCATTTAGCTGGACAGATCCCTGGAACTGAAGGAACTCTGGGTTCACAGATCCAGGGCTAGGAACCTCTGGTAGTAAGGAGCTGGACATCTAATGAGCTATGACAATATAACACGGGGGCAGTGAGCAGCAGCGGTGAGGAGTCAGCTCCTGGTTACAGTGCCAATCCCAGTTAGCTACTAGCCTGGGCAAGTTTTCTGAGCTTTGTTTTCTCATATATAAAGAGGAGATAATTACCATCTCATAGTGTTATTGTGAGGCTAAACTAAGAAAACACGTGTAAAACACTTAGTACAGTGTCTGCCACACAAAGTAGTCCTGCTAAATAGGAGGTTTTGGTGTCCGGGGGAGAATTTTGGGTCACAGAAAAGGCCAACAGGCATTTTGCTTTTTTTGTTTGTTTAATTACTATTAATAAGAAGTACAAATGTGAAAAACTGTTTCTTTGTTAAGGTTATACAATATACTTTAAAAATTTTATTTTAAGTCTAGTAAATTCAACAATCACCTTTAAAGGGCTCTGAGTAACACCTGGTCCCATTTATAAACTTTCAAATATCTAAAACAGTACTTACAAATACAATTGGAGTTTCTTATAAAATAACAAATTGCTAATTCCTTACCATTCATTTGCTGAACTTCACCTTCATCTGAATACTTGTCAGAGATGCAAAATCTTGGGCCCCACCCCAGACCTACTGAAGTAGAACATGCATTTTAACAAGATCGCCAGGTTGTTGGTTTGAATGGGAAAGGACTAGACAAAGCTTTCCAAAGCAATTTATTAACTTTTATAAATATATGAGACTTAACCCTTTGCCATCAAATTGGTATCAATTCATGGAGACCCATGTGTCAGAGTAGAAGCACTCTATAGAGTTTTCTTGGCTGTGACTTTTTTTTTTTT
>NW_006921599.1:12522148-12527962 GCF_000298275.1 Orycteropus afer afer
GAAAATTTACAGAGCAAATTCACTTTCCATATAGCAGTTCACATAACACTGTCTCATGACATGGACTACAATTTACCACAATGCAACAGTTCCCCTCCCACTTCCTCCCCTTAGTCACCTCTTCCCTGTGTCCTTTGCTCCATGCACTCCTTCCCCCTAAGCTATATCCCTGTGCACACACAGCCCTTCTATTCTCCCATGATTGTTCTCTCCAAAGAGTGTATCTACCTAATGTAAATGTTAATCTCATATGCCTGTCTCTTGTTTGGCTAAAAGCCACAGGTGTGGGTTCAATTCCAGACCCGAAGGGCAGCTAGGGGCTATAGTCTCAGCAGTTCCATTAGGCTCTACCAGACCAGCAAACCTAGTGCCTTTTTTTTAAAAAAATGATTTTGAGTTTTGTTCCACGTTTTTCTCCCACTCTGACCAGGATCTCCTACATGAATCCCCCCTGAGTGGTTGACCATGGTACCAGGCACCATTTAGTTCTTCTGGTCTCATAGTCATACAGGCTGTGGATGGCATGGTATACCAGTCACTGGGACTAATTGTTTCCATGAATCTTTGGTTTTCTTCATTCTTCTTTGCTCTGGAGGAGGAGAGACCCATCATATCATCCAGATGGCTGCTTGTGAGCTTTTAAGATTCCAGTTGCTACTCTCCAGAATAGGAGATGGAACGATGTTTTGTGTAGTATGTTATACACGCTTTGATTTGTAATGTTGATTGGAATTCCCACAATGTAATAGCACCCTTCTCACTTCTACCCTATGTTTATCATTTAAATTCATCCTTCTTTCCTATCCCTTCCTGCCTTCTGAGATTTATCCCTGGGCAAATGCTGCCCTTTTGATGTGCTATGGCTGGTTGTTCTAAAGAGTGCATACCTACCTGATATTACTGTTCACCTTACAGATCTGTCTATTCTTTGGCTGAAGGTTGAGTCACAGGAGTAACTTTGGTTCAAGGCTTGAAGGGTATCTAAGGACCACAGTGTTGGGGGTTCTACCAGTCTCTGGCAGACTAGTGAGCCTGGTCTATTTTATAATTCTGAGGTTTTTCCCCACATTTTTCTCCTACTCTATCCAGGACCCCCTATAGTGATCCTTTTCAGAACAGCTGGCAGTGGTAGTAGGGCACCATCTACTTCTTATGGTGTCAGGACTGTGGAGGCTGGGATTCATGTGGTCCATTAGTCCTTTGGACTAATTATTTCCATATGTCTTTGATTTCCTTCACTCTTATGTGTTCCAGGTGGGTAGAGACCAATAGTTGCACCTTAGATGGTTGCCTGTGATCGTAATGAAGTAGATTCAGTTATCTTCAATGTTACATCTATATAACTTAATACATTTCACCTTATACTCGTATGAGTCAATCAACTACTCAAATATATATTTTAAATTGGCATTACAAGCTGTTCAGTTACTCCAAAGGGACACATTTTCTCAAATAACACAAGTACACAAAATATCCAATATGCACAGAATCTTTCTTATCCCCAGAACAGTAATACTGTAATTGTGAATGATCTTAAACTGGTAAATACTTAAATCATTTCAGGGTTTTCAAAGATGCTTGTTCAGTAAAAATAAACTATTATCTCATCCCACATAATTTTACTTCACTGATTAATTCTATCAAATATTTAAGGGATGTAAGCTCTATCAAAAAATCAAGCAAGGAATATTTTCCAACTCATTCTATGAGGTCAATAGTTCTCTGATGGAGACATCAAAAGAAAAGAGAACTAAAGACTAATAATCCTCATGAATATGGATGTAAAAATGTTAAAAATATTAGTAAATTGAATCCACTGACACATAAAAGTACTATGCATTGTGACTGAGATGTAGTCCACATAATTTTGGACATTACTGTCCCATGTAATATTTAGGACCATCCTAAATTATATAGCCTAAATTATAAAAATATAATTTTATCAGGTTGAATTGTGGCTATCTCTCAGGGCTTTGGCTAACTAGCCAACTACTACTTTTATGGTCATTGTACCGACAGGTACTATTGTCATTAATATAAATGTAATGAGAAGTAAAGTGGAAATATGCACAAAGTGCAGTGGAAGTTTAAATGGATCTAGATTGGCATGGATGAGAGCTCTGGTGGTATAGTGCCTAAGGCATTTGACTGCTAACCAGAAGGCTGGCGGTTCTAACCTACCAGCCACTTCTTGGAAGGAGGGTTGGGCAATCTACTTCCTTAGTGATACCGCCTCGGAAACCCAAGGAGGGGTCGCTATGAGTCAGGTCCAACTCCATGGCAATGAGTTAGATTGTCCTGGAAGGAACTCTAGTGATGCAGTGGTTAAACACTGAACTGCTAACTCAAAGGTAGGGTTATGCAGGAGACAGATGAGAGAATCTGCTTCTGTATAGATTTACACAAAGTTATCTCCTTGAAGACTAAGATGAACCTAACCCAAGCCATGGTATTTTTAATCACCTCATATGCACATGGGAGCTGGACAATGAATAAGGAACACTGAAGAAGAGCTGATGCTTTTGAGTTGTGGTGTTGGTGAAGAATGCTCAAAGTACCGTGAACTGCTAAAAGAACGAACAAATCTATCCTGGGAGAAGTGCAGTCAGAATGGTCATTGGAGGTGAGAATGGCCAGACTTCATCTAACCTACTTTGGTCATGTTGTTAGAAAGGACCATTCTCTGGATAAGGATGTCATGCTTGGTAAAGTAGAGGGTCAACGAGAAAGGGTAAGGCCCTCAGCAAGATGGATTGACACAGTGGCTGCAGCGATGGGCTCAGGTATAGTAGGGATCGTGAGGCTGGCACAGAACCAGGCAGTGCTTCGTTCTGTTGTACATAATGTCATTATGAGGCGGAGATGACTCAGTGGCACATAACAACAACAATATAGATTTATAGCCTTGGAAACCCTATGAGGCAGTTCTACATGTCCTATACAGTTGCTATCAGTTAGAGTTGACTTGATGGCAATGAGTTAGGTTGGTTTGGAGGAGTCCTAGGTGGCACAAAAGGTTAAATGCTCAATTATTAGCCAAAAGGTTGTTGGTTTGAACCCACCTAGAGATACCTCAAGAGAAAAGCCTGGTGATCTACTTCTGAAAGGTCATAGCTATGAACACCCCATGGAGCAGTTCTACTCTGCATGCATGTGGTCACTATGAGTTGCAATCAGCTTGATGACAACTAATAACAAACAGCAGGTTGGTCTGGAAAAATCAGGGACTCAACTCTCTAAGAGTACAATTCTGTGGAGGAACGGAATGTGTAACATGAACTTCCATCACTACTCTAATAGAAAGGGGTAGGGGAGAAACTAAGAGGAAAGATACTGTCCTAGTAAAAAAGAGCAAGGTCAACCTTTGGAGGCCTTTTGTTTCTTTTAAGACAAAGTATGTGATAATGTACATTAAGCCCCACTCAACATTGTACTTGATGCCAGACAGATGTTTTACAAGGTGAGTTTCTTTTCCCCTTTGGGGGACTAATTTGTAAATATCCATATTCTATAGTAATTATATTTTACTTTTTTTAAATTAGGAACTCAACATCAGAATTAGATACCTTTTCACTTTGTAGCTTTGCAACTAACCAGCCCCTCTGGCCAAATCCCAATGAGCATAAATATTTCATTGGCTGCAATCACTGTGGTTACTTTCATTCTCTCCCTGATGACAACTTTCATTTCCTTCCATGAAGCTTTAGGAACTTCCTGTGGGGCAAAGATGATGAGAGCAAATGGGATGGGCTAAAGCTTTTATCATTTGCAGACATTTGTATTTAAATGAATATAGTGATGCATTTTTACAGTCAGCCATACCAAATAGTTCATTGAGTACCTCGGTTCCAGGTTGCAAAGAACTGAAAGAAACAAAGATGGCTTCTGTCTTTGTGGAGGTTGCAATGAAGTCTGATGATATAAAAAAAAACATAATGTACATAATGTAATGGAAGGAAGGTCGGGCAATCTACTTCCATAGTGATACTGCCTCAGAAACCCAAGGAGGGGTCACTATGAGTCGGGTCAACTTGAGGGCACATAACAACAACAACAACAACAACAACAACATAATGTAACATGTAACCCAAATACAGTTTGTGCTACACTGCTAACCTGAAGGTTGGCTATTCCAACCCACCCAGTGGTACTGTGGAAGAAAAGGCCTAGGTATCTGCTTCCCTAAAGATGACAGCCAAGAATATCTTATGGAGCAGATCTTTTCTGTAACACATGGAGTCAGTCGGAGTCTACTCCATGGCAACTCACAGCAACAAGAAACCCCAAATAAGTAGCTACTGGTTACCAAGCAACTACTATGGGACATACATTATGCTCAAACACACACACACACACACACACACACAAATTCTCATAAAAACCTGTTGTTGTTGTTGTTGTTATTTGCCGTCGACTCATAGCCCCCATCACCTTTTAAGCTATGGGAAAACTGAAGTGACTCCCTCAACTAGTGGAGCCAGTTTTGAACACACAAATAGAGTTCCCAGGACAAAAACAGCTTCAGTGAAGGACTGCAGTAAATTTTAAGGACTGGGAAGTTTATATGTAACTTTTATGTGACCTTGGGCAAGTTATTTCACTTATATGAGCCTCATTTTCTTTACTTGTAAAATGGCTCCTTCTTCACTGTTGTTTTGAGCGAATGAGATGGTGCGCCTGAAGCACTTTACCCCGTTGCCTAGGGTATATAATAAAGGCTCCGTGAAGTAAACAAGTGAATTAAAAACAAAGGGACAGCCCTGGGAACTCTCAGAGTGGACTCAGATCCCCCAAATCCTAGGAGCTGCACTGACTATTTACAACAGTCTTTACTAAAACAAATGAAAACCAAACAAAAATCCAGAAATCCAAATGAAATACAAAAATTACCTCAACAATTCCAGTGGTGAGAAACAGAGTTACCGTTTTTCCTTAAATCTATCCAGCCTCCCAAGGAGCCTCATAGCGCAGTGTTTAAGCGCTCGACTGCTCACTGAAAGGTCTGTTGGCTTTCGCAAAGATTTTGTAAATCCTATGGGGGCAGTTCTGTACTATCCTATAGGGTCTCTAACAGTCAGAATGGACTTGTCCTCCGGCAACTGGTGGGTGTTTTGGTTATATCCCGTTCCCAAGGTTTCTCATTTTTTCGCCTGTGAGAGGCCTGACTCAGCACATGGTGGGCACTCTGCACACCAAGCTTGGAATTAGAGAAAGAATAAGCAAAATCTCTCAAAGAGTGGCCTTTTCCCTAGACTAAGGCGGTCCCTTGCCAAGTCCTTTCCCCGTCAGGGGCCTAGGTGACAGACAAGACTGTGCACATCCTCTTGCCCCCTCCCCAACTCGGTCAACTGTACAGCTGGGGAGAGGGGGTGGGGGAAGAAGGTTAAAAATGCCACCCACGCGGACTCACAATTGACCTATCGCCACTGGCGGGTCCCTAAACCTCAGGCTGCCCCCGTAGCCTCCTCTCCTCTCCCCAGCCCTGCCCCCGCTGCTTCCGCGACCCGCAGCCGCGAGCCGAGGCCAGGGGCGGGGCAGCCGGCAGCGCGGGGGGAGGGCCCAGAGCTGTGCAGACTCGGGCAGGCGGGTTGGGTTTGCCATCCAGCGTGAGCCGAGTCGCCTAGTAGCGTCCGGCCCGCGGCACCAGCAGCCCCCCCGACCCGCGCCACCCCACGCAGGTTACCGACCCGGCGCGCCACCTCCGCCGCCGCAGGAAAGAGCTGCTTGCGCCCCACCAGGACGCACCATGCCCCGCATAGATGCAGACCTCAAGCTGGACTTTAAGGATGTCCTCTTGCGACCCAAACGGAGCAG